>NW_022631202.1:680798-1094189 GCF_010015895.1 Lontra canadensis | reverse complement strand
TTTTTTTTTTTTTTTTTTTTTTAATCTTGTGCTATTCTTTTCTTTGGAATGTGTCTCATACAAACAGCATAGAGCTGGATTTAGGGTTTTTTTTTTAACTTTAAAAACTAAAAAACTTAAAAAAACTTAAAAAAATCTTTTTTAAAGATTTTATTTATTTATTTGACAGAGAGATCACAAGTAGGCACAGAGGCAGGCAGAGAGAGAAGGGGAAGCAGGCTCCCTGCAGAGCAGAGGGGCTTGATCCCAGGACCCTGAGATCACGACCTGAGCCGAAGGCAGAGGCTTTAACCCACTGAGCCACCCAGGCGCCCCTGGATTTAGTTTTTAGACCCAATTTTGGATCTGTTTCACCTACCAGAGTAATTTGTTCCCTTTTCATTTATCAGAAGAATCAACAAGACCAGAGGGACAAAGTAATGGTATAGAGCAGACACATAATTGGGACCAAATACATGATAAAGGTAGCTTTTCAGGACCATGCAGTTGAAAAGCCACTGTGTATGTAAAAAAATAAGTTGGATCCTCACCTTTTTTCTTAGCCAAAATAAATTCCAGACAGGTTTTTAAAAATTGTAAGAAGCACTGACGAATGGCCAATAAATATAAAAGGATGTGTAATTATAGAAGTTAAAGAAATTCAGGGACCCCTGGGTGGCTCACTGGGTTAAGCCTCTACCTTCTGCTCAGGTCCTGATCTCAGGGTTCTGGGATCGAGCCCCGCTTCGGGCTCTCTGCTCAGTGGGGAGCCTGCTTCCTCCTCTCTCTCTCTGCCTGCCTCTCTGCCTGCTTGTAATCTCTGTCTGTCAAATAAATAAATAAAATCTTTAAAAAAAATAAAGAAATTCAAATGAAAGCAAGGAGATCACTTATTTGTAACCAATTATCAAGGAATAAAAAGACTTATTATAGCAAGTGCTGGCAAGGACACAAGGAATCAGCCTCCTCAGGTCCTGCTGTGGGGTTTGTGCTTTGGTACCGTGCTCAAGGTTAGTATTATGATACATTTTTTAAAGTACTGAAGTATTCTATTTTTTATTTATTTTTTAAAAAATATTTTATTTGGGGCACCTGGGTGGCTCAGTGGGTTGGGGCCTCTGTCTTTGGCTCGGGTCATGGTCCCGGGGTCCTGGGATCGAGCACCACATCGGGCTCTCTGCTCAGCAGGGAGCTTGCTCCCTCCTCTCTCTCTGCCTGCCTCTCTGCCTACTTGTGATCTCTGTCTGTCAAATAAATAAATAAATCTTAAAAAAAAAAGATTTTATTTATCAGAGGGAGAGAGAGTGAGAGCACAAGCAAGGGGAACGGCAGGCAGAGAGAGAAGTGAGGAGCCGCACATGGGGCTCAATCCCAGGACCCCAGGATCATAACTTGAACTGAAGGCAGACGCTTAACTGACTGAGCCACCAGGTATCCCAAGTACTTATATATTTTAAAAGCATCAGTAACTTTTTAAAAGTAGAAGGCAATTTTACTTTTAGGATCATCCTCTTGACATAGTCAATCAAACTCAAAGAACAAAGTTTTCAAGCATTATCTGCACTAGCAAAAACATTAGAAAAACGGAAAAGCATCAGTAGGGCACTGGTTAACTAGATGGTGGTATAGCTACCATTTAGATGGCAAGGGACAGAATTCCAGCTTGAAGAAACCAGAAGGAAAGGGTTCTCCAGCCTCTGGGGATCCCTAGGAGGGGCTGGAACATGGGGTATGAACGCTGCAAGGGTTCCCTCACCCCACCTCCTCCTCGGTGCAGGCTGGCTCTGTCTTCTCCTGGCTTGCTTCCCTTGGAGGAGAACGTGGGCTCAGCCAGCAACGAAGGGCTACGTGTGGGGCCATCCTCAAAAAAATACTTCCTGGTTTGGATCCAGAAGCTTCATTTCCAGGTCTACCCACGCCAGTGTGTACGACGTGTGTGCATGCATTTTCCCCTGTGGGCAGCACAGCAGCGCGGCAGGGGTCCCTGCGTGAGTGGAGGCTTTCTGACAGCCAAGGGCAGGCATGTTCCAGCGGCGCCCCAGCGGCCTGTGAGACCCCCTCTGCCAGAGGTGCAAGTGTCCGACCAGCTCATGCTGGGTGAAAACAACAGCGGGAAGGAGCAGTAGGGAATGAATGGTGATTCCAGTGACATCTGTTCCCTCTAAGGCTAAAATGTGCTTCTCGTAATAAACATCTTCCCCCTTCTAGGTTGCAAGTTTAACTTAGAATTTTTACTGTAAATGAACCTTTAAAGGTGAAGACGTCCTGCAAAGGCAGGGCAGTATAATGGTTGGGAGAAAACTCTGGGTCCAGGCTGCTTGACACAGAACCCCGTTCCAGCACGTACTTGCTGGGGGACCTTGAACACATGAATGGGTTGAATTTTTCTCATCTGAAAATGGGATTTATAACAGTATCTTTGGGATTTATATGGGATATTGGGATTTATAACAGTATCTTTGTCATAGGGTTGTAGTGAGGATTAAATCAATGACTCTGTGTACAGTGCTTTGAGGGCTTCCTGGCAGATTAATGATGCCATGTGAATGTTAAATCCAGTAAATACACTAGAGAGGAGGGAAGAGGGTCAGGGCCCGAGTGCCCTCCATTTCCCCCCTGCTGGAGGGTATGTTGGTTGCCGTTAGCCTGTGACTGTTCTTTTTTTTTTTTTTTTTTTTTTAAGATTTTATTTATTTATTTGACAGACAGAGATCACAAGCAGGCAGAGAGGCAGGCAGAGAGAGAGGAAGGGAAGCAGGCTCCCTGCGGAGCAGAGAGCCCGATGCAGGGCTTGATCCCAGGATCCTGGGATCATGACCTGAGCGGAAGGCAGAGGCTCCAACCCACTGAGCCACCCAGGCACCCCTGTTCTATCTTTATATACTGGGAGCGAAGCAATAACTTTGCAGGTTGGATAGAGAACCTGGTGTTTAGTTCCTGATTCTCCTGATGGAGACAATGAGTACTTTGACCCAATTTAGAAATTCCCGTGCACCACGCATAGGTTCTGGACTTTAAGCCTGGTGATGGCATGATTGGACGGAGCGTTTGGATTCTTCCCGTTGGGGGCAGTCATGTAGGTATACGTATTGCTTGTTGGGAAGAATGGCGGTCTAAATAGTGACAAGAAAGACTGTGCGGATCTTTAAGGACATTTGCCAATATTTCCTCTTCTCCCACTTTCCAGGTACACTGCAAGGGTGCAATTTGGCGCCCCCTGGCGGCTGAGTGGAGCCATGCGCCTATTCTGGCCAATGAGTTGTGAGCAGAAGAAACATGTATTGTTCACAGCCAGAGCATTTTTTAAAAAAATTAATTTATTTATTTGACAGAGAGAGAGACAGCGAGAGAGGGAACACCAGCACGGGGAGGAAAAGAGGGAGAAGCAGGTTTCCTGCTGAGCTGGGAGCCCAATGCTGGGCTCGATCTCAGGACCTTGGGATCATGACTTGAGCTGAAGGCAGCTGCTTAAGGACTGAGCCACCCAGGTTCCCCCAGCCTAGAGCATTTAATGACCGGTGCAAGCCCCCCCAAAAGCCATCTCAACCTTCTGCCAAAGTGACCAGACATATCCGTGCAGGCTGTGTTCCATCAACCGGTCTAGGAAGGAGGACAGCAGGATGGAAAGCCCTAGTCAACCTGCTGGTTATGTAGCAAGAAGCGGAACTACCCATTCGTTGCTTGAAGTCCCTGAGATTGTAGAGTTGTTTGCTTCTGCAGCAGAATCAACTCTATCCTGCAGACACAGAAATTGTGAAGGGGACATTGAACTTGTATAAAATTACCTTGCTCTCCATTTCCCTGTTTTGGGGCCAAAACTCTTGTCAGAGCATTACCCAGAAGGTGGGTCATGATTGATTGGTGGACATATTTTTTTTATGCTAGAGATTTGCTTCCATTAAACCTACAAGGTCTCTGCTTAGCTATTATTAGAACATAAATTTGGATAGAAGGCTTTGTGGTGTCAGGAATGTAAAAGCTGGTAACTTAGAGGCACTGCATTTTGAAGACATTTGGACAGCTCCCATTCGGGTATTCTAGCAGAAGAGTCGCAAGAAGAACTGGGGGCGGGGGCAAGGAAAGCAGGTGTTATGAGACTAAAATGCTGCTGGTGTCTCCCCAAGGGGACCGCAGCCACCTCAGTATTTATGTGATGAGTGTTGGAGGGGGACAGATGCTCTCAACACATCAGTGTCCAATGAGGGGTTTCTTAGAGACTAGAGAAGGAACCCACAAAGGTCATGGCGTAGTCAATTGTTGGGTGTGGAGCAGGCCAGGTTCAAAGTCATCAGTTTTCATCATGATGCCTCTCAGTTGCTCTCCACAATGTTCCTTTACCTGCTATGTACCACCTTCTTAAAGGCTTCATGGTGTAAATTGATGCTCTTCTTTCATGTTGATTTTTAATAAAGACGGCGTTCCCAAGTTCCCAAGAGCAGTGAAAGTTGGGAGAAGATCAGGGCGGCCTGATCAGACTCGTATTTAGGAATGACTCTATGTTGTGGAGGATGGATGGTGGGCCCAGGAGTAGGTGTGGTAGGACTCTAGGGGAGAGGTGATAATAACTTGGATTATTCGGTTGTGGCAAAGAGGGAGAAGTGGGCAGACACCAGAGATGCAGAGGCAGGAAAATGACTTCTGGGTACATTGGTTCCTGGGAACAAGGATAGTCATAAGTTGTCTGACTTGACCAACAGGATGGAGGGAGGTGCTGGATGTAGTGAGTTGCATGAGACCCGTGAGTGTGACCATATTTGGTCTTTACAGATATAATCAAGTTATGATCTTGAGACAAGGTCCTCCTGGATTTTTCCAAGTCCTTCTAAGAGAAAAACAGAGGGAGATTTGAGACGTGTACGGAGAAGAGCAGAAAGCCATGTGACAGTGGAAGGTATGCAGAGGCAAGCCAAGAACACCTGGGGCCACATGCAGCGGGAAGATACAAGGAAGAATTCTCTCCTGGATCTAGCCTCCAGAGGGAGGCTCGATTTCAGACTTCTGTTCTCTGAAGCCGTGAGGAAATAAATTCCCGTTGTTTTAAGCTACCAAGTTTGTGGCAGTTTAGAGAACACTGAACAAGGAACAGGTTGATAGAGGAAATAATGAGCTTGGTCTTGGAAGTGTTGAACTTGAACTGCCTTCGGGGCATCATGGAAGCGATGTCAAATGGGCCAGTAGGTGCACAAGTCTGGGCTGGAGGAGTTGGTTTGTGAGTCGTGTGCATTTAGATGGTACTGGAAGCGGGGCTGTGGAAGATCACCAAGGGATAGAAAAACACAGAGTGAGAAGGGACATCCTGGGAGGCCCCCAAGGCCTGAAGGACTCCAACATTTAAAGGGGTGAGGAGCAGAAAATATGCCTGCACAAGAGCTGGAGAAGGGGAGGCCAGGGGAGTAAGAAGCGCCAGGCCTGCTCTGTCTTACAAAATAAGGGGAGAGGGCGTTCAGAAAGGACGCAGTGGTACCAGTGTTTAAAATGAAGAGAACATAGGATTAAAAGTGTTCACTAGACCCCAGGAAGTCTTGGTGACACCAGCAAGAGCTCTTTTAGTCAAGTAAGGCTGCCATCTTGGAGTGGATGGAAAGTGACAACTGGCAGCTCTTTGGGGGAGGGGAGGGGGACACTTGGACCATTAAATAAAGGAGTGAAATAGATAAATGTTGGCGACAGAGAATAAGGAGGGTTTACCCTGGTTTGAGTTTTGGTTAGTTTGTTTCTGTGAGAAGAGTCATGAGGACACAGAACAGCCGATGGAGAAGGTCCAGTTGAACGGAGAGTCTGACTGTGTAAGAAGAAGGGAGAACCTATCATGCAAGCATCCGGAGAATAAGGATTGAGAATGAAACCAAACTGCAGGGGAGGAAGGGAGCTCCTGCTGCAGGAGGAGAGGACCGGAGGTTAGTGTGATGAATGAAGGGAAGATGAGAACGTTCTATTTTCTCGTTTGTGGGACCGGAAGTGGAGTGTGGGAGGCAGCCTCTAGGATGGCCCCCATGATGTCTCCTGGTGTTTGTGTGCTTGTCTAATTCCTCCCTTGAGTGTGGGCTGCACCTAGTGACTTGCCCTCACCAACTACAGTACGGCAGATAACGAGGACCACTTGGGACATTAGATAATTTAAGAGGCCTGGAGGCCTGGAGGACTTTGTCCCCTGCATGTGCGTTTGAGGAAAGCCAGCGGCCATGTCGCCAGCTGTCCCATGGAAAGGCTCACAAGGTGAAGAAGTGAGGGAGGTCTCTCGCCAGCAAGGAGCACAACATTGCCAACAACCACGGGGTCGAGTGTGGACGAGGACCCTACCCCAGGAGAGGTGGGTGACTGTGGACCCCAACCACTTGGCTGAAACCTAAAGAGACCTCGAGCCAGGGGCATCCAACTAATCCAGGCCTGGATTCCCGAACAGAAACTAGGAGATTATAGATGCTTTTTTTGGGTTAGTCTCTCAGTTTTGGGGCAATTTGTGATACAGCCATAAATAACTAATACATGGTTTTATCTCCTGAGAGTGAGTGTAGGATGGGGGGCTAGAAGTTTCAAAGGGGGAAATTTGGGGAGGTGCCCGGCTGGCTCAGTCAATAGAGTTTGCGACTCTTGATCTCAGGTTGTGAGTTTGAGCCCCATGTTGGGGGTAAAGTTTACTTAAAATAAAATAAAATTTTTTAAAGAGGGGAGATTTGAAATGGTCATTGTGCAAAGTGAGACAGAGTGTAACACAATAGGATTTCTGGGCTGTAGCGAGAGCCCCTATGAGCTTAGCAATTACGACTTTAGGGTAGAGCCAGCTTGCCATATGGCAGATATAATGGGTTATTATTATTATTATTATTTTTAAAAGATTTTATTGATTTATTTGACAGAGATCACAAGTAGGCAGAGAGGCAGGCAGAGAGAGAGGGGGCAGCAGGCTCCCTGCTGAGCAGAGAGCCCGATGCGGGGCTCGATCCCAGAACCCTGAGATCACGACGGGAGCTGAAGGCAGAGGCTTAACCCACTGAGCCAGCCAGGCGCCCCTATTATTTTTTTCTAATGGAAACTTTCCTTATGTGCTGGTGGGTCGTGGGAAGTATAGCCCCCCCCCCGCCCTTAATCTTTCATGACATCTTCAGGGGCATTTCTTCATTCCGCACATTCACTGAGAACCTATTATGTGCCAGACCCTCTTTATCCCTCAACAAGTATGGTTGAGGGTCTAACTCTGCCAGGCATCCTAGACACCATTCCAGCACGTGGGGCACAGAAAATAAATGAGTAAACGGGATGGTAATGCATACTCAAGAGAAAAGCAAAGGAGAATACGGGATGGAGTGATGGGGTGCTCTGGCGTATGGGGGGGCCAGAGGGATCTGGAAGAAGACAACAGAGCAGTGAATGATTGGGAGTTGTTGTCCTGCTGAAACTTACATTCTAGAGGAGGAAACAGGAAATAGAACCTGCAAAAGGACTCGCAGGTGCTGACCCCGGCAGGAGGCCCCCGTCGTCTGGTGAGCAGGCAATGTCTGAGCAGAGCTGGGTGCGGGGAAGGAAGGAGTCGTGCAGGTGAGGGTGAAGGGCCTGGCACGTGGACGTGCTCTCGGATGGGAGCGTGCATGGAATGTTCCGGGAGTGGCCAGTGCTTGGGGAAGTCAGGTTTGCTTTGTGCTAACGGCTTCAAAGCGCTTCAAGCTGGTCATGAAGTAAGAGGGCAGGGCGGGGGGAGGGGGAGTGTCTATTAGTAATAGTAATAATAATAGTAATAATAATAATCATAGATGGTTTGGCCACATCAGCGGTAAACACTGTATGCCGTGGTGTAAAAAGAATAATCACACGAGCCAAACTCCCTTTTAAGAAGTGTCAAAGTTGCGTTAATCACAGCCATAAATATTTATTAGGTGCTTAGTCCGTATCTGGCACTATTCTAGGAGCTTTAAATTATTAACTAATTTAATCCTTTCCAAAACCTTATGGGATGAGACTATTGATTTAATCTGTTTGCAGTGCAGGAAACTGAGACACAGATAATGGGCCCAAGGTCACACTGCTGGTAAGAGATGATGCCTTGCAGAAACCTTCATCACTGTGCTGCCTTCCTCCAAATCACTTGGAATAACATTAGAAAATATTAGCAAATAATGTGCATTATAACTTAAGTTTAATGGAGTGCATGATAGATGTGAAGGGAAAATTAATTTCAAATATCCTTATGTAACAAGTACCATTAGGTTCTTGGCAGTCAGAAAAGAAAGCAGCTTCGGTTTTATAGACAAGTCACTGCGTGTTTTGTGTTAGAATTCCTAAAATACCACATACACCAAGTTTGCATATTAACCTAAAATATTGGGTTATTAACAGGCTAAGGATTTATGCTGAAACCTCAGCTGCTAATATGCTGAATCCTTGAAAATATTGCCAATCTGGAAAAACTCAAACGGGGCACGGGTGGTGGTAATTCTTCATGTTTTATAGTTTTTGCTGTTATCTCTCAAGTTCTCTGCATCTTATTCTCTTTGTTAGTTTTGAGATCAGTCTGTTCATGACTGATTTTCGTGTAATGAACCTTTAAAAAACAGGCTTTACTTTTTAGAGTGGTTTTAGGTTCACAGTGAAATTGAACAGAAAGCACAGAGATTTCCCACATGCCCCCCCGCCCCTGGAGGCCCCCACCATAGCTTCCTCCACTGTCAGCGTCCCCCATGTTTGGTACAACCGGTGAGCCCACAGCACACGTCATCCTCACCCCAAGTCCACCGTTTGCGTCAGGGTTCAGTCTTGGGGTTGCGCATCTGTGAGTTTTGACAAATGTGGGATGACAAGCAGCCACTGTAACGTGCCCTCAGAGAACATCCTCTGCGTTCTGCCGACGCACCCTTCCTCCCTGCCTACTTTCTGGCAAACACCGGTCCTTTTACTGTTTGCAGAGTTCCACCTTTCCCAGAATGTCACATGGTTGGAATCCTACATCGGGTAATCTTTTCAGGCTGGTTTCCTTCCCTGAGTCAGATGCTGGGCAGTTCCTCCACGTCTTCTGCAGACTCCACAGCCCAGTGCTTTCTAGCGCTGAATAAGATTGTTACCTGGGTGGACCACGCTGTATTTCTCTTGCCTGCTTCCAGGTTTTGGCAATGATGAATCATGCTGCTCCAGACATCCCTGGGCAGGGTTTTGCGTGGGCATCCGTGGTCAGCACATCTGGGTAACCCCCGGGGAGCATGTTCGCAGGGTCCCATGGACTGTGACATAGAGAGCGAGGCCCACTTCTGAGGGACACCCCTGCTTTAGGAGCAGGACACCGGTCTTCCCACCCTGCCTTCCCTGGGGTGGAACCTCTGCCGCTTCAGCAGGGCCTGAGTGGTTTGCCTGCCATCCCGAGGCAGAGCCTCCGCCCTCTTGGCCACGCTTGCCTGGAACTTGGCTTCCACAGCAGGCAGCTGGGGCTGGAGGGCAAGGCTTGCTGGGGAGCTGCCCCCTCCCGGAGAGACACTGCAGCAGCTATGGGGAGCGAGGAGCAGGAGCCCCGTGTTCTTGGCCGCACCTGCCTGCAGTGGCCTTGGTCTTGCTGACCTGGGAGGCAAGGAGCGGGGAACAGGCTGTGGCTCCAATGCCAAGTTTTAATACATTTTCTCAAAGAAATATGCCCTTAAGATAATTTCCTTAAGATAGAGATCAGACTTTACGTGGTTGGTATTAAAAAAATAATCTTCCCAGTGATGCTTGTTTCATTGAGGAGCAAGTCTGCAGAATTCCTCATGCTGCCACTGTGGGAGTGGAACTCTCTGGAGAGGCTTTTAATAATAAATTCAAGTATATCAAGACATTAATTCTTGGGGCACCTGGGTGGCTCAGTTGGTTAAGTGTCTGCCTTCAGCTCAGGTCATGATTCCCAGTCTGCTTCTCTCTCTCCCTCTGCCCATCCCCCTGCTTGTGCTCTCTCTCTCTCTATCAAATAAATAAATAAAATCTTTTAAAATTCTTAAAGTATAGTAAATAATTATCTTTGTATCTCTATATCTATCTATCTAATCTATCAATTATCTATTGAGAGGGAAAAGAGAAATTGCTTTAAGGTTTACAATATGCATCTTTATACCTTCAAATAATACCATGTCACTTCAGGTGAAATAGAAAAACCTTACAACAGGTGGAGACATGGGTCTCCATGAGGAGACCATGAGAAAGAGTAGGAAAGAGAACATGTTCTGACAACGTAGGAAGACTACAACTAAACATAACAAGAAGGGGAAGAAAAGAAAAAGTCAAATATGATCACTGATTGTTGGCCAGACGACAGGTGAGAACCAATATCTATCTTTAAAACTGAGGCACCACACAGTGAAAGTTCAATGAGTTTTTCTCATTTCTGCCTAATGTAGAGCACCAAAGGTACACATACAAAGGTAACCAGTGGAACCAAACACGAGTTTTCCTAAATATTAAAAAATAATTTTAGAGAGAAGTTGACATATCACATAACAAAACACAGTAAATATGATACACACAGTAATTGTAACTGTTGGAGTTACAATTAACTCAGGACACATCGTAACTATAGGAATATAAAAAAGTTCCAAGAAGGATAGGAATATATATACCATGCAGACTACGGGTATGGCTCTGCTATTATCAGACAAAGCAAGCTAGGGCTATAAGCACTACGAAGACATTAAGGGGGGGCATTTCACAATGTTAAAGAGACTCGTCTCTTTAAAAGACTCTCTAAATTCATCTCTAAAGAGATTCGTCTCTTAATGCTGTAACGTTAAGTTACAGCAATTCTAAATCTAAATGTATCCAATAGCATTTTTTCGAGACATAGAAAGCAATCGAACAGGACCAAACCAAGAAATCTATGAATCCACAATCACAATGGAAGATTCCAATATGTTTCTCAATAACTGACAAGAAGTCATAAAGAAATAATTATATATGTCAAAAATATGAACAAAATTAAATGTGGCTTAATTAATAAATATTGGGGCAGTGCCCCCCAATAATGACATAGTAGATATTCTACTGATATCTATATTGATATCCACTACTATGAAGTGGATATATAGGCTGTCACTAGCAGGTTTTTTTTTTTTTTTCTGTTGACTTGAATGCCTGGACAATTTTGGAGTGGAGTTTTCATGGTCCTACAAATTTCTTGGAATGTGCAGTGGGTCAGTTTCTTCAGCTGCCAGCAGGAAAGGAAAGTTAGCTTGCTAGGCATCATGGTCCATGGTCCCATCCCGTTTCTCTCTCTGGGAGGAGTCAACTGACTGTAGTTCACTCAATGTTATTTCATCCGGTGAGCCTGATCTCAACTGCACACTCCAAAGCAATGAGCCTTTATGACACACTCTGAGCGTCCATTGGGAACTTGAAGATGAAAAATAAATAGCCCCTACCCTTACGAAGGTCACAGCACAGTGAGAAGGGTAGAAACATCGATCATTAACTAGAATTTGGGGTGACAAGTGCCATGGGAACCCTGTGGATAAGGTGTTATGTGAATAAAGACCATTTTAAAAAGATGTCTGCCTCAGGAAATCCAGACTCAGAAGAACTTCCTGCCTTCACTAGAGTGTCTTCGTCAGGGATCATTTGGTTATGAAGAATGGACGCTCACACTAGCTCAAGTCAAAGAAGTAACTTATTGGAAAGGTAACGGGGTGCGTCATGGAAATCCAAGAAGAGTGAGTCAGGTAGTATGTTAATACTAACTGCAGTGGAGTAGCGACGTGGGCAGAGAGGCCCACTTCCGGGACACGCCATTGATCATGCATCTCAAATTTACCATGGCCGGATGTGAGGGCGATCTGGCTGCGACATCTGTCACCCCATTGATCGCCAGGGTTGATTCGGCTGATCTGGCTGGCTAGGTGGGTGTCCCCTTCCTCCTTCACCGCTCCATGTGCGTCCCTCCCGAAGCTACGCGCTCGGTCGAAGAGGACGACCTTCCCCAATAGAGCATAGGACCGTTCTTCGGTCAAGGGTATACGAGTAGCTGCTCTCCCCTGCTAGAACCTCCAAACAAATTTACCATGGCCGCTCCATGACACTGTACTCCTGTTCCTGTAAAAGGCCTGCTCCTCCTCAGTGTGTGAGGTCAGGAGAAGCGAGATTGTGGCATGACAACACACAGTCCTGAATCTCAGTGACTTAAAGCAACAGAGGCTAATTTTTCATCTGCGCGTCGGATGCAAGTCAGAGGAAGCTTGGTTCCATGCTGCCCTTATTCCAGGACCCGGGGAGAGAAAGAATCTTCAGGATTTGGGGCTTGCAGTTAAATGCTCTGACCCAGAAGGGACACATCTCATTGGCCACTAGTTAGTCATAAGGCCACACTCAACCAAAAGGAGGACATGAGGAAGGGAGAACCAGAAATATTTGTTGAACACCAATAATGACTACCACACCAGTCAGTCTTCTTTATCTCAAGAAAAAGCACTACCATCACATACCCTGCTCCCCAAGTTTAAAGAAAATCTAAGTGTTACCCTTGATCTCCCTTTCCCTTATTCCCGATGTATAATTTACCAGTAAGTTCTATCAACCCTATTTCTCTTCATTTTCCACCACTACCATTCTGCTCACCAGACCATATAAACTTTCACTGGGAGGACTAAAATACACTTGATGCCAGTCTTCCCACCTCTGATCTTACCCTCTGCACACCCAAGTCTCATTTCCACACTGCATCTGTGGTAGGCTGAATCTGGCCCCCAACCCAGTATCCACTTCCTAATCTCCAAAACTTGTGGATACGTCATGCTACTTGGGAGAAGGGTCTTTGCAGATCTGAGGAAGGCTACAAACCTTGAGACGGGGAGATCATCCAGTGTTGGCTGGTGGGTCCAGTCTAATGCTGCACGCCCTTCAAAGTGGAGAACGTTTCCCAGGCATAGTCATGAAGATGTGGTGGAGAGGAAGTGGAAAGAGGTACAGCAGGGTGGGGATGCCGTGTGCTGTCGCTGGTCTGAGATGGAGGGGGTTGTGCACAAGGATCCCAAGGAGGCTTCTAGGAGCTAAGAGGGGGGTTCCTGGCTGGGAGCTGGCAAAGACATGAGAACTTTCATTCCACAAACACATAGAACTGAATTCTGCCCACAACATGAATCAGGCTGGAAGTGGACTCATCCCTAGAGCCCTCGGGGTGGGGAAGGGGGGGGTAGGGTGCGGGGAGGGCGTGGGATGGGGTGGAGAGGAGGGTGGTGCTGCTGGCTTTCCTCCTCCTGAGACTCTGGGCAGAGAAAGAGCTGAGCTGTGCTGACTTCTGAGTACAAGACAGAGAGACAATAATGTTTTAAGCACGGGGGTTTTTAGTATTTGATAAGGCAGCATTAGAAAACAAACACAGGATCACAGACACATTTTTGGAAACATGAATTAGATAATGTCATTACTCTGCTCAAAATCCTCTAGTGTTTTGTTTTTTGTTTTTTTTTTTTTAATCACATTTGGAGTAAAATTCAACCTGTTTACTGAGGCACATGTGGTCTGGCCTGTTCTTTCTCTTCTGCATGTTCTTTTTCTTCTTTTTTTAAAAATTAACATATAATGTATTCTTTGTTTCAGGGGTATAGGCCCCATGTTCTTATTTCTGACCCTCAGTTACTCCAAGCTCCTCCCACCCACCCGCAACCCATCTTCCCTCCAATCTTAGCCCAGATGTGTCCTGTCAGTCAAATCAGAGCCTAAATGCCTTTCTGACCACTTAAAACCAAATAACCACGCGGTTATACTCCATCACAGCCTGTTATTTTAATTCTCTTTAAACATTCGGCATTTTCTTACATGTTGATCTGTTGTCTGTATCCTCCGCTACAATATAAGTTCAATGAGACTATGGACCTCGTTTGTCTGGTACACTGATAGACCAGTGCCTATGGGTCTCAGGAGATATCAAGTGAATGGATTCAGTCGGTGGGGTGTGAGATTAAGTCTTACCCAAAGGCCTAAAAAAATGGTGAAATGCACTACCAGATCCTTTTATGATTTACCAGTTTGAGTTAGGTATTTTGCAACTCCCAACATGAAAATTCTTAATGGATACATCCCTTTTTTTCTCTTATAGGAGGTTTTTTTTAAGCTCTAAAGCATGTCATCATAATATTTTTATTCAAGATAATGATAAATCTGTATTTATATCTGAGGCCTATATCCTTGTATCCTATCCTTAGGCGTTCAGTAAGTTATCACAGAAGGAATCACTGAACCCAGTGATGACACAGGGAAGGCTGTGTTCATAAAGTTAATCCACCAGATTAACTTACAGATACTCAGATTCTTTTTTTTTTTTTTTAAGGTTTATTTATTTGAGAGAATCTTAAGGAGACTCCCTGCAGAGTGTGGAGCCTGGCCAGTCTCACCACCCTGAGATCATGACTTGAGTTGAAATCGAGAGTCGGATGCTTAACAGACTGAGCCACCCAGGCGCCCCCAGATACTCAGATTCTGAAATATACTGCATTAAAGAAACAAAAACCCTGCCCACAAAGACAGCAAAGTAACTGGGCAGCAGGTCCCCTATAATGGTCTTGTCTATTTGTACTATTCCATTAATTATCAATAATCCCAAAGTACCTCCCTAGCTAGGGAGAATCTAGTGTGAGAGCAGGTGTTGTAAAAAAATAATTAATGGCAGTGAATCTAAATGAGCACAACTTATGTAAATAATCTTAATAGCCATGATAAGAGAGATAATTGTTTACAGGTGTCATTTCCTGGGGACGAAAATCCACCTTTTCTTGCAGGAGAAAGTGCTACTAGTTTCATTAAATGTATGAGCCCTAATTAGCACACTGCTGCTCTAAGTGCTGTGTTAGTCCTAAAATCATTTTCTTTATTCTTTTCTCTCTTAAGCAGATCCATACACAGTCAGACACTTCTACTTTCTGTATATGTTTATCTTGGCAAAGCTTTGACATTTATCTTCACCAACGATAATGTCCTCCAAAAAACATGCAATCAGCAGCCTTTCTTAGACTGTGTCCACGACTTTTTTTCCTCTCTCCTATACATACACACAGAAATAGACACACCTCTCCTTGTGATGTAAATATATACCTGAAAGATTACTAAGAAGCTGGTTTCCTTACGAACTGCTCTTGTTAATATCCTTCTAAGCCCATACAGGGTTTTAATTATTTTTTAAAGATCTTTTCTACAGCAAGAACAGTTCCCATAAAATTACTAAGGGCTCTTCAGTATCTGACTCATATAACTTTGTTCTTCAGAATATTCTCCTTGACATTCTAATTTTGATGATGATTGATGGCAATGATGATAATATTCTATGACTTCCACCTATTGTACTTACCATGTGCAAAGTACTGGGCCTCGTGTTTTAAATGTTCTCTTGCTTAATCCCCTCAATGGGGGTGCCTGGGTGGCTCAGTCATTAAGCGTCTGCCTTCTGCTCAGGTCATGATCCCAGGGTCCTGGGATAGAGCCCTGAGTTGGGCTCCATGCTCAGTGGAGAGCCTGCTTCTCCCTTTCCCTCTGCCTGCCACTCTGCTTACTTGTGCCCTGTCTCTCTGTCAAATAAATAAATAAGAAATCTTAAAAAAAAAAAAAT
The DNA here is from genome assembly GCF_010015895.1 of Lontra canadensis. NCBI lineage: Eukaryota > Metazoa > Chordata > Mammalia > Carnivora > Mustelidae > Lontra > Lontra canadensis. Next base: position 1,078,672 of record NW_022631202.1, on the reverse strand, counting down.
CCCCTCAGTGACTCCATAGATTATTATTGCGCTTCCATTTACAAAACAAGAAACTGAAGCTAAGAGGGTAAGTAGCTTGCCCAAAGTCATGTAGATCCATTGTCTTTCCTTCCCTTGTGGGACTGAAGTTACACTTCTAGGATAAAGGGACATGTTTTCATCTGCTCCCCCCAGCTCTTAGTCTGGATACCTTCTTCTAACCTATTGTCCAGTTGATCAATTCTCTCTTCAGTTGTGTCTAATTTGTGATTTAACCTGAGTTACTGAGTACTTCATTTATTACACTTTTTGGTTCTAGTTATTTCCGTGTTGTTCTTTTTCATAGTTTTCAGTTCACCTAAATTCTCCATCTTGTCATTTAATGTCTTAAATATAAATAAGCACAGTTACTCTAAAGTCTATGTTTTACACTCTATTATCTGATTGGAGTGTGGCTATTTCTATTTCAATTCTGTTTCAGTCTTTTTTTTTTTTTTGATTGAGTGCTATACATTATATATTTGGAAATGTAGAGATACTTTGAGGCCATGGATTAGGTTATCATCCTTTACAGCAGATTTACATTTGCTTTGGACAGGCAGTTAGGATAACAGCCTCTCCTCCTCAGATTAAGGTATAGCCTTTCTTGTGTCTCAGTTCAGTGGCTAGGGAGGTTCACCATAATCTCTCCATGTTGGCTGGACCACAACTCCAATGTCTCCTCAGCACCGTGTAACCTCTGAAGTCCCTGTTCAGCTCTCTGCCATTTACCGGATATCCTCTGGTAAGCCACACACGTGTGCTTAGTCAAAGACCCAAAGGGAACTTCTCAGGTTTCTTTCTCTGCAACACCCTCCTCTCTGGTGCCCTATCCCTCCAACTCCTACCAAATCCTAGCCACCCTAGCTATGAATTCCAATCCATTTCTTTCAGTAAGTCTGCCACTGTGTGAGCTCCATTTCCTTGTGCCATGGTTTCGAAGACTCCAAGGAGGAAGGGCAGGGTGAGATTGGGACTCTCCTTGTGTGCTTCCCTTCTCTTAAGGTTTATAGTCCTGGGTTAAGTGCTACCCAATAGTTTTGGCTAGACCCTGGTTTTCTTTTTAACCTATCAGTGGTAGGCAGTATCCTAAGATGGCCCCCAACTATGCCACCCCCTGGTGAACATGCTCTGTATAATCCTCTCCACTCGGTGTCAAGGGGCCCTGTGCGTCGGATGGTTATGATCATCATAATGTAATGATGATTATATTACCCTCTGTGGAAAAGGTGAAGGGACTTTGTGGATGATATAATTCAGGTCCTAAGTCAGTAGGTTATTTTGAGTTAATGAAAATGGAGATTATCATGGAGGGGCCTGACTCACTCAAGTGAAAAACCTTAAAAGAGGAACTGGACCTTCCTGGAGAGATGCTCTCCTGCTGGCCTTGCAGAGGCAAACGGACACGTTGTAAAGTGTGAGTGGAGATGAGTGGCTTCCAGGAGGTAATGGGCTTCTGCGGCCACGAGTAATTTGATTCTGTGACTGATTTATTGTTTGCCACAGAATTGTGTACATTAGTTCATATAATTCTTTTACCAGTTCTGATTCTAGTATTATGTCTTCTTTTACATCCTTAAATGATGTATTTTCACCCTTTCTAAGTCAGATTTTTCCAGGTGTTTATTTTAAAAAGAACCAGCTTTAAAACACCAGCTCTTGCTGGGATTTGTCCTATTTCCCTAGTTGGTTGATTTCAGTTCTTTTAAATTTTAATCTTCCTAGTTTCCTGATTTGTTGATTCTAATTTCTTTTTCATGATGAAAAATTCCAAACTAGCTTAAACCACAGCAACTCAATCTTGTTTGGCCTGTATGCCCCCATAAACTCATTTTGATGTAAATAAACCCTGTCGTTATAATTCCATCTGCAAATATTTGAATAGAGGCATACCTCATTTTATTGCACTTTGCATATACTGCCTTTTTTTTTTTTTTAAACAAATTGAAGGTTTGTGGCAAGCCTGCACTGAGCAATTCTTTTGGCACAATTTTTTTCAACAGCATTTGCTCGCTTTGTGTCTCTATGTCACATTTTGATAATTCTTGCAATATTAAACTTTTATTACATATATATTTTTTCAAGATTTTATTTATTTGAGAAAGCAGGCATGAGCAGGGGGGCAGAGGGAGAAGCATGCCACCCAGGCATCCCCCACCCACACCCCAGTGAACAGGGAGCCTAACACTGGACTTCATCCTAGGACCCTGGGATCACGACCCGAGCTGAAGGCAGACGCTTAACTGACTGAGCCACCCAGTGGCCTTATTATAGGGTATTTTATTTATTTATTTGACAGACAGAGATCACACGTAGGCAGAGAGGCAGAAAGAGAGGAAGGGAAGCAGGCTCCCTGCTGAGCAGAGAGCCTGACTTGGGGCTTGATCCCAGGACCCTGGGATCATGACCTGAGCTGAAGGCAGATGCTTAACTGACTGAGCCACCCAGTGGCCTTATTATATTTCTTATGATAATCTGTGATCAGTGATTAAGACTTGCTGAAAGCTCAGATGTACATTGCTTTTTTTTTGACATAATACTTTTGCACACTTAATAGACTACAGCATGATGTTAACATTTACATGCATTAGGAAACTAACAAAATCATTTAACTTACTTTATTGCAATGTTTGCTTTATTGTGGTGGTCTGGAACCCAGTCTATAATATCTCCAAGGTATGCCTGTATAAATTCTAAAACAGGAGGACTTTAAAAAAATAACAAGTCTATATCACACCTAAAAATGTGTAATAATTCTTCAATATTATCACTGTTCAAAGGGTTTTCTAGAGTAGAGCTGGGGGACAGGCCAGAGCCAAGTTCAAGATGCCATCCTCCCAGAATACTCTTTGCTATAATGGTTTGGTTTTCAAACACTAAGAAATAAATTTTATATGGCACCTCAGTTCAATCATGCCTACATGTATGACAAACAACTACTGCACAAAACAATACTTACGTTCCCCATATGGGCTGTCCCCTTCCCCTTCTCCTTTCCCTTTCTTTCTCTCAGTCTTCTGATGTTGGCTTCAACCCACTACACTGATTTCACATTACACTATAGTTCTATTATTTGCACTTCAAAAACAATACTATAAAGCCAATTTCTGAGTATTAAATTAGCTGAAAAGGTCTGAGATGAGTTTCGATGTCACTTTTGAAAGAAAGGGCAGAGAAACAGCATTTCATCTTCTGTGTGCCTGGTGTCACATGCCAAACCATTCCCTGTTCAGTTCATTCCTATCCTGAACCTTCATTTATCTGCACTGTTTGTAACTCTTCCTATGCTAGAGACCATTTCAGCTCAAGCTTAAGAGCTTCCTAAGAGTCAGCACGAAATATCTGAGACCCCACAGCCAGTTTCCTCTATTTGGAAGTACACTGGTCTCTCTATTTCTGCTTGGAATTTCAGTATCTGCTTTGAACAATGTAACAGTCAAATACACTTATGTACAAGCTCTTACCAAAATGTGGACTACCACCCATCTTCCTGAATTACTGGAGACTGAGAATTAATCAACAAGTAGAAACAACTCCGAAGGTGAAAGCAAATAGCACTTACCTCTTTGAGGATAAATTCCGCTGATAGCAGCCTTCTCTTTAGAAATACAAACTATAATCTGAGGTTCAAGTGAAACAAGTAATGAGCTATCAAACCAAATTCCATGAAAAAATAAACTCCTACGCCATTAGCAAGTCCAGCTTGGCCTATCTATCTTGAAGGACTAGACTCCATGGAGCACGTATTTAATACACTTCAGGAACTGGTTCCTTGGTTTCTGACCTTCAAAGAAAGGAAAGACACTCATCTTGTGTACTTTAAAAGAGCTTTATTTAGTATATAATCTCCGTACAGTTCAGTACAATAAACTATAAAAGCTCTTTGTAAGATTTTACCCAGAGGATGTTAAATACAGAAAGTCAATTGCCAGTTGCCACAAGAAAGAAAGCCGCTCTCATCTTGAAAGTTTTTTCCAACAACAGATAAGCACTCTCTTCTGGGCCAAAAGGTTGTCATATATAAAGCATTTGGGAGCATATTAACCAAGATACATGATCTGAGAATGTTTTAATGTCTTCCTATTAATTCCAAGGTTTAAATGACATTTAAAAAATGGAGTATTTCTATGTTAACTCAGGTAGGTTTTTGCCAAAGATGAGCTAAAATTGGTACATCTTAGACAAAGTTCCCGTGGAATCAGAATACACATTTTTAGTTAATTGTGAAAAAAAGATGCAGACCAGAGGAAGTATCTGCATCTATCCTTGCCCTACCCCACACACGCGTGCACATGCACGCACATCCACACACACACCCCTAGCTGACCTCACAAAGTTCAAGGAAATAATCTCTAAGTGGACAACAGATGGCCTAGATAACACCTAATTATGCTCCTGGCTCATATATCTGAAATGAATCCCCATTTCTTAAGTCTGTAATAAAAGACTAACTGAAACCTTTCAACTGTAGTAGAACCTCTATTAGCCACTGTGATCACTATCAGTCATTTAATGAAATCATTTAATGAAGTAAATAGATTCAAGTAAGGAATCATAACTTTAAATATATAATTGTCCATTCATTTGTTAATCTTCTGCTGTGAAGGTCTTTCCTTTGCAATAAGGGTTCAATGGTTCCAGTTCTATTCTTGCATAAATCATCCTAGTAATATGATGGTACATTTTAATACCTCTGATCAATCTAGATATTTTTAAAGGTGGAGTGAGTACTTTAATCTATGAAGCAATCAAAGCTCAGAAATTTTCTTGAATTTTATGTTTTCCCAGTATTTTAGAATTTTCCCAACCACTCCTAATTTATTTGAAAGCAATTTTTACTAGCCACTCAACCTTTATCAAACCTGACCAAAGCATTCCAGTTAATGTTCACAGAAACCGCTTTTTGCACCCCTATTTCCTAGGTTTGTGTTGAACTGTGTCCTCACAACAAGGGGAACTGGCACAGAGCAGTTGGCATGGGCACAGAGCACACAGGAGGGAGCACGGGCAGGAGGGGACACAGGGAGCGGCCTGGTCAGTCAGCTCACAGGAGGGATGGAGACTGCCAGGGAATGTGGTGAGTCACGGAAGCAGAGGACTGTTAAGAGCACTTATTGTACTTCGAGGTTCTTCTGAATGCTAACTCGTAAGCAAAATCAAGTGGTTATTCTATCCATAAAAAAAAACCAGCCACAATTTGAGGCTATTACCAAATATGACCACAGCCACAGAGATCTGTGTGGTGGGGAGCAAAGGCCCCGGGTGGTGCGCTCTGGCTTGGTGGCAGGCCAGGAGTCAGTCACTCTTCCTCTTTCCTCCCGTGGACTCCAACAAGAAGGTCATAAAAGAGAAACTGATGAGCACGAAGAATGTTTAACATGATTTGTTGACAGACTTGGTCATCAGAAAAGAAAAATGCTCTACATGGTCACAGTGTCTTGGAAAGAGTGTATGCATGGATTCTGTCTTGCAAGATTTTTTTTTTTTTTTTGGCACTTTATATTTTTCACTGAAGACTCAACACTCAATGTCTTGGCAACAGTGGCACCTAAACTAGGAGAAAAAGATTCCTGTGCGCCATCAGGGCAGAGATGATCAGCATACAAATTTAAGTACATGTTTCTTATACTGAGGCTCCATCTAGTCAAATGCTTAGACTAGTGCATCTAGAAATAGTTGAAATAAAACGGAAATCTATCAAGAAGGTAATAGAGGACTTGAAAAACAAAACTATGTGGTCTAACATGTACCTTACATGTGCTTCATTTCAACTAAGAGTAAGGCACTGGCTGAAGGATGAGCTGACCCATGCTGTCAGCCACACCAGGCATGCATCATTACTGGCTTAATTACAGTTTTAGTACTGATTAAAGTGTTTTATTATTGTGTTATCCTAAACTGCAGTGGTCTCCAACCTTATTATAGGATACAGGAAAGACATAATTCAGGAGTTTCAGCTGCATAATCTAGTAACCCAGCCAGTGTCAATTTTTTTTTTTTATTTAAATAAGTTTTGATAAAAAAGCTGAGTATCCTGGAGTCCAACATGACAGTGTAACATTTCTTTTTGAATACTGTTTATTAAGTAGTAACTGAATGTGAAATAATTTGAACATGTGACATACCTATTTTGATGTCTAGGGTAATATACTTCCCTACAACTGCAAGGAGAAACCTTTACATCATTTCCAACTGGCAAGAACAGGGGAGAAAGTTAATTTCATTAGCCATCTTGATTTAATTAAATGTGCAGTATGCTTTTATCAGCAACTTTTACATGTCCCCCTCATTAGAAATTAATTATAAAAGCAATTATCAAAAAATTTTTGAACAGGTATACATGATCCTCTTTGTTGTTTACAAATAAGCATGACTTAGAGGCACTTGGTTACCTTTTAGTAAGAAAAGGAGTAACACTACCCAGGTCCTCACAGTAAGATTGGAGACCACAAATCAAATTGGTATGAAAATGCTCTCTGCCAAAAATACTGTATTAGTGAATTAGTAAGATAGAACATTTTAAAAATATTCAGACTTTGCAAGGTTCTAGGCTGTAAAAAATACAAAGGCTAAAAAGAAAAAGTTTAGAAAATATTGCAAACCCAGTAAATTTAAATGAGTAAGAAATGAAGAAAAATTTTCTTACTTGCAGGATAGGCTAGCTAGTATCAATAGATTTTAAAATAACACTAAACAGTAACAAAACCTGCATGGCTACATCACATTTCTGCTCCTTTCAAGACTTACAATAAGGAATTTGTCACACTTTTCTATATCCAGCATTAAAACATGCACCCGCATGCACGTGTACACACGCACACACACACACACACACACCCCACATATACTGAAGCGCTAAACTTTACATTTCAGACAGTGCACAACGAAAAGTTTTAGATATATACAAAGACCTAACATGATTTAAAAAAAATATTAAAAGCATGACAGTTGGAAAACATTATAAAATTTTTAGGTGAAACAGGACGATAACGAGCTTTTTAAAAAGCCATCCATTGGTCTTCACTAGTGAAACAACACTAAAGAATTTAATTATGCATCCCCTTAATTCAATTGTACCCTAACTGTCTGAAGTCAATTAACAGTATTTCAATCCTGAACAGCTTCTGGATTTCTACCATGATGTGTGGCTGTTCAGGCCACCACGGCCCACTTAGTGTTCTCCCTAGCAATGAGATTCTAGACCACTCCTAGGAAGTTGAGAACGTTTAGGCTAAAGAACATTAATGAAACAAAATAAAAAAGAAAGAAGCTTGTGTAAGTAACTTTCAAGGACGGTAACGCTTGTGTAAACATCTCTACAACTTCCTCATATCACAGCTTTGTGGTACAGGCTACAGGCTACCTAACGACATATGAAATGGTACTGCTGAGTTTCATTAGGATGGACTTTCATGTATCAAAAATAGAGGCGGAACAGAGAGCTTGGTTACTTGTTTCTCGATAGCTTGTAAACGTGGAATGTTTTGTTCTGGAACACTCTGGTGAAGTATGCTGTGTAGGGCGGCAGGTTCCTCTTTATCTCTTCACAGAAGCGAGGGTGGCCTGCAACTTTCAAATCAGGATCGTTCTCTCCTGGGCCATCCATCATCTAAAGCCAAAACAAAACCAAATACAATTAGGGGCAAAAACCATATTTATAGGAGACAAGAGAAGTAGGAATAGGTGTTGGGTTTCTTTGAGAGTGAGATGTTAGGAGAACGTAAATTCTATTATTTCAATGTCAGTGGCTACTGAAAGATTATCGGGTCCACCTCTTCCCCTTCAGAAGTATAAATCAAGGCTCAGGAGGGGAGCTGGGTATCACACAATGATCACCTTTCATGGCAAAGCTAGAAGTAGAACCTGGATCTCCTTGTTCTTAGGAACGTACCACACTGTTGCTCTCACAAAAATGAAGTACAGAGAAGAATGACTATGACCAGAGGAAGTCCTCCAACTCATTAGATGGCCTAGTTGGAAAAAATTATACACGGATCAAAATTTAAATGCATGTCTTTGGTCTGCATTATACTCTGAATTCAAGATCATTAGGGACAGTTACTTTCCTTGGGCAAAATTTGAATCTCACGTTCTCTTTCCTCCAGGTTTACTGAGGCGTAACTGGCGAATCAGACCGTGCACAGTTAAGGGACACAACCTGATGGTCTGGTACACGGATACATGGGGAGATGATCGCCACGGTCAAGTTGAGGAACACAGCCGCGCTGGTCAAAGGACACACCGGCACTTATTAGCCACCTGAGTCCCGCACCCCTAACGTACAGCACAGGGACGACAGGGAAGAGCAGTAGAACCACACGCTCGAAACTGGCCCTGAGAGTAGATCTCAGGTGTTCTGAATCTCCAATTCTGTACAATCAACTGTTTTTATTTTTTTGAGATTTAGGCCAGGTATGTAATTTTTTTCCCATTCACTTTTTTAAAGTATCTGTCAGCTTTTATACCAAATAGTTACAGCACACGTCACCTCTTAAAGGGGGGAAATCGTCTGCTTGTGCTAATCTGAGAGCTGGCATAGCTCCAAGAACATTTTCCTCAGGAGGAGGAGGGAGAAATCGCTTGCTCTGCTCTGGAGTGGAGGCTTGGCTACAGAAAGCCATCTTTGTGGCATTGTGCCCGTGGACAAAGGAGACAATGACAGGAGCAGCGGCTGGAAGGGAGCCCTGCTGTCACAGTCACACGCACGTGCCAGCCAAAACGCTGCTTCGGAGCGTAGGTTTTAAAAGGTTGAGGTTTTGTTTTTCATTTTAACAGCAAAGCCTTAAAAATTGGGCTTCCTGCAGAACCTCGGGTCACAAATCAGCTAAAGACAGAGCTGCCCTATTTGACGGGAGGTTGGGGCCTGAAGCCCCCTCATCTGTCCCCTCACCAGCCCTCACGGCCGTCACTGAAGTGCCAGAGCCTGGAGTCCCACAGGGCGCGGTGAAACTGGGTACTTGGTTCGTGACCTCGTTCTGTCACGTACAGAGGTGCGGAGCGGGCCCCCGTCTCCAGAAGCCATGCCCAGGACGAGGGAACAGGCTTACATGTCCGTTGGCGATGTCCAGCAGGTCCCGCAGCCGGCAGCCCCGCTGGTGCCTTCGCTCGTAGCAGATGCTGTCTTCCAGGATGACGTAGTCCGCGCCAAAGGACCTCAGGAGGGCATGCACGTCCTCCGGGGACCTCTTCGCGTAAATCTGATAAACCTGCAAGACGAGACAAGAGGGGAAGAGGAAGAATTAGCACTCAACTGCCAGGAAGCTACTGGAGGGGATCTGACGCGGTAGCGCCCCACAGGGGTTGAGTCGAAGACCCAGACACTCCTCCCACGCGGCAGCTCACTCGTCCGCAGGCCTGCAGCGTGGGACTGCCGGAAGACCACGGCCATTACTCAGCCTTGCGAAAAGGAAGAGCGCGTCACGCTGAATACATCTGGGTTTAAACACTCAAGAGACAGGGATCTAGAACGTGTCACTGGGAGTTACCGATCGCAGGTGCCAACTCGAAGGCTGCTCCCCGGAGGTAAAGCACGCGGCGGAGTAGGACACACTCTCTACCTTTGAAAAGATCTTTGGCTGAGAGGGGCCGCTGGACATGATGGCACGGGCTGGGGTAACTGCGCCTGTAAGGAGCGCCGGCTTCCGACCACCGCAGCTGTGGAGAAGGACCGCCAGAGGTCCGGGGCCAGGCTGCTCCCCGCTTGAGCAGCAGGAGGCCCCACACTTCTCTCTCGTCCTTCCTGGAGCGAGAGCAACTTGCGGCACGCAGCGGCGGTTCAGCGGGAGCGCGTCCTCCCCGCTCCTCACCAGCGTCCCGTCCCTCGTGCGAAGACACAGATGGCGTGCGCCCCGCGTTGCCGACTCGGTGCCGGGAAGAGGCTAGGGGTCTTGCGCGTGTGCGAAGTAGGGCTGCCGACTCCCTTCCCACACACTGATTTCTAATGACGTGTCTGTGACTGAAGAGACGGGGCGCCGAGGGCCAGGGAGCAGCACGGACGGGCGCTCCGCTCCGCTCCGCTCGGGAGGGGTCTGCCTCTGCTGCCGACACAGCGGGGCCATCCTTGCCAGAGTCCAGCAGCGGCCTCATGCCGACCGTGTTCCTGGGACTTGAAGGTCACAAGCGCAGAAGGGCACCAGGCCCTTCAGGATGTCAGTTTTGTGAGAGCACAACCCTGGGTCCCCAGACACGGGGGGGGGGGGGGGGGGCCTGGAGGTGGTGGCACGCAGGAGCCCCGTGACCTGCCCCCTGCCCCCGCTTCTCGGCCCCTCCCCTGAGGCCCAGCCACACAGGCCACTTCCCCGCGGAACTCTGGGTCTGGGGAGCCAGGGACCCTCCCTGCTTCCTCCAACTAACCTGGGGTGATCTCGAACACTTGCACCAACTGAAAAATTCCCATTTTAGTAGGAGTCTAGGTTCAGATATTCTCATAAAATCCAGGGGATTTAGTAAAAATCATGGGCTTTTAGGCTAGCTAAATCTCGGGCCAAAACAAGACTTTTCAGCAAATTTTCAGCTACTAAGATAGAAGTGACAGATAAAAAACATTAAAAAGTTGGAAGCCACCGCTGGGAAGACTGAGGGAAACAGGTGGCCTCCTGCAGCGCTGACTGGAACGTGACTGGTGCCATCTGTCCAGACAGTGACTTAGGACCATCTGTCTCACTCAGAGACGGACGCCCATGCTCTCCGCCCCAGCGCGTCCACCTCTGAGAACGTGACGTGCAGAGCGATACGTACGCACGTTTACCATCAGGAACATTGTTTATAAAACTGCCAAAGACAGGCAAACAACCCCAACTGTTAAATAAAATATGCTACATCTGCATAACACAATTTCTGTAGGTTTAAAAACAAGAAAGCTATTAATGTACTGATCTGGAAGGAGTGTAAAATACAAGGGCCAAAGAAACCAAGATGCTATGTGTGACTTGTCCATAAAGTGGGGGAAGACTATGAATATGGGGTGTGTGTGGGTGTGTGTGTGTGCGCACGCACGCACGCACGCACATTTTTATACGCATAAAATCCCCACGGAAAGATATACAACAAACTGGTGACACGATCGTCTCCTGTGAGGGGAGCCGGCAGCTGGCGGAGGGCTGGGGTGTAGACTTTTCACCAAGAACGCTTTGGTTTATTCTGAAGTTGAACGGTGCGGCTGTATTAGCAATTAACGCGCGCGCGCGCACACACACACACACACACACACACACCGGTCCATAAAATAAGTGACCAGGGCGCCCCTACTCCTTTTTCTTCCCTCACTGAGTCAGGAGCTGAGAGCTTTGCTCTCAAATATTCTTTCTGGTACTTCGCAAGCTGTTTTTCTTCTGTGATCCCTCTAAGAGGAACATATGTGGATGCCTCTAGTGGACGTGGGGCAGGGCAAAGCCTAGACTCCAGAGCCGCCAGCCCCGGGGCTTCAGGCCCGACTCGCCCTGAGCAGCTACGAGGGAGGGAAGGCTGGCCGGGCCCTCACCGCTTTGGTCCGCTCCCTCAGGCCGTTGTCTTCGTAGTGCGGGTGGTTGGTCAGGGTCCTTCCGGTGCACAGCTTGACTCCCGCCAGCAGCTGCATGCTCCCAGCAAACACGGCCTTCCGGGGAGTGTTAGAGCTGGAAGATTTCAAGAGTCTGAATTAACCTCCCGGCTCAGGCCTCCTCACAGACAACAACAAACACAACATCACACTCCCAGAACCAGGGGGCTGCTGCTTCAGAAAGGGCTGAGACTTCGGGGAAAATGCAGGAGGCCCCTTGGCATTTGCACTCAAACTGTTTTACGGAATTTCTCCTGTTTTTGACAACAGCTGGGAGACTTCTCATTCACTGTTTTGCTGGCTTTACTCTTAAAATGAATGGTCTTAGGATGTGGGCATCTCCTGGCTGGAAATCTTCCAGGCTAAATCCCATAATCTTGTCCTGCTCTGGCCCCCGAGGGGCAGATTCTGACAAAAAAGAACTTAGAAGACTTCGTGTTTTGTATTAAACTTAAGGAAAGGGCTGCCTAGAGTGAAACAAATTAGAAGGCCAGAAACTACAGCTGATCTTAAGTCAATTCCAACTTGTTTTTGTTTAAGACCAGAAAAAAGATCACAGATATTATGATAAATTACTTTCTAGGAAAAAAAGAAAGAATTCATAAAAAGAAAAGAACACAGAGGATTCTGAAAAAGCTAGTAATTTATTACTCAATACGGGGATATGCACAATTTCTGATGTGGAAACACAAGTATTTCCTTAGTCCCAGTTATGAATGTCTAAGGAACGCGGGCGCTCTCACATTATTAAATCATGACCTCACTTCCCATGTGCCACCAAGCTGCAGCTCTCGGCCTCCCTGTGGGATGTGAGGGACAAGGGTGGAGATCAAAGGAAAAGACTCCCTGGCTACAGTAAGAGCATTTTTCATTTCCCCCCGGAAAAGAAGAGTCTTAGTAGTTGATTTTAATTCCATATTTTTGGGAACCTGGGAGTACCTTTGCAAATCGACAAGGTATCAGTTTATTGTAAAGGACATGTGTGCCCTTCTACAGACCCTCCTCGATGCGGCGTGTCCTCAGAGGCCCACTGAGAACACCATGGGCCACACGTGCCCTTCCAGTGCTAAGAGGATCCTTGGTCTGCCAGGGAGAGTTAAAAAAGATGGAGAGAGTTTTGAGAAGGAGTCTAACTGAACTTACTAAAACCCAACATGCTCTGTAGAAAGGCCGTCCTCCTCAGCATTTTTGGAGATCAGGGCAGAAACTTACTGTGGTGCTACGTTTCTAAGAGAGGTCGCCATCAAACTCCCTGTGGCAGAAGGACGGCCATGTACATCAGCGTAACGCTAAGACTGTGGTACGAATGTCATCCAACAAAGGCCTTAGGGTGCCTATGGGTAAGATACCCTACAGTTCAAGTCACAAATAATTTACTTGAAGACCTCAGGATCCTTTTTCTAACAATGACACTCTCAGTCAGTTGGATTTCAAGGAGCTTCCTCAATGATGACATATTACTCACGCCAGAGCCTGAGGTGTGGATTCCGAGAGAAAACAGTTTCCAGTGCGGTTGGCCATGCTGGGTAGGTTGTGAGCATTCTAACTAGCAGACCCAGGAGAGCTCAAGAGCAAACGGATATTTACTCTGTTCCCTTGAACTGGCAATTTTAGAGGGAATTCTTGACATCTGCCCCATGGAGTCAGGGGGACACGAGGGTTTCAATGACAACACATGAAGGTGTAGTGCTCCTTAGCGGGAGGTTTTACAAATACTTAGTTTAATTCAACTGGCACTTCCTAAACACTTGGTCTGGGCCGCCCTCACCCCAGCACGCCAGAACTGCCAAGGAGAGTTAGCGCGGACAAATACTAATTCAAGAAAATGTCAACGTTTTCCCTACTCCCACCCACAGTCCTTCGTTTTGTATGCTCCTAACTGGCTTAAACGATTCTACCACAATAAATAATGTAATAATGCCACATACTAAATAATGCCCCAAAGTGGCTGTCTTTGGGGCCCACTGGCCTGAACAGATGTGGAATGCAGGAAGGAGTGAAGCCTGGTGTCCCCATCTGGCAGAGCATGCGGTAGCGGCGAAAGCTAACCGTGGCTGAGCTATCCTAGTTTCTACGGTCTATCTGCCTAGAGGGTCCCTAGCTGGCCTTTCTGCACAAATGACAAACCCGGCGGCTGAGCTGAGAGCAGCCATTCAGATCTTCAGACTGCCTTCGCATCCCCATTTTGGATTAGAATCGGAGTCCCCATCAGGGCGATGCACAGAGCTGTTGCTAGCATGTACCTATTTTATAACTGTGGTGGACACAGATGACTACTGTCTATTCAGGGCTCAAGACCAAGGTCTCATCTTCCTCCCTGACTCTGATCAGACCACTTGGATGACTCACACAGTTCACAAAGGTTTCAAATGTCCGGAGTTCCGAACTGCTTGCTGGGGAGTCACAAAATTATTCTTTATTCAGTCAAACCATAGCACTGACGGCCTCCTGTGTGCTGGGCTCACTAGTGGGGAGCCTGGGTGGCTCAGTGGGTTAAAGCCTCTGCCTTTGGCTCAGGTCATGATCCCAGGATCCTGGGATCGAGCCCCACATCGGGCTCTCTGCTCAGCAGGAGCCTGCTTTCCCCTCTCTCCCTATCTGCCTCTCTGCCTACTTGTGATCTCTGTCTGTCAAATAAATAAATAAATAAATAAATAAAATATTGAAAAAAAAAAAAAAAAAGCAGCTCACTAGCTAATAAGCAAGCAGAGCCTGACGCAGCTCCCACTACGGGCAGGCACTTCCGAATAAAGAAGGGTTTGTCTGGCTTGTATCTACTAGTGCTTTCTGTGGGCCTTTAGCTATCCTGGAAACAGGACACACCAGACAAGGTCCAACCATGGCAAATCTTGCCTCTCTTCTCTGGGTGCTCTAAGAGCACCTGAGTGTCCCCTCCCCCACAGTGGGTGGAGACCCCGGGAGAGCAGGGTGATGGGTCCCATGGCTGCTGAGAGGCCTTGAGAGAAAAATGAAATAAGCTGCACTCATTTGTGACGTGTTTTAATGTTTGGGTTCATTAAGAGAGTCAGAAAGTTTAAAAGTAATGGGATCTGTTTCAACTGTTGGTACAACAATCTTCTGGATTGTTAACAGTTTTTCCCTAAGGTCCTTGGTTTCATTTTAAAGTAGCAAAATACAAGTATCTTAATGCCTATAAAATGAACCAGAAAGAATACTTCTTTGAAAACTACTGACTTCCAAGCATAGCAGAGATGATGTTTATTCGCTTTCTTCTGCTGACTTCGTTTTATATGCTAGCCCCGTGCTAAATCTGGGACATTTCACTGCTACTTTAAATATTTAAGTTTACCCGTAAAGCAAACGCAAAGTAAAACAAACAAGCGAAGTGGAACAAAATGAAAAACAATCACACATTTTCTGAACTTTAAGAAAACCCTAGATTCACTGTGTTTTATATTTTCTGTGGTAAACTTAGCCAGCAAAGGGGAAAGGCATCCTTTGTCCTTAGCTTAAAACATGCAGTATGGCAGGTGTAATGCTGGCCAGTCTTCCTTCTCAGATACTTCTGCTCACATGGTCTGTGGTCTGTGTCTAAAATAGCTAATGTGCTTTTAACCACTGAATGACACTTCTCTATTATAGAAAAACAAAGCAATTTTTACCAATGTTTGAACAAATGATGTATAAAATGAAAGGATAATTTGTTTTTATAGCTCTCTGCCAAGCTCTATAGCAGGCTGCCCAACCTGCAAACAATTTATTCTGTAAGAAATGTCACTAAATAATGACAAGGACTCATAGGTCAAACGGATTTACATTACATAATTTAAATGTCATTCCAGGAAGACCTGATGGCATTTTGAACAAATAATCTCATTTATTTTTGAAGCTCTAAGCTTCAACAAGTTAATTATTGTTGAACTAATGGGTAAACTGTGCATTATAATATAATGTGTGAACATTTGCTTTATCTACACTTTGAAAATTTATAGAATTATGTAAATACCACAAAATGATTCATTAAATATAAAAGAGGCTTATAGGCATTTAAGGTCTGAACTTAACCTTCATCATATTTAAAATATCTGGTAATTCCTTCTGCTTATAAAATGCTAAGGAAGTTTGGGCCATTTTCTTCGTCCCATTGAGAAAATATTGTATATGTGGGCTTCATCACTGAAAAGAGACTGCTGCTAGTGAAAAATCTCCTAAAGCCCTGTAGTTAAAATGTCACATCTCAAAATATTCAAATCTGTTAGAAGTGTCTTAATTGCACAACGTCAGAGAAGAATTTCAGGAACCAAGACTGAAACACTCGGAGGTCACAAAGGAACGAGGTATGAAGTCCGCCGTTGTGGCGTTTGGCCCCATGTGCTTCCTAGTCACACAGAAAGCCCAACAAGTCTCCGGGCTCACTGAAAGTGATACCAGAATGTGAAAAAACAACAACAACAACAACAACAACAAAAACCCCTCAAAAAAACAAAAAGTCAACATACCAGGTTTTTAGTCTTTGTATTTGGGAAACATCAGCAAAAAGGAGTTAATATGAACATGGGCACTCAAATCTGGGGGAGCAACAGGCGCCCCGCCCATGGAAGGGATGGGGGGAGCAGCCTCCCAGTTCTTCCAGGGAAGGTTCTGGGGCTGGCTGAGACAACATGTCCTCGCTGATTAACGAGGGACTGAATCTCAAAGTGTTCTTAATTTTATACTTAAATTTAAATCTCTACTCTAGGGGTGCCAGGGTGGCTTAGTCGGTTGAGTATCTGACTCCTGATTTTGGCTCAGGTCATGATCTCAGGGTCAGGAGATGGAGCCCTGTGTCAGGCTCCACACCCAGCATGGAGCCTAGGATTCTCTCTCTCCTTCTGCCCCTCTTTCCACCTCTTTCTTTCCATCTTAAAAAAAAAAAAAAAAAAAAGCCCACCCCATTTGCACGTTCATCATCATGTCCTATATATATAGCTGGTGCTCAGTAATGAGCTGCTCAATTGTACTCATAAGTATACGAGTTCAGAGAGAACTCCATGTATCAAGGCATTCAATATTTTCACAGAAATCAAATCCCTCCGGGATGGCCCCTCTGCTGTTAAGAAGTGGTATCCTAAGAAGTGGTATCCGAATGCCCTTTATCTTCCGTGGAGGACATCTGGTTAGCCAGTAGAAGGTCATACCCGAGCCCCTCCAAAAGAAAAGAACAAAGTCTTGCTGAGATGATGGAATCTTTCAATTTACCCTCCAACCCCGAGAAGCCCAAGTGAACAGTGGGCAAGACCTAATCTCCCAATGGATGCTCAGGGTCCCTGGTGCACAAGAGCGATGTCTGAGGCAGGCGTCACCGTGGGTCTGCCCCAGCGCTAAGCACGCGAAGCAGAGGCCGGGACATGGCTGGTGAGCTTCCTTGGGTCACTGGAGGTTCGCCTACAGTTTCTGCAGGTCACTGTTTCTCATCCTGACTCATCTTCAAGGGCAGCCATCCTGCGATGGAGAGTGCCTCCCTGCCCCCGAACGCGCTGGCGGAAGAGGGACGCGGCCGGTACCGCGGCGGCCGGCTGAGAACAGCCGCACACCGGGCGGAAAGGTGGAGGCATTCCTTCCTCACGGACATGGCTGGGTCCCCACGGGAGGCCTGGGGGCTGCCCTGAGACAATGCCAGACTTTCAGACACACCCCACGTATCCTCAGGCCCGTTCTCCAGCCCAGCTCCGCCCTACTCGTGTCACAGGCACATGTGACCCACCAAAGTACTAAGATGAAAGCTGAAGGTCATATTTTATATTTCAAAAGCAGAAGAAATCAAGGCTAGTAAAAAGAATATTAAGTGTATTCCCTTGTGTTTGGAATGGAAGGCGACAGACCAGAGCAGATTTAAATGTTGATTTAAACAAATACATTTTGTGTCTAAATAGACCCTATCCTGGCATATATTCATCATCACTTAGCTTATTTCGCGAACATGCCCAGCAGCTATTTTTTGCAAAAACAATAATTTGGATTTGAAGAATTTTAAGAGGAAAACAAGCAGGAGTAGATCACAACAGAACCAACATTTTGGAACAATACAAAGCTTTCCAGTTTTTTAAAAAGTAAAAAGAATATGTCTCCACACAGGGGGAGGACCACGTTAATGAGAGGAGAAAGCACGAACAAAGATCGCTTTCCCAAATGAGAGAAATAGCAGACTAGCAGACAGTCTTCTTTATACCTGGGATATAATCTCTCATCCACAATTTTTCAGAACCAGAAATGTCACTTTAAATAATCTTCTGTGAGGACAGGCATGGAAATAGAGGCTCTCCGGTGAGTACACCCAGGCCAACACTGCCCAACGCAACCCGGGATCTGCTAGGATGTATGCTGACTGACGCTACGACTCATTCCCCTACGAGTGGGGAGTGGAGGTGGGCTGCTTACAGCAACGATTGAGGTAGATCCGCCAGAGCAGCCGGCTTCGGGATTCTACCAGAAAGCAGGTGCCCTGCACATTCGTATCAAGAGTGCAATTTCAAAAACAGAAAATACCAACCTCACCTTCAGATGTACGTGTCATAAATTTCCAGCTGACTATAGTTAATGCAAAAGTAATTAGCTTTTCTTTATACGAATAACCCTCTTTCCCCATACACAATAAATACTGAAGGAATTATTTACTCTATAATTGTCTGCCATGATTTAAAGTTAAATAAATATATAAAGACAAAGCCTGCTTTGAAATCTCAGCACTGGAAATATATGAAAAATTATACTCCCTGCATCTAGTCAGAGCCAGTCCGACATTGGGACCAAATCCACATATATATTTTAGACATAAATCTCTATAAAAGCCACGTATTGCACTCAAGAGACCCACGCTATCAAACATTTACCATCTCTTAATACACAAGTGGTGCTAAACTGTACCGGTTAGTCAACATCAGTCACGAGCAAGTGCCAATATGGCTGCTAAAATTCTAAGGGAGGGAGATAGTACAGCCGGTGCCTTTGGAGTACGTCACACAAGATTTGTGACATCTATTTACATGTGAGGAATTACACTGCTGCTTTTTGGTTATAAAGCAGGGAAGTACAGCAGTACGAGGCACAGGAACACTGCTCTGGGTAGAAAAGTTTCTTAGTGCTGGTGGGAGGCCAGTCTCCCTAAACAGAGTTCGTCCTGATGCCAAATGCTGAGGCAAAGCAGCAGAGCGCAGGCACCAGAAAGACCCGATACAATTCCAAACACCATGATGTTCCAGAGAGAAGTCTTTGTAGTTTCAGTTTCCTTTAGCTCTAGGCTTGGGTAGTATGCTTAGTTAAAATGCAATGTGCGAGGAGCTAGTAGGACTCTAACAGTGGTTTACAGTGTCATTTTTACATGATTAGCAAGGAAGGAATACTTCCCTGTGTTAGTAGTCACAGAAAATCGGGATGGTATTAAAATGAAAGAAATGGTCAAGGTGAAATTGGCTGAGAGTATAAAGCTTTCCTTCCATTATCCTCCAGCTCTGTTTTCCTCTCCGCGTGGGTTTTCCCCCCTTCTTTGTGAGATTGTGGTTAGAGAGAGTATTTCTTGGATGGAAAGGAATTACTTCCAAATACAGAGTTTTAAAGAAAAACTTGAAAATGAATGTATCTTCACAACTAGATTCAGAAAAAAGGAAACACCGGGTGAGGTCTACAGTGACTCTTAAAAGGCACTTTACATTTTAAAGGTTAAAAAAAATCCTCTTACTTAATCCAGTTCATCAGCTCCACTGTGTCTGGATCATAGAATTCTCTCAACTCGGAGAGTTCATCCATCATTCCTGGCCAGAACTGAAATTAAAAACAAAACAAAAACAAAAACAAAATCCACCCCCGCACCCACAACTATCGCTAAGATTCAAACGAAAGAGGAGAAACTGCGTAGAACTTGTGAGCTACGTGGACAGGACGACAGCAGCAGGAGAACGACCTCACTTCCACCATCCGCCCTCCTGGCATCAGGCAAGCCGAAGTCTGATGCCAGTTCCCCAAACTGTCTTGAGCCCAAGCTGATCAGGGCGGGAGGGGTCGTCAACTTTTTAAAAAGAGCTTTTATTTTACTCTAGCGAAAATGCTATCGTATGTTATGTTAATATCTAGGCAAACGTTAATTTGGAGAGGACAGGAATGGCAGCCACCAGGAAGCTCACAGGGTGTCAGACGCTCTAACTTCCGTCGTGCCATCTACCCTTCGAGAGAGAAAGTGCCTTCCCACGACAGCATGGTTGTGGAGCTGCAAACATGCTCTGGAACACAGAATCTCCTTCACCTCCGCAGCTACCCAGGGAGAAAGTGGACCCACCAGAAGGTGCCATCTCTCCTGCTGTTCACTTGTTATTTTACTCGTCTGCAGATGCTGGCTCGGAGAGATGACTTGACCAGGTCACAAAGGGGCAGAGCTACCGCTAGAAACCTGACTCCACATCCAGCCCCCTCCTCACTGTTGATTACAGCATCTGCACTGGAAATTTGGACAAATGCCCTGATGTGTTTTAATGTAACTGCGGGTACACCGGGGGAGAAGAGTATTGGGAAGCAGGGCTCTCCAGGACAATCTGGTGCACCTGAATATTCTATTTATGCCACCGTGGCCTCCTACTCAACTTGAGTTAGTTAAGGTGATGCAGAGAAAGTGTCAACGTCCCACCCCGAGTCCATGGCTTTTCTAACATAATTGCCTGTTTAATTCAACAGTTAATTACATGTTTACTGCTGCACCAAATGTTGATCGGCTAGGAAGCCTTGATCATCTATATACACCCTAGGGTGAACAGCAGAATTCCTATGTTGGAAAAAGGCCACTGACAATGGGTCTGTGCTTCATTAATGTGGAAAATGTAGTAACTGTACTTCAGAACCACTAACTGGAACCAGAGTGGCACCCGACTGGCTGGTGGCTGGGCGTCAGCCCTGTCACTTTATCTCGTCATCTCATCTTCAGCCATTTTTCGTGCTCCTTCTCATCTTGTCCCCTGGGTATGTGAACAAGGAAAACTGCTGGTGACAGAAAACCAGGTATCAGCACTACTGGTTCCAAGTTTTAGAAGAGATGTAATCATAGTGATTCCATGATACCTGTGTAATATTTCAGTTGTCCTATTAATTTCCATAATCAACAGAATGCCAACTTTTTAGTATATGTGCTGCCGAAGCGAGCACCAGAATGCCAACTTTTTAATGATATGTCCTCATTCCTTTGGTATAAAACACATATCGAAATCTATGAATTCAATGGGTATTAGATATTTTGCTAGCTTGGAAGTTGCTGCTGTTAATTCTGAAAATGTTCAAATCTAGTAACACTGTCTTGTGATAAACTTTTTAAACATGATAAATGTGAAAATAAGTGTTGGATCACTAACTGTTCCTTCTAAATGGTATTTCAGCAATGCCAGTAAGTTCATCAACACGAGGGTAGTGATTTTATTAAACTCCTGGTTTTAGAGTGAAGTGGATGCTTTTCTCTTTTAAAAAGGATTGTTCTAAAGAGACATATAGCAAAACTGCTAGGAACAAGAAAATCTGAACTCCTCATTACAATTGCTCCATGAACCTCAAAGTCAGGCTTTGAAATCCAGTTTATTTTACTTATAGGTAAATCTTCAACAGCTGGAAAACAGCCTCAGTTTCAGTGTACTTCTTAAATATACATAACATCTCTATTGTCTGTGTGATTTCACATTTTGAGAGGCTGGAATATCTAGACTGTTTTGTGTAGTGAAAGCTGGACTTTCCCCTGAAGTCCAGGCCTGAGAAGGACGGAGAAGGGCTGAGAAGAGCTACGCTGATGCTAGGCTAATCTTTGGAGGGAATCTTCTGAGTTACTCTCTTACTCAAAGAATGTCTGTGTAGATTTCCTGGAAATGATGGGTTCTTTTGGTGCTATCACTTTTTTTTTCTTTTATATAGTAATGATTTTCAAGAGGGGTGGGTGGAGGGATTTGGCTCCATGCCAAGGGGAGGCTTCCCAATGTCTGGAGATTTTTGATTGTCAGGACTGGAGGGAGGTGCTGTTGGCACTGAGGGGGTAGAAAGCAGGGACGTTGCTAAACATCCTGCAACACACAGGTCAGCTACGACAAGGAATTACCTAGCCAGAGTGTCAACAGCGCCAAGGTGGAGAAGTCCAGTTCTCTACATTAGCCCCACCTAGAGGGCCAAGGACACACACATTTCTGGACTCCACTCCCAGAGTTTCTGATTCAGGAGGTCTGGTTTGGAGTGGGACCCAAATATCTGTGTTTATGACAAGTTCCCAAGTGATGCTGATGCTGCTTCTCTGGGGACCACACTTTGGGAACCGGTGCTGTACCGTGTGGTTTATTTCTCCTATACTCTCCTTCCTCAATTTTACCAAGAACAAGAGACTTAAGTCCTCAAATAGCTGTAAAAAAAATCAGTAAAATTCCAAATACATAGCTGACACTTAAGAACTCAGCCTACGCACAGAGCGACTGTAGGAGAGACCGTCATAGTGTGTGTACATCATTAGCAGGAGCCAAGAAGCACAGTGAGCTCAATCTTTTCTCTGAGGAGGGTGTTTTGTCACTCAGAGCCAATGTGGAGAGGTCAAGTTACCTCCTTCGTTATTCAACATACATTCTGTTTAGTCTTTAGTCATTGCTTTCCAGAGCTTTTGAAGAAGTTTCATTTATTTACATGAGAGCTATAAAATTCCCAGAGGCCAGGTGGAAGAAATAACCTATTTCTATGTTTTCCAGTATCGGAATTAGCACAGCACTCTGCCTGCAACAGTAGATGCTTTGATAGATAGGAACATGATAGAGCATAAATTTTTGAAATATTTACAGTAGAATCACCCAATATAGTGATTAGCAAACATGATTTTTAGCCTAAAACGTTTGGCTTCAGATAAAATCTTATGTGAAAGTATAAGCAAATAAAACCAAACGCTGAGCTGCTCTAGCTGACCCTCTCTTTGGGTGACCCCCCGTAGCACCCCCCGCCCAAGTGAGGGGCTATACACAGTAGAGTAGGACATCTATTGTTCTAACATAAAACCAAATTTGAAGGAAAAAATCTGAACTTAAAAAAAAAATACGTCAGATTTTTAAAAAAGAGGGTAAAAGCTCAACCGGATAGCAAGAGTCTGGGCTCCCTGCCCTGGTACAGATTCAAGCCTCTAAATTTCAAAGATGTGACAAAAGGGTCACCAAATAGTCAGCCTGACTGGCGACTCCTTGTCTCAGAACGAAGCACAGTTAAAGCTATTTCAGAAATCAGTCACCTGAGAATACGAAGTTCATGATTTCCTACTGAAACTGAAGGACAGCTCATGAGGCTAATCTGGGACCGTATATACCCAGCCTCTCCCAAAGATGATTTTAAGCATCTAATGAAATATGTAGGTTAAAGTAAGATGCATTTTAGGATCTCTTACTCTCTATAAGGCAGGTAATAGGGAAAAATTATTTTTCTACTTTATTCCCCTCAGTATAAGTCTGAAAACACCTTTCTTTTCAGAATTTGCATCAGCTGAATAGTAAGTCAGAATAAAAATTAGAAAAATTAAACTGCAGTTGTTTTTGCTATAATATTTTTACTTGTTAAATACTATTTGGGAAACAGATCAGTTTTCTTATCAATGCCAAGTGCCTTCATGAGAAGCGAAGGAGATGTTTGTAACCTCTGCAAACCATTCTATTTGCCAATAACAGACAGAGTACATTGAGTCAAAGCAATTATTCTGCTAGATTAATGATGGAAAGAATGAGGAAAATCAGTCTTACCTTGTAGCACAGATACAGCAGTATTAATATCGGTACTGAATATCGCATTATACAAATCTATATAAGAAAGACATTATTTAGATCACAGATATTTTTGCCTTACAGTTTTGCTTTGTAAACACATGACTTTTTTCTTTTTAAAACAACAGAAATGTCCTTTAATGGAGCATGAGTCTCCAATTTGCCCAACAACTAAGTCAATGTTAGGGTCCGATCACTCATGAGATACTCATAGCTTCTACCATATTGCCATCTTGTGAATATTTAGGGGAGAACAACTCAAAACTGCATTTATAGGCTTATTGTCATAACCGTACACTTATATTTGCTCTAAGTATAATTTATAATGATAATAATAGTGATAACTCTGGATAATGGGGTTATTGGTGATTTTTAATTTTTCCTTGTATGCTTACAGTACTTCCAAATTCAATATAATGAGCATATCTTATTTTGGCTCAAACTTATGGTTTGGGAAAAAAACCCAAAGATTTAAAAAATAAAATTAAGATTCAGAATAAAATTATTTAAAAAATAACTCCTTATAAAATCATAATGTGTCAGGGCACCTGGGTGGCTTGGTCGGTTAAGTGTCAGATTCTTGATTTTGGCTCAGGTCATGATCTCAGGGCGGTAAGCTTGAGCCCTGCATTGGGCTCTGCCCCGGGCATGGAGCCTGCTTAAGATTCTCTCTCTCCCTCTCCTTTTGCCCCTCCCCCTTCCCCTGCTCGCCCTGGCCAGCCCCCTCTCTAAAATTAAAAAAAAAAAAAAAATCATAATGTGTCAGTTATCTATTTTCAGCAGTCTCTGTTTCATCAGACTGGTGAACAGGCAACTACTGAAAACAATAGGAACTGGCATGAAAGAAATCCTAAAACTCATAAAAATGAAAATGAAATAGCAAAGGGACAGCACTGACCCTCTTTGGGTTATAAAGACGGATCGACCTCAGGAGTAACTCCCATATCTCGGGGCTGCACAAGCCAAAAGACGCGAACACACACATGTGCGACGTCCAGAGGTACTTCATTCTGGAAAGACAGAGACAGGAGAGGTGGACCCGTGCCAGCTGCGGACAGACCCGCAGTGTGACGCAGCTGTGCCGTCTGTGGGAGTAAAGTCTGACTGAGGTTGTGTGGGCACCGTCTGCCAAAGGGTTAGTTAGGAATTTCACTGCCTTTTGAGAAAATCATATAAGTAAAAACGGAGGAATATTGGTAATGAGGAAAAGACTGGTTACTAATAATATTTTATACTAGAGAAGATGGTAAACGAGGACATTTTTATGGGAACCATAATTATCAGTGAAGAGGATTGTGAGTACCTAAGCTGCATTGCTAAAACATGTCAGGTAAGGAGTGATCGAACAAAAAAATCAATCCAGCAAACAGGTAAGAAAAATACCTCATTGTACTCAATGCCAAGAATCCAAACAGAATGGTATGTATTAGGTTGTAAGCCGTTTCTGGTTTCAGGAGGATCGTGCACTTCCCCATCTGACCCGGGGGTTGCTGGCTTGTAGAATCACTGAATAAAACAGCACACATACAGAATTGAAGCTGGATACATCATTTTAAGTTAGTTAAATATTTTTTAAAGATACCAGAAACTTATGCCTTCATGTATTTAGAAATGTGTTACTGCTCTAAGATAAAACGAATCAACATAAATCAAAATTCTGAATTTGTGAGGATAAAACTGTTATAATGCATTAATAACTAGAATACAACAAATTTCATTTTGAGTAAAAATTTAGAATGCTTTAACCCTTTAAATTACAAGGAAGTAGAAAAAATTCTTTTGGAATCACTTAAATTACAAGATTTCTTTAGAGATATTTCATGAGTTACTAGCATTTTACAAGTTTTTACAAATAAGAAAAGAGAAAAACGAATCCATAAACATGGAAATCAGTTCCCTTCTGAAAAAATGATCACATTTTAGCCAACCAATACCTCATTAAAGATGTCTAACATGATTTTTTTAATCAAATTTGGCTACATTAGAATAATTAACCCATAAAATGAATAATAATTCTTTATCATGTCAACACTCAATTCATATTCTATTTTCCATTAATGCCACTGCTTTTTTCAGGTGATTTCTTTGAATTAGGACCCACGGCTTTCATGCTGCATTTCATCAACGTCTCTTTAAATTATTTTCAATCAATACAAGTGCCCTCCACTTGGAGGTCATTTACTGGCGGAAGGAAATGTATCATTTGTCCTGTAACTGCGCCCACCTTCTGGATTTGGCTGATTGTCTCCTCGTGGTGGTGTTGAATACATTTCTCTACTCCCATGCTCCTTATAAACTTGAAATTAGATCTAGAGGTCAATTATTAGAGCCAAGTTCATTTATTGTGGCAAGAACACTGCACAGGGGATATGCTGTACTCTAAACTCATCACACCAGGGAAGAGCGCACTGTCCTATCTCGTTGTCTGAACCTTAGAGACTCTGAGATGGGTGAGTGAGTTCGGCCGTTGCACCTTCTGTTGTCAAGGGGATACGGAAACAGCAGGAAGGGCTGCCAGTTTAAGATAAAACCAGTACCTTTACAAGGCCCCACTTACCCTTCATAAAATCCAATAGACCTGGATATGTATGATGCTTCCAGGCAACTAGAGAACTCTTCTTTCCTAGAAATCCTTTCACCACCCTACATTCCCATGAAAATCAAACTGATATTCTCGGGGAATTTTCACCACTGGTAATAACCTTTACTTAGATGTTCTATATCACAACCCAAACTCTGGCTTCTATGTTGCTACTGAAAGAGTGCTCCAGACAATGAGAACATATGTTCTCATCTCCCCTTGATACCTGAGAGAATTTCGCAACACCTCTCCCCATCTCCCCCGCCAAGCTGGAAAGCTCGAATCAGCCCGGTGAACACAGAGCCCCTGAGTTAATCCCCTCACTGTCCTACCTTTTACAGGAATGCAGATGTGTCGGGTAAACATAGTAGTATCATCCTTCCTAGCACTAAAATGATAGAAATACTCTGGATACTCGGCATTGATAAAATATCCTTCAAATGACTTAACAGTTATTTAATATTAAGATACTATAATTCTTACATCACTTTAACGAGCTTTACTTTAATGCTTTTCTTGTAATAAGGTTCTGATACCCCTACCTGGTAGATGAGGATGCTCTAAAATCTTTACCTACAATCATACAGCAAGTCAGCTTGCAGAGATGGCCATAGATTCACACTAAGCACGGCAGACATTTTCACAAAAGACTGCAGGCCAACTGAACTTCCTGCTTTGCATGCAGTCTAGAGTCCTGTCGACACCTGGCGTGTCTGGAATAATATTAAATTACACTGTCTAGAATAAGTTCCATCTATTTTCACAGGGCTAAATTTTATCTTGGGCAAGATATCGGGCTAAGAACAGTTCTGAAAGATACTAAAATAGGTTATAGTCAATGAAGTATTTTCATGGTTCAATGTGGCTTCACTCTTAATAATCATAAAACATCTCAACTGATCTGGACTCGTGCTAATGCCCTTTCCCAGCACGGCTCTCTGGTGGCTGCGAATCACAGCTCACCAGCACCTTAATTGGCAAGATAACTACAGAGAAAAGGGCTTCCTTCTGAGCTTCATTAAGTTTTCACAAATGACAGTAGCTTCAATTTCTTACACTTAATTTTCTTTCAATTTAACATGGATAGTAAATGCAAAAACCTCCATCAGCTTTGTAGGCAGGTATTCTACAAGCTTTAAAAAAGTCTTTATACTCCCTCACTCTTTCTTTTAGCAGATGAGTAGACGTTCAGCCTTTTAGATATAGTCAATTATTACTGAAGACTTTGGCAGATGCTAACAGTTATGGTCTACTCCCCTTTTACAAGCCCCTGAGCAAGATGCAACAAAACAAACAAGAGTTAACTCTTGATATTTCATGAGCAATAACAAAGGCAGCTAGAAGAAAGGTAGAAAAACAACAGGAAATTAATAACGAGAACAGAGACTCTGAGTCAGTAACAACACCAGCCAATGACAGCTAAAATCTACAAAATATTCTAGGAGAGAGGCAGCATTCTAACTACTATCATTTTAACTTATTTAGTCCCCACAAAACCCCGCAGAGTAAGTCCTTTGGGTATCCCCATTCCATAATAAGGGCAAGGCAGAACTGGCTCAAAGAGGACCTTGTTCCCAGACCAGTCTCTACTGCATTGCCTTTTTGCTGTCTCTTATCTGGTCAACCCTTAAATACTCCGTGTGGGGTCCACTCTAATCTGATTATGATCCCCTTTGAGATGAACCATACTACCCTGTCTGAAGTCTGATATTTTGAACTTCAACTTTTTTCTGCCATTTTTCTGCAACACAGATCAAGTTCATTAAAGCACGGGAGAGATTTCTGAAACATGCCGTACCTGAGATTATGGAAGGCGACAGCTAAGGCTGCCATCACTGTGACGGACAGAACAAATACGTAAGCATAAAAGAGGAGAGTATCTGAAAGCCTTCCGAATGTATTAAAAGGTAAGAGACCAAACGCTTCTTCACACAGGTACAGATTTGCATCAAAATCTCTAGGGAACAAACGAAAAGAAAGCAAAGTATTAAATTCAGTACAAGATAAGTAAACTACACTTTTTTCCTCAAAATGAACCTGGATTTTATAGTTGAAGGCATAATGATAACTTAAGTTTTAAAGTCCCTGCTGATTCAATATAAAAAAGCAAACATAAATTTTAAATTCAGTCATACCTTGTTGCTCCAAACCCAAATTTTGCCTTCAGAAACTTAAATATGTGTTCGTCTGACTTCAGATTAAGAATTTTCTATCAGGGAGGGAGAAAATGAAAATTGTTATGAGTGCCTTATGCATGGTTTCCTGGTAATTTCCCATTGAGTACACATATTCAGTGTCAGTCTCACAGGATTGTGTGCACGTGTGTTTATAAAATTAGCAAATATTCTCAATAGTTGTTACAAGTGAGGGATTCTTTTTTTTTTTTTTTTTAAAGATTGTATTTATTTGACAGAGAGACACAGCAAGAGAGAGGGAACACAAGTGGGGGAGTGGAAGAGGGAGAAGCAGGTTCCCTGCTGAGCAGAGAGCTCAATGCAGGGCTCTATCCCAGGACCCTGGGATCATGACCTGAGCTGAAGGCAGAGGCCTAACCCACTGAGCCACCCAGGTGTCCCAGAAGTGAGGAATTCTAACAGGGGGACTTTCAAGCTCCCTCCGTTCCTTTTTTTCTTTTTTTTTTTTAAAGCAGAATCATTTTTTCAAACCATCTTACGTGTTAGTTCAACATGTGAAATAGATAAAAGATGAGCTTCTTTGGTCTCAGGGAGAGGGAGAGGGCTGAAGCCCGGCAGAATACAAATGTTTTGATCAGAAAACCAGTGATATGATGATCTGAAACCTCAAACAAATACAGAGCCCACAGGGCCTGTCTGGCTTTGGGGTTTCTGTCTGCAGACCCAACTGACAGAAGACTCAGTCACACAAAGACAATGGAGGCCCCCGTGGTGGCCCTCCGG
Source organism: Lontra canadensis (assembly GCF_010015895.1). Classification (NCBI taxonomy): domain Eukaryota; kingdom Metazoa; phylum Chordata; class Mammalia; order Carnivora; family Mustelidae; genus Lontra; species Lontra canadensis. Next base: position 1,049,881 of record NW_022631202.1, on the reverse strand, counting down.
GGGAACTGACAAATGCCAGTGCACATCATTAGTGATTATAACTCACATAATTTTATTTTTACTATATGGCTTATAAAAATCCATCGGACATAAATGGGTAAAGAAGTTCTGTCAGAAGGAAAATGAAGATAGAAAAGAAAAGAAGATGAATCCGGGAAGTGAGGTCAGTACCTAAAATATATTCGCTAGAGATGAGCCACAAATTTGGGCTTACACATTCAACTAGCAAATGCAGACGGAGATAAAAGCACAGGTTCTAAGATTAAAACAAACCAGTTGCTCAAAAGAGATCCTAACACTCCTAGAACTGAGACGCAAGAGAAATTTTCCCCATGGCTACAGTAAAAACAGCAGGAGTCTCAAAGAAGATTTTTTCTAATTCCTCTCATTGTACGTAGTTGGCAAGACATCAAGTACAATTCAATAGATGTTATTCTTCGGGAAGTCAAGAATCAATGGTCCGGGCAGGCAGCTCTCTCCTGACTTAATCCAGGCACAGATCACTGAGTATCTAGAGTGGGGGAATGGATGAGCTGCGTATCTTTCAGCCAATCCTTCAGAAATGCTGATTGCTCCGCACAAATAAGCTTTTGATAAGTACTGAACTCTGGGGTTTAAGAACATAGTGACAAGGACCCGGAGTGGAAGTGCTTAATGCGGCTGGATGAGTGAGAGTCTTTGATAGTCAACAGACAGGAAGAGGGACTGCCATTCTCTTATGGAAGAGAAGGAGTCTGTCATGTATATGCAGATGTCTCCTGTCCTGAAACCAGCCTTCTAGGAAGGGCAGAATCATCTTAATAAATCACTGTGCTTCGGCAAGTACAGTTAGTTTATTTATCTCTCTTTTTCAAAGTAAGCTCCACACCCAACGTGGGGCTCTAACTGACGACTCTGAGACCACAAGTCGCATGCTTCGCCAACTGAGCCAGCCAGATGCCCTGCCAGTTTATTTAACTTGATCCAATAAAAATCACGTCATCTTTTTTTGGTACCACAGTGCAAGAAAATGCTCTCTTCAAAAGCAGAATTTTTAAAATTTAGAGAAACACTTAATGCTTTTAAAGTTGAGCCTTTACAAAAAGTTTAATAACTCAGAAAGTGAGTTCAAGTTAGGACATATTAAAGAGTGAACAGGTGCGCCTGTGGCTCAGTCTGTTAAGCCCTGGCTCAGGTCATGATCTCAGGGTCATGGGATCGAGCCCCATGTCAGGCTCTGTGCTCAGTGGGGAAAATGCTTCTCCCTCTCCCTCTGCTCCTACCCCCTCCACTCATGCTCCCTCTCTAAAATAAATGGATAAAAAAAAATCTTTAACAAAGAGTAAACAGAAGTCAGTGACTAAAATCAAGAAAACAATGGTTACTGAAACAAAGTTAAAGCTGAGCTTGTTACAAGTAAAACTGGTAATTCTGTAGTAATGTAAATTAAAGGTCATTTTATTAACCTACCTTAATAATGTTGTTGAGGAAAAGTGTCAAACATAAAACTGCAAATAAATGTAACAACAGTTTCCCAAGCCTATTTAGGAAGTTTCCAGTCTTCAGATTTTTCTAGAAATTAAAACAGTTGAATTTTAATCCTTAAGTTATTTCATAAACATTTAAGATGAGAGTACTTAAGGATTTAAAACATTAGATCATGCAACATAGAGAATATATGTGGAAAATACAACCTAATTTTTATGAGGTTACAATGTCTTAATATTTGTACATTTCTAACATAAGAGTAAATGAATTCCTTAATAATAAGCTTCCTGGGGCACCTGGGTGGCTCAATCAGTTAAGCTGCTGCCTTTGACCCAGGTCATGATCCCAGGGTTGTGGGATTGAGCCCCGCATGGGCTCCTTGCTCAGTCGGGAGCCTACTTCACCCTCTCCTCTCCACTTGAGCTCTTTCTCTCCTTATCTCTTTCTGTCTCAAATAAATAAATAAGATCTTAAAAAAAATAAAGTGCCTCCTTAATTATTTCACTTAAAAAATTAATAATAATAAGCTTCCTAAGATCTGAAAACTGTCCTTGTCTTTCTCTTTTTAAGACCTTTGCAACCAGAGTATAGAGTCTGCCAGAAGGTACTCAAGATACACTGAATGAACAAATCTTGCGATCACTGACCCATTAATTCATGTAGCACAGACACAGCCATAACCCAATTAAAGACCTATCTGTATAAAAAAAGGTAAATTGTGCTCTTTGATATATAATAGTTTTCTTACAACCCTTAGATAACTTTACAGATTATCAAATATAATATCTAAAGAGTTAAATATGCATGATGTTTATTTATAATTAAAGTTAGGATGAATGAGAACTACTGTTTTAGATAATCAACTAAAGCCTGTTTAAAAGTCGTTGTGACAGCTTGTCCATGACAGCTCTCACTCCAAAGAGAAAGGATTTATTCTTTCCAAAGCAGAAAGTAAAACAGCTTCTTGATATAAAAGTGGTTATGAGAAATGTTTCTCATATGCTCATGAGAAAGAAAACAGGCTTTATGACACTATATGAAGAAAAACAACGGACTCTTAATTAAATCCCATGTAACTTTAAGAAATCTGAATTACCGAATAAAGCCAAAAGATCAGGCCAATGTTTTCAAACGTGACACGCTAGGAAAGGTCCCCATACTCCTAATGTAAGTCCTGTGATTCTCGAGATTCTGAGTGAATTTTAATTCACTTACAAACCAATAGCATGGTACGGAAGGATGGGGTGAAGAACCGCGCGGCTCCATCACTAATACGGTGTCTGCCAACTTGAAAGACACTGCGACGAACACCCCCCAAGCAGCAGCTTCTGCTTACTCTTGAATTCATACACAATAAAATTCAAAGATTTTTGCTCTTTTATTTCAACTTTCTATCAATGGCATTCAAATAAGCATCTTTGGCTAATCCCTGAACTAAGATTCCAATTCTCTAAGAAAAGAAACATGTCAAAATGAAGGGATGGCACAGCAGAAAGCTACAAAACAGAAATGCTTTCCCATGCATATTTAAAAAACACCTAAATAATGACCTCAGTGCTTTTCAGAGGGAATGTGGTCAGACATCTTCCTTTGTGTGCTATATGAAAATAAGGCCCAACTACCCACAAAATTTAAAAAAAAAAAAAAAAGGGACACAAATATGTCCTACCTGAAGTTTTCTTGCAATTAATACTGAAAGGTTGAAACTGATAAGCAGCGATCCGAGAATCATAGAGTTAAAAAACTGGAGGATGCAGACCAGGAGCAAGCCTGTCATTTGGATGCCATACAGCCACGTCGCCTGCAACAAGCAAAGATGAGATGGTGAAATAAATGGGTTTTATCAAGAGACCAGCACATGCTGACACGCTGGCTGGATATATTTCGAATCACAAACAACACAGGGAGCTTCAAGCATTCAGTCTAAAAAAAAGTCCCCCAAACGGAATCATTTATGTTCTGTATTTACCTTTGAATTATACAGCACTTGAAACCTTGTAACATTAAGAAGAGAACAAATGGATAATAGGAAGTACAGGTAGCAAACAATGGCATAAATATATTCTGGAAATGGGCAAATGTGATCTGCAGCCTTCCATTTTCTCCAGAGTTCTTTTATAGTTACTGTCTACAGTGTTTTCTCATATTCTGTGATTTCTGAATGTTCCGCACTGCAGGCCTGGGTCCTTTATTGCTGCATTTCCTGTGTGTGTGCTGACTTCCATTAGACGGACAACTTCTCCCAGGGTGAGGCCTTCGACTCCCTGCCTCCTGGGTCTGGAGCGGGCAGCACAGTGCTGCCGTCAAAAACGTGAGCCCTGAGGTCACCAGCACCTGCACTAGCTATAGCGCCGATTCTGATGCAAACCAGTTGTGGGGCCTTGACAGGTTGGCTGGGGTTCATGCAGAACAGGGGTGATGACACCTTCTTCACAGCTGCCGTAACGGCCTGGCCTAAGGACAGGATGCAGTGATGTTTTAAAATGCCTAGCACACAATGAGCTCTCACTAAAGACAGCTCTTGGTGTAGAAGAAGTGCTAACAGGTTGATATTGACAGATGCAAAACTCAACCAACTTCAGCACAGAAAATATGCCACAAAGAAAAAATGACAGCCTCTAATAAAGAGCTGATACATTTTTTTCTTTTTAAAGATTTATATATTTACTTGAGAGAGAGAGAGAGAACGCAGGAGTGTTTAAGCGAGGGGTCCGGGGAGAGGGTGAGGGAGAGAGAGAATCCCAGGCAGACTCTCCACTGAGCGCGGAGCCAGAGGTGGCTCGATCCCAAGACCCTGGGATCACGACTTGAGCTGAAATCAAGCATCAGACACCTAACTGACTGAGCCACCCAGGCGCCCCAAGACTTGATACTTTCTCTCCTCTTTGAAATTGGACAATTTCATACTCTTATTGGCATATGAAATATTCTGCTCTTATCAGCAGCAAATCAGATTTCCCTCATAGTTTTGTTTTCTTCGCCTCAAAGGAAACAAACCTCTTTCTAGCATCTAAAGGCCTGGCCTGCCACAGTTCAGTGCTTTTGCTTGGTGTTAACAGAAACTTGGAATTTAGGATTCTAAAGATACAATATTTTATTGTAGGAGATTTAGAAAATCCAGGAAGACATAAAAAGAAATAGTAATGGATGGAAAGGTGGGCTCTAAAATCAAAATCTAACACCATTACCTACAGAAATAATATTGATTTCATAGTGGTGTGTGATATTTCATGTAACATTTTACTTATTTCACATTACATTGTATCGTTTTCTCACGTCAAGGACTATTCTGTGAAAAGTTAATTTTAAATGGCTACATAACATTCTACCAGATGCCATGATTTGTCTGCCAGTGGCTCATTTGTTTACAGCTTATTATTGTTGAAATTAATGTTATGAATATCTTTTTAAAAAAATTCTCAGATCATGGTATCTGGTTACACTCATCCACCCTTACCTGCCAGGGATGTGTTCCCAGAGCCCCAGTAGATGCCTGAAACCATGGAGAGTACTGAGCCCTGTACACAGCATACATATCTACGACACAGTTTCATTTATAAATGAGGCACGGTAAGAGACTAACAACAATAACCAATAATAGAACAATTATAGCCATATACTGTACAAAGTTTATGTGAAGGTGGTCTCTCTCAAAATATCTTCTTATACTGGACCCACCCTTCTTGTGATGATGGGACATGGTAAAAGAGCCAGGTGATGAGATGGAGGTGAGTGCGAGAGGCGTGGTGACACAGTGTTGGGCTACTACCGACCGTCTGTCAGAAGGTGGATTATCTGCTGCTCACTGGGGTTGATTGCACAGAACTGGAACCGCAGATGAGGTGAGGGTGGGGTGGGGACTACTGTCACTCCTTAACTCATTCCTTGTTGTACCCTAGCACCCAAGACAACACCCACTAGAACAGTGTCACCTGATAAATATGGGAGGAACAAATGACAGATTCCTAGAAGTACAATTACTGGTTAGTGAAGAAACTGCTTTTCTTTTTTAATACATTCATTGAGATATAATTCATATAGCACAAAATTCACCTATTTAAATTCATGATTTTAGTATTAACAGAGTTGTGCAAATATCACCAGAATCTAATTTTAAGATATCCTCGTCATCTCTGCAACATCCCGCTGGCTGATAGGCACTGGGTGGGTTCCACTTTCTAGCCACTATGAATCATGTTGCTACAAACATCCATGTACAAATTCTTACATGGCTATGTTTTCATTTTTCGTGGGTATGGACGTAGCAGTGGAATTGCTGGATCACATGGTAACTCTATGTTTAACATGCGAGGAGATGCTAAATTGTTTTCCAAAATGGCTGCGCCATTCTGTAGTCCCACCAGCAATATATGAGCGCTCCAAAGTCTTCACCTCCTTGCCAACATTTGTTATCATCTGTCTTTGCTGTTGTTTTTAGAGTTTAGCCATCTGAGTTCGGGATGGGGGGTGTGGGGGGAGGTAATGGTATCTTATTTTGGTTTTGATTTGTGTTTCCCTAATGAGTAACGAGGCTGAGCATGTTTTCATGTGCTTGTTGGACATTTGCATTTGTTCTCTGGAGACATGCCTGTCCTATCGTCTGCCCGTATTTTATTGTTGAGAGAGTTGTAAGAGTTCTTTATATATTTTGGAACTGCCTTATCAGATATAGGATTTGCAAATATTCTCTCCAATTTTGTGAGTTGTCTTTTCACTTTGATGGTATATTTTGAAGCACAAAAGTTTTAAATTTTGATGAAGTCCAACTCATCTATTTTTAATTTAATCATTTGTGCTTTTGGTTCTGGAGCCTTATAAAAAGGATTGGTCTACTCCAAGGTCATGAAAAATTATTCCTGTCTTCTAAATGTTTTATAGTTAAAAAATTAATGTTTTATAGTTTTAGCTCTTACAACTAGATCTACAATCTATTTTGAGTTAATTATTGTGTATGGTGAGAGAGAGGAGTCCAACTTCATTCTTTCACATGTAGATATCTAGTTATCCCAGCACCATTTGTTGAAAAGATTATTCTTTCTCCATAATTATCTTGGCACCCTTGTTGAAAATCAAATTGACTGTTTATTTCTGAAGATTTATTTCTGGTCTCTCAATTTTATTCCATTGATTTGTGTCCATCCTTCTACTAGTATCACACTGTCTTGATTACTATAGCTTGGAAGTAAGTTCTGAAGTCGGAAAGTGGGAGTCTTTCAACTTTATTCCTCTTTTCCATGATTGTTTCAGCTATTCTGGGTCCCTTGAGTTTCCACATGAATTTTAAGATGAGCTTGTCAAGTTCTGCAAAAAATTCACCTGGGATTCTGAGAGGAATTGTGCTGAATCTGTACAATAATTTAGGGAGTACTGCCATCTTAAACTACAGTGAGCCTTCCAATCCATAAACATGCAATATCTTTCCAATTTATGTGGGTCTTTAAAACTTTCAGTGTTTTGTAGTTTACAGAGTATAAGCATAAGCACTTCTTTTGTTCAGTTTATACCTAAGTGTTTGATTCTTTTTGATGTTTTTCCTTCTAGGAACTATTTTTTGCTCCCTTTCCTATTGGGGTGTAAATATTTTTCTTACTGATTTGTAGGACCTCTTTAAGGATAACAAATCACTCATGAATACATCTTAAAAAGATAAAACAATTTTTTGTCTGCCTTTCTGAAGGATGGTGTTTCTTGGTGTGCCTGTTGTTTTTATATCAAGTAGGCATAATTCTAGAGAAAAGAACAGTTAAGTCACAACAAGATCACATAGTTCTTATAAATGTAATGATATCCTAGGTTCGTAAGAAACATTGTTGGTAAATGGCCAGAATGTAAAATTGAGCAGTACTGTGTATTAGAAAGTCTAGATTATCAGTGGTAGATCTGATGTTTGACAGTAGCTCAGCTTCTTGATTCTGTAAGTTCCTATCTTTTGTGAAATCTGGGACGTTTTCAAACATTCCTTTGAAAAGTACTTTTTCAAATACATTTTTCAGCCTCATGCTCTTTCTCTCCTTTAGGGATTCTGATTGTAAGAATATTAGAGTTTTTGTTTAGTACCACAGGTCCCTGAGGCTCTGTTCTCTCCCCCACCTCCCACCCCCCGCCACCGGCTATTTTCTCTTGTCAAATGAGGTAATTTCTAACTTGTTCTAGCTTCCAGTTCACTGGTTCTTTTTTCTGGCCACTCCATTCTCCTGCTGAGCCCATCTACTGGGTTTTTAATTGTCATTATTAGAGATTTTCAGCTCTCAAATTTCTGTTTGCTCCTTATTTTTCAATTTTTCCTTTGTTTCAAGTGTGTCTGTAATTGCTTGATGAAAATTTGTTATGGCTGCTTTAAATACCTCATCAGGTAATACAAGTTCTGTGTGTGTCGGGTGTTGGCATCTGTTGACTGTCTCTTTTCACTCAAGAGAGATTTTGCTTGTTCTTAGTATAAGAAGTAATCTTCAGTTGCATTGTACTATGTCATGGGACTCTGGATCTTTTTTAAAATCTCTGTGTTGGCAGGTCTCCTCTGACCCCACACTAGTGCTATGCCAGTGGGGGAAGAAGGATGCTGCTTCCTTATTTCCAGATGGGGTTAGATGTCTAGGTTTTCTTCTTGGCCTCCACTGACTTTTGGGAGACAGGGGAGAAGGGGGTCCCATTGCCGGGACATGGGGAAAGTTCAGGCTCCCTACGAGGCTCTGGCTGAGAAGGGAAGGGACGCCTCATTAAACTGCACTTCCCTGTGGCCTTCACTGACACTGTGTGTGGAGGGGGGAGGGTGGAGGGAGAGAGGGAGGCTTGTTACTTCTGAATGGTGGTTAAAAGCCCGGCTTCCCTGTTGATCTCTTCTGACACCATCCTGTCCGGAAGGGGAGGGGATATCTCACGACCCCTGGATGAGGGCCGAAGGTTCTCCATGAGGCCTTCACTGATGCTTCTGGGAGACGGCGGCCTTCGGACACAGCCCTGGCAGAAAGCGAGTGGCCTGCTGCAGCTGGTGAGGGTGGAAGTGTGGCTTCCCCACCGGCCCTCTGCTGATGGACGTGGGAGTGAAGCTGCAGCTCTTTCTGTGCTGTTTGGCTGAAGTACTGCAGTTATGACCAAATGTTTCCTTTCTTGCTAGAGATACGCTGCCTCCCTTTTCCTGATCCTTTTGGCTTTTCTTGGGGCTTCTGCCTGGCTCCATTGGTGTCTCCTGGTTGCTGACTTTTCCAGCACCTACTCTGGGATATATGAGGCAGAAAGAAAATCCAAGGGCCTCACTGCCGCATCCTTCCTGTGGCTGCCAGGGCTCTAAGCAGCCTATTTTCATTCCTCCCCCACCCGAAATCATCTTCCGTGCATTTTATATACACTGTCCAGGGCTTTTAGTTGCACTAAGTGGGAGGAACAAGGACAAGTGCATTCTCTCCATCTGGTCTGGAACCAAACGGGGTACTCTAAAATTTCCTCTTACATAGTGATCATTCATGTGTCTTGCTGTTTTCACAACAGGTTAATAAAACTTCATTAGCCTTCATATTCTTTAACGGAGCCAAAGTGTATGCCTTCTACCATCTACTACTCTGCTCTATATTTAAAAGGCCTAGACACATTCCTGAGTGAAGCCTGAGCTTCTGATGGTAAGAAATTTGCCATTACCCAGGAAAAGAGGAAATGTACCGAAGAGGACACGGCTTCTTGTCAGGACATCGGACTCTGAATCTGCATGACCTCTCTCTGTACCAACTACTCTGACTCTCCCATCTGACGTGATCAGAGGTCAGTGACTCCAGTTTATGAAGAAACAAAGGCCCCAAGAAGTTACATCACTTTAAAGATCCACCTGTTTTCATACTCAGTGGCGGCAGCTTGGTTGTACAACTCAGGATTCTTTCATTACTGTGCTGCTCCTCCTCCAATTCTGATGCCTACAGCTACTACCACTAACATCAACAGTTTCAACTATGAAAGTTTAACGAAGTACAGAACTGAATATGATGTAAATTACCTGTACTCTTCTTTAGGTTTGTGGTGTGTGTGCCAAAACAGTGTCTTTTATTGTTTTCTATTTTAAAAGAAAACAGAAAAAGTAATCCATGAAAAAGTCAAAAGATTTGAAGGACAACAGGAACTCAGAACATCAAGCTCATCAATCACGGTCAGCTGACTGCTAATACTTCGATGTCTATCTTCTCGGAAACCTTTCTCACTTTTCCTGTATGTGTTTTATTTTTATTATTTTTTTTAAAGATTTTATTTATTTGAGAGGTAGAGAGAGAGCACAAGCAGGGAAGGAGCAGAGGGAGAAGGACAAGCAGACTCCATGCTGAGGGCAGAGCCCGGCCACGGCCTGAGCCGAAATCAAGAGTTGGCCACTTAACCAACAGAGTCACCCAGGTGCCCCATACGTATTTCATTTTTAAAAAAGAGAGGGGGAAAATAATGGTCACATGATACTGTTACACTGCTATACCGTATTTACTTAACAATACTCCACTGCTACTGACTTAGGTTGTTTCCAGCCAGCTTTTTCTTATTACAGTACAACTAAAATGAACATGTTTGATTACTTCCTTAGGCTAAATCTCTAGAGGTGAGAGTGTCAGTGAAAGGGAAAACACATTTCTAGGCTTTTCTGTGAAATTACACTGCAGAAAAACTTTATACAGTTGTTTTCAAAATGGCACAACATATTTTTTTTTTATGTGACAACATACAGAGTTCCTTTGAAAGTGCTTGCTAGACAGGGGGGAAATGCACTATTACATACAAAGAGAGAAAGGGAGACCAACTGGCTCAGGAGAGCAGGCCGTGGAGAAACGCAGCTTCCATGTCACCATGACCAAAGTCCAAAGGGTTACAAAACAGGAAAAGCCAATATGAACAGACTCCACTTCATTTGTACATGAGGCTTTCTGAGGCACCCGGAGCTTGGTTACCATTGTTTAGTATTATATATATGCCCTACACACACACACACACACACACACACACACACACACACACACACTTTCCTCTGCTCTACTTGCTTTCCTCCCTGTATTTTACCATCATATCCTCCCCCGATACGCCATCCAAATTTTACTCTTCTCATTTGTGGCCCAGCTCAAGTCTCCCACCTTTGTGAAACCTTTCTAGCCTACAAAGAACCTTCTTCGTCTTCTAGTGCTTCTTATTACTACAGATTAACCTCTCTAGACATACAGACCTTTAACTGTTAGCTGCTCAAATGTTTACTTCCCATCATAGCACACACACGACATCTCCTACAAGTGGCGAGTCTCTGTCATGCCTCTCCAGGAAGAGGGACAAGGAATACTTGCTGGCAGACTTTCATGTTTCCTAATTCAGACTCAGCCAGTCTCTAAAGATTGCTGCATCTCTCTCTCTTTTTTTTAATAAAGATTTTTATTTATTTATTTGACAGACAGAGACCACAAGTAGGCAGAGAGGCAGGCAGAGAGAGAGGAAGGGAAGCAGGCTCCCTGCTGAGCAGAGAGCCCGATGCGGGGCTCAACCCCAGGACCCTGGGATCACGACCTGAGTTGAAGGCAGAGGCTTTAACCCACTGAGCCACGCAGGCGCCCCTGTTGCATCAATTTTAACAAGGAATAAATGTATGTGACTCTTCAATATTACACTATCTTGCCCCCTTAGAATTAGAAATAATATTTTATGATACTGGGAAATACTTGTTACTGTTACTTTAAAATAGTAACGATGAAGAGCTTTTAAAACATCCACAATACATTAAAAAACATTTCTGCACATGAGAAACACCTTGCCACAAAGTGACAGCAGCACACACGGGTGTCTCACACTGTGAGACAAACAACAGCTTCCTTAAAATGGCACCGTCCCATGTGTGGCCTCTGAACAAGCAATAGGGATTGCCATATCAAGCCTGATAGATGTTACTATGAAAATTTTATGAAGTACCAAAGAAAGGTGTTCTATACCCATTGATTTCCTTGGGGGACAAAGGCAGTACACAGTACGACATTTTACAACAGCTATCTTGTATTTTAAAATTTAAGACAGCTCTGTAAAGGACAACTGATCTAAGAAATTTGTGCTTCAGATAAACCCATCTTTTAATGTAGAATAAACAGAATAAAAGTTAAGATGGCCACACTAGGCTGCACAGGTTACTCGACTTCAATCGACCCCGGTGTATGTACGCTGTAACTCAGAAGCAGCTTCGACCTGTTAAGCACGTGCACATTCTGAACCCCCCGCCCCACCGTGTGACGGAAACTGCTAAAGAGTGCTGCGTCCAACGAGAGGAGAGGGTGCGGCTTACCTTCACGGCCGGCAGCATGTCCAAGGAGTCCAGCGTGAACAGCACTAATGCCTGCATCAGCATCATAAATTGATTAAATTGCCATGTCAGACTAAAGAGAAAAGTTGATATGAAAATGGCAAGAAGTGTCAGCCTCTGTAAAAAGAAAACCTTCGTGTAATTTCCATGTCTCTAGTCGTAAAGAGCCCTGCAGACAAGTTCCCTCAAGGGCAGCCAATATCTCTACAAACCAAACAGAGAGACCATGAATTGCTGCTCTGAAAACCCCTGCATTTGTTACTGAAGCTCTAACTATCCTCAGGTGACACTGGGCACATAAATATGCACGTAAGGTGTGTGTGCTCCGCAGCATCTGGGAGCCGGCCATGCGCCAAGTCACATCTCCAGGGCCGTGGCTTAAGGATTCTGACAGTTCTGCATAAATTATGTGTGGCTTTGCTGCAACTATTTGAGGACAGGTAATGTAGAGTACGTTTTTAACATCAAAAATGAAAACATTTTCTTTGCAAAGTGGGAAAGGGCTCAGAAAGGGAAAACTTAATTTAACTCAAATTTAAAAAAACTGGTCATGGAATAAGAACTACTCACACACGATGGGACACCATGTACATCACATTCTCTGAAGCTTCTTCAACAAAACTGGAGAAATTAAAAAAATATATAAAGTACCATAAAAACTTACCTCAGAGAGAGGCTGTAAGTTTGGTCGCAGGAAATACGTGATTGCTGCTATCTGAATTGCAAAGAATGGCAGAGCCCAATTCTCCCTCAGCGGGATGGTAAACTCGACTCTTGTGGTATCTATTCTGCACAGAGAAAACACAAATGGCCACAGGAATAATTTTTACTGTAATTACCTGAAAAGATTTCCTAGAGTGAAAGACATAGGGCATTAAACACTTAAGATTCTGGTTGTTACTTCTCAGCTATAATGATTTGTCCTTACCGTCAACGTCCCTGTACCATCAAGTGGCACTGAGAAAATTTAAGGAAACCGTTCACAGGTACGCAGCTAGCTAAGGGGTAGAACTGGGCTCCAAGCCATGGCAGGGTGATGCCAAAACCCAGAAATATGCACTCATGCCTCACTGCTTTGAACTTTTATTTCCCTCGAAGTTCGTTAGTGCAAACTGGCAATGTGTCTCATTCTCCCTCTATTTCTTTGGTGTGTAAATCTGAATCTTAAATTTGTCAGTGGGAATAATTTGTTAAAGTTTCTTGTCCCTCTGGAATGTGAACCACCAGACAGTAAGTATAGCTAAGTTTCCACCTTTGTACACCCAGAACCAAGAAGTATCCCTGCACGGACTAGGCATCCAGTAAATGTCTTCTCTCTCCTCCTGATAGAACAACAAATTGGACTTTTCATTTACCCATGGCAAGAATACTATGTTAAAATGTTAAGAGGTAGCATAACAGTGTTTTCAAACTGTGTTTGAATTCTGATGGAGAATAAACTGGAGCGTGTGTGTGTGTGTGTGTGTGTGTGTACATACACACACCTTTACTTTTTTTTTTAAGATTTTATTTATTTATTTGACAGAGATCACAAGTAGGCAGAGAGGCAGGCAGAGAAAGAGAGAGGAGGGAGCAGGCTACCTGCTGAGCAGAGAGCCCGACATGGGGCTCGATCCCAGGACCCTGGGATCACGACCCAAGCCGAAGGCAGAGGCTTTAACCCACTGAGCCACCCAGGCACCCCCACACACCTTTACTTTTTAAGTAATAGTGTGTGTAGGTGTGTGTGTGTATGTGTATACACGTATGTGTATGTATATACGTGTATACACACACACACACACATACATAACTTAACCTACTAAGCTTTAATTTCCTCATCTCTCTGGAGCACCTGGGTGGCTCAGTGGGTTAAGCTCGGGTCATGATCTCAGGGTCCTGGGACGGAGCCCCTCAGCGGGCTCCCTGCTCAGCGAGGAGTCTGTTTCTCCCTCTCTCCTTGCCCCTCCCTGCTGTTTACATTTGCTTTCTCTCAAATAAATAAATAAAAACTTGTATTAAAAAAAATTCATTATCTCTAAAATGGTCATAATATCTGTCCTGTAGGATGGTTAAAAGAATATAAAGTATTTTGTGAAGTGGTTAACATAAAATAAGCACTCAATAAGGTTATAAAAAGAAGTAATTTGCTTAGGATTATAAAATAAAATCAATATTAGAACTTGGCGCTGAAGTTTGAAGACTCCTACTGAATACTGGTGTTGCTACTGTAGGTCAAGCAATAATTCGTCTATCTTGACTATGTTTTTTTTAAAAATGCTATTGCAGGTGTCTGGGTGGTTCAGTTGGTTAAACGTCTGCCTTTGGCTCAGGTCACAATCCCAGGGTTCTGGGGTCAAGCTCTGTGTTGAGCTCTTTGCTCAGTGGGCAGCCTGCTTCTCCTCCCTCTGCCCTTCCCCCCTCTCGTGCTCTCTCTCTCTCAAATAAATCAATAAAATCTTTTTAAAAAATGCTTTCATGGGGCTCAGTGGGTTGAGGCTTCTGCCTTTGGCTCAGGTCGTGGTCTCAGGGTCCTGGGATCAAGCCCGAGTCGGGTTCTCTGCTCGGCAGGGAGCCTGCTTCCCTCTTTTCTCTCTGCCTGCCTCTCTGCCTTCTTGTGATCTTTGTCTGTCAAGTAAATAAATTTCTAAAAAATCTTAAAAAAAAAACAAAAATAAAAAATGCTTTCATGCTCTAGTATCTAGAATAACAGATATTAACTAAATAATATAAGAACTTCCTTATATTTGTACAGTGCTTTATGCTTTGCTAATTATAAGCCACACACAACCCTATCAAGACTGATAGTAAAGATACTGTTAAATGTCTTTAAGAGAGGAGGTATGTGGCCAGAGAAATAATGATCACACATCCAACTGGGAACAGAACTAGACTTATCACGATGATTCTCTTGGCCTGTCATTTAATGTTCTCTTCCTCAGCTGGAAATATATATGTAAGTAGGACTTTCTACCTTGCTAGATAAGACAAGTAAACACCACTAGGGAAACCAAAGAGAAAATACTCCCATACAAACCAGTGTGGCTGAGTAACTTCCTCTGACCTGGAAATCAAGTACCTTTGTTTTCACTTCCATCTTAGGAAGGGAGAAGGGATACTGATTGCAACTCACCTATTGGTGACGTACCAGAACGCTGCTAGAAGCCCCGACAGCCATGTCCCACTAAGGAGCCAGCTGGTTGTGTACAGGGCCGTGACATAGATCGCCTGCAGTCCAAACAAGGTGTAAATATAAAAATAAACTGGCTCTAAATATTTCTGGAAAAAGGAACAATAAAAAATATTTGTTATGGAGCCCTCATTAGCTTTTCATTGTTACTTAAAAAATATGACAGTGAGGGGCAGCTGGCTGGCTCAGTCACTAAGAAGGTGTGACTCTTAACCCAGGGTCTAGAGTTAAAGCCCCACCTTGGATGTGGGGCCTACTTACCCAAACAAACAAACAAACAAACAAACAAAAAAACAAAACCAAAAAATATGAGAGTGGGAATTTAATAATCAGCAACTGGGTATTAATTACAAGAACTAAGCCTTTCTGGGGAAAAGTTTGCTGGCGGCCTTTCTTCTCACTAGCGGAGTGGGAGAGGGAAGAAAGGCCTGGACTCTGGCTTCATTCTTTAGACAAGCTTCACATCTAACTGTGTCCACATGAAGTGGTCACTGTGATTGGCTAATTTCCAATTTTTTAATTTAAAGATAGGGGACAAGTGATTACATGCTTCTCAATGAAAATATATATCAGCTTCTAGACTTCATGCATGTATTATTAGCCAGGGTGCATCTATATGTAAAAAAAAAAAAAAAACTTATAAAAACATATATGAAGAGCAAAGTTCACCATATCCAGAGAAAATTAGGATTTTTGTTGCTTTCCTACCAAGCCAGTGGAAGATCAGAATAACATATGTGAAAGTCTCAACTTAAAACAGCAGATTTTGACTTTTGTGTGATATTAACAATTCAATGTCACAGAACACAACATACCTGTATTGGTAGGACTCTATATAAAATACTGAGAAAAACTTCTTGGTAAATATTCATTCGTTGAAGAAGGTTAATTGTCCTCATAGACTCAGTTTTGTTATCATATATTAAGCCATGAAAACCTAAGGTTGGTATTTGAAAGATCAGGAGAAAAGAATTACAATTATAAATTATCAATTATTCAAGACTTTTCCTAGATTCTTTAGTGTGTGCCAGAGAATGTGCTAGGCGTTGGGGATGTGATAGTAAACAAAAAACACCATCCCACCCTCAAACAGCTTACTGTATATTAGACATTCCTATGTTTACATGAATACAGGTAAATTATAATTTGTGTGAGGACAACAACAACAAAAAAACTCCCATATGTTCTTTTACAGAAATTCAGGCCAAGAGGATTTTATACCCTCACTCTGCCCTTCCTGCCATGAGACCTGTAGTACTTCTTTGGGGGCTATAAGCAAGCCTATGGGTTTGGCCATTGACTTGTTCTGACCGATGGCATGTGAGAGGATGTGACATCTTTTCAGAAAAGATGACACGTGTCTCCACCAGCAATGTGGCTATTTACCTTTGTCATGACAACAGCAAGTTCCAAATAAGGGCGGGATAATAAAAGTAAGAAATAAACCTGTTGTTATAGAGTTCCATGGCTACACTGAGGTTATCTGCTGCTATAACCAAGCTAACTGATTCACAGAAGGTTCGAAGAGATGGTTCACAGAAGAGAACACGCATACAATCCCGATACATATGAAAAGATGCTCAACCTTGCACCTACGGAAAGTGCAAATTAGAACTATACCATTTCTCACCTACCAGCTTGGAAGAAAATTAAGAAGTCTGACAACATCCTCTATTTTATAGTCCTTATGAAATTAACAGATTCAGGTAATGATCACCGATGGTGCTAACCCATTAGGTGCAAGGCTAACTGAGAGCTTATTAATAGACCAGTCTCGACCCTACAAGAGATTGCGCCCGTCAAGTGCACCCACCTCTATCGGACAAATGAATCAGGCTTTCAACAAAAAAAATTACAAGAAAAGAAGATAGAAGGAAATCTATAGATTAAAAGAAACAGAGAGAGGGCTCTGGCTAGCTCAGTCAGTACAGCAAGCAACTCTTGATCTTGGATTTGTGAGTTCGAGCCCCATGTGGGTGTAGAGATTACTTAAAAATAAAATCTAAAAAAAAAAAAAAAGAGAGAGAGCAAATGATTGCAATGCTTGGACTTTATTTGGATCTCAAAAACTATATTAAAACTCTGGAAGACAATCATAAAAATGAGGAACACTGACTAGGTATGTGACAGAAATCTCCTAATTGTGCTTTAAGTGTGATAATAGCAATGTGGTTATATTTAGAAAAGGGATTGCCATCTTTTACATAAATATACTGATATGTCTACAAATGCAGAAATATGCTGTCTTGGAGTTTCTCCAAAATCATCCGGTTTGAAAATGGGGTATAGAGAGGGGACAAGATAGGTTATGAGTTGGTAACTCTGGAAGCTGGTGACAGACATACGAAAATGTCCAGAGGATTCTCTTTACCTTTTTATACGTTTGAAATTTTCTAGAAGGAAGATCTTAACAAACGACTTAGAGGAAATGAAACAGATGAACCACTGAGATAATAATGGTGATAATTCGAAAGAAAATACCCGAATGAGATTTCTCATCTTTAAGAGCAGAGTTTCTCAACTTTAACACTACTGGTATTTTGACATTTGAGGCTTGATAATTCCTTGTTGAGACATTCATTGTAGGATGGTTAGCAACATCCCTCCCCTCTGCCCATTCCAGCAGCACAATCGTCCCCAACCCACCCCAGCTGGGACGACCCATGACGCATCTCGATGTTTCGGGTGTCCCCGAGAGAGACAACTGTCCCTCAGTAAGACCCACTGCTTTAGAAGATGCTAGAGAAGCAAAACACAAATTTGAGAACTCACGGACTCACTATTCTCAGTAGTTATGTTCCAGAAAGTTGCAGTGAACACTGAATTAGCAGGGTTATGTTCTTATGAGCCTCTGGTCATGCATTTTCAACTGATCAACACATGACCTTGATTTATGTGTTTCTGTTTAAAGACACCTTCAATATATATGAGCGATTCATTAACGCTGAACACATGCCAATAACACTAACGCACGCCTGTACAGAGCTTATCTCACACGTGTGTTTTCTCTGTATGCCTTCTTCACGGCCTGCGTGCACTTGGGAACTCCAGACAGCATGTTAGCACTATGCCCGGGGCCATTTCAAACCACAGAATCATCAAAAAAAGCAGAAAAATGCAAAAAGCATGGCCCTAGGTAGACTATGAAAAGGACACTATAGAAGGATAGCTGAAAGGAGACGGCAGTCATCACCTCATTCCACCTCGGCTGGGAACATGCAAGCCAGGTGACTAAGCGTTCTCGCTGCTCTGCACAAGCCCGTGAATGCCTGGCAGAGCCCCATGAGTGCGGATTCTGGGGTTACAAAGAGGTTCGAGTAAGTGAATTTGCACATATGGACTCCATGAATAACAAGGATCAACTGCATAGGGAAAAAAAATCAACACCTAACCTGCCTTTGTCGTATAAACTGAACCTCAGGGTCATCAAACAGTTGATGAGAAAAAGGCTTCTTAAATAACACAGTTCCAGCTAACAAACACAAGGGGAATGCAGAAGGTCACATTTGTAACTACTGAAATGACAGATATAGGCAATAAGCATCAATGGCTGCTAAAACCATTAAGTGAAAGGCTGATGGGTAGTAACCTTATTATGGGGGAACCTGGCTATCTACACGGGAATCAACTGACTGATACTTCGAGTGCAAAAAGAAAAATAACCAACGTTTCATATCTCCTACTGTGACAGAACCAGAAGTGCAAAACATCACCCATGAAGGATTTTTGCCAAAAATGTATCCAAATCCAAGCAAAGCCCAGTAAAGGACACAGTAAGTAGGAGAGTTCCCTTCCGAGGCTTTGATGAGTAATAGTGCTGAGCTCTAAACCACTTACCAACAGCGGAAATGTGGGAAAATGGTAATTGCAAAATAAAGGACCGAATGGGGACACCAGGGACAAGAAGGACCACTGTACTTCTTGTCTTCTCACCAAAATGCCTCCTGTTTTTAGACAATACTCCTTTTGCAAAGACCTCTTCCAAAACGATTATGGAAAAAAAAACAAAAAACAAAAAAAAAAAACCCAGCAGCAAAACCAAGAAATTGCAAACAGATGAGTTTTGGGATGGAGTAGAGCTGAGGAGAGGAGAGTTATGTTAGGTATTACAGAACTCCTTCCAGAGCCAAACACTGGTTACTTGAGCAGGGAAAATGTACACGAGTTTAAGGAAAAAAAAAAAAAAAAAAAAAGGCACGCAAGTTCTAGAAAGCATTTATAAAATGCTTTAGTGCACAAGTAGGTTTGGCTGAAATATTGCAAAGTTAGAAGGAGATCCCCATAAAGCTATTAGTTGTAATTACCTTGCATGAGGGTTGGAGCCTGTAGCATTTGCTTGTAGTAGGAGTAATACAGCCCACATTCTGTTCTGAATGAGATTTCTCGCTCCACTTCCTGAAATAAAGTTAGGTCTACTGGGTTTACATGACCTAGTTTTTTGTTTTTTGTTTAAATATCTATTGTCACGGCAGAAACAGGATCCAAAACTACAACTTAAAAGGAAAAAAAAAAAACGCTTTCAAAATATAGTCTTAAGAAATCTTGGCAAAGCAAAACAATAGAAGGCTGGTAAATGTTGAAGCTGGGTGGGAGTTACAGGAGTTTATTATATGAGTCTTTCTACTTTTGTGACTGTTTAAACTTTCCATTAACAAACCATTTACAAAATAGAGACAACTAATTCCATTTACACTGACATGTCACAGTTACCATTTTTCTTTTATTTCACACAAATTAAAACTTAAAAAAAACACACACACCACCAATCTTACGGAATACTAGGGAGAATCAAAATAGGCACAGAATAAAAAAACCTCCCAAATGAAAAGAACTATAATTGCATTAGACACCTACCTAAAAGCTAACAGTATTATATAAGATTAATAACTTCCCATTTATTCTCAGAATATAAGATAGCCTGAATGAAAAGGGGCAGACCTTTTACATGTGAATTTTAGTTTGCCAAGTGTCACCCTGGTGGAAAGATGCTCATGTAGGCAAATGGATAACAATAGTAAACCGCTTTTAAATAAGTATTCAATTTTAGAAGAACTGAAAATTGAAAGTGACAGCTATTAGTCAATTTGGTTGTAAGATGCTTTTATAAAATGTAAAATTTAAATCATTAACAAACTCTGGAGGCAACTGGTGGTAAGGATGGGATGGGGAAGACATTCTGGAATAATCATATTAATATTCTTAGATACTGTATTTCACATACATACATATATATCTAGATATCTATCTCTCTCTCTCTACACATAATAGTATAAACGAAAGAAAATGGTAATTTGTTGTTACAGACTCTTTTACACCAGTGTCTAAGAAGTCAGGTCCTAGAATCTAGCACACAGGGTCTAAAGCGTATTTCCATCTCTGTTTTTCCTACCATAGCAGATCCCTATTCCACAAACCCAACCTTAACGGGGAGGATGCTAAACATGAAACATGGCATGTTCTAATGAATCAGCTTCTCTGAACACACTTTTGGTTTTTTCCCCCTACCTCCAATGACTTTTCAAACTGTAATAAACATTTCATGAAAAGAACCACTCATGCTACTTATCTTCAGGCCTGAAATTATTTCATGTGTCTCTTCTACCCTTTAAATATTTCTCCTGTTGTTTAAAAAACTATTATAAATTGATTCATGAATAAAGCACTGAAGAAGTACTCAGTTCCCTGAGTACATCCAATTACTGACCTTGAGAAACAAACTTATGTTTTACCATTGTTCACTCTTTTTTAAAAAAACGGGAGGGAGGGGCAGAGTAGCAAATCTTATATAATGAGCTTCCTTCCACAGAAAACAGGTTTATCTCAGGGAAAGCAAACATGGAAAAAAGGCCCAGTCAGATTCTGAAATTTACTTTCATTAGCACACTTGCTCTATAAAGAGGACAATATACAACAATGGTGCTCTCTTAGCTTTTGCCTTTGCTACTGATTTGTGTTGTCTCTTTCACAGCAGTAAAGGCAATTCTTAGCAGTCATATCAACATTCATCTTTAATTTTTGAGAAAAACTGTTCTATTGCTTTTCTTAACAGAAAACTAGACTGGTTATCACTTGTTTCTATAATATTCACACTCCTACTTGGTCAAGGAGCCACCGAGGCTGTGAATTAATGTTAACTGAGCAAATGTTAGCTTTTGTTCATGCAAGTGAGGGAAAAAAAAAACAAACCTATTAAGTCTAATTACATTCCTTTTCTTCTCCCCAGCTGCTTCATGTGTTCAGAGTACGGCTGTCTTCAATGGAATATTCTAATGTCAAACCTATATCCTCAAATCAAACTGGAGAGGCAGATCAATCACTTACATGAAGGGGGCTTCATAGCCAACACGGTTCTAAGGATAAAAGAAGACTGACCTTATAAAGATGGGGGTGGGGGGGAGAAAAAAAAAAACCCACTGCTCACAGTACAAAGGTAGAAAGCTTTTGCGCTCCACCCCTCTCTTTTAATATACCCAGAACGTATAAAGAACTGAGGGGGTCCTAATTAGTAAAAAAGCATTCAAACATGATTAATTGATAATCTTGGCACCAGCTGATGGAACCAAATGCTAGACTTTATTAGACAGACACATGCAAGTTTTACATCTGCTTCATGCTAAGAGAACATCTGCTTTACTCATTCAAACACTTTTCCAGTTTTACAGCAATTTACACTTTGCCTGCTAGATTGTGCTAGTGAAAATGTACACCAAGAGAAGCTACCCTCTGAAGAATGCAAAATGAACAAATACTTCATATTTTAATTTGCATCAGTTCCGCAGGGAAAGCAATGTCGGGAGAATGAAAGGATCTTTTCTGAAGACAATGACAGAAAGAAATAGAAAGACGAAAGCATTGTATTTTTAAGGAACCGTATAGCTAACACCATTTAAGTAGTAGTTTATATTGTAATTTAACAAAAGTACTCAAAGGAAAAAGCATTAAAAAATGCTCACACTTAATCTGCATCCCCTAGAAACACTCGAAATGTAACAACCCTTTTTAGACAAATGACACCAAATCTGCCAAAGGAAACCTCTCGTTAGTTTTTTAAAATCTCGTGAAAGTAACTTTTGTTTACAGAAACTGCACCCAAAATGACGAGGCCGCTGGTAGTGGGGAAGCCAGGGACAGATGAACTTCATACATGTCATCTGTTTCAGAATTAGGGAACAAATCATCTCACCAAGAAACAGTAGCTCACGATAAAGACAGCTGTTCTCGAAGTTTTGCACTGGGAATCATGCCCTTAGCAAATATATTTATGGCACATACATGGTTGATGGTCTGGTTCGATTCCTGTCCATCTGTTGGAATGGAACAATTCTTGCCCTGGAGTTGATGAATGCCTTGATGTGTGAGAGCTGCCAAGCAGGGTGTGGGAGGTTAGACGGCTGCTGTGGGGACCGGCACCCGTGGGGCTCGCACAGAAGCCACCACCAGTCCTCAGGAGCACCTGAAGTCACCACTTTGCGGGACTTGCCCTGGTTAGTCTAAAGAGCCCTTGCTGAGCAGGTGCGTTCATTTGGTGGGAAGATATGCAAATTCTGTAATATCAAGCCAATATGACAGTAAGAGTGGAAAATACCAGCCTAAGAAAGGATTGTACAAACTTGGTAAAAATTGAGTGACAGGAGTGCTTTTTTAGCCAAATGAGAATGATCTTTCCTTATCACTCAACATTTATTTGCTGGGGGAAACAAAGGTATAAAACCTCAGTCCTTGATCCCGAGGGGTTTATGTTTCCATGAGAAAGAATAATGCATTTTTTAAAAAGGAAAATGACAACTCAAGGAAGGGTATCAATTAGAGAGAAGGAAGAGCCTTTTGCCTGAAGTATTAACCCAGCTCCCATCACATTCTGTGCTTCTCATCGGTCTCTTTTCTGCTCTATCTTCCTCATTCATTCATTCATTCATTCATTCAACAAACAGCTACTGACCAACAAGTGACAAGCATTCACCTGCTGAGAAATTCAGCTGGGAACAAAAGGGGACACAAATCTCTGTCTTCACAGGATTTTTAATCTAGAACAGAGGGAAGAATTTCCTTGCTTAGTAAACAAGTACAGTATAAGAAGTAAAGCAGAGAAGAGGGGTGGTGAGCGGGGTGGTGCTGTGATCTTGCAGATGTGTGAAGAAGGCCGCACCCGTGAAGGGACAATTGCAGAGATGAGGTGAGGTGGTGAGTCATGTGCAGAAGACCCTGCCAGCCAGACAGGACAGCCAAATACACCTTGAAGAATAATGAGGAAGGCAGCGTGGTCTGAGTTGGAGGGAGGAAGGAGGGTCAGGAGCGGCAGTGCAGAGCGGTCTGAGAGGTAATGTGGGGTCACACACCCAGTCCTGGCAGGTGACAAGGACTCTAGGCTTGCACTCTGAGCTAGGTGTGTGTGAGGGGAGCCGGGGAGGGGGGAGGTCAGGAAGGAGGTTTCAGACATGCTGAGCTGGACTGCGAAGGATTCTGAGTGGGGAGGGAGCTGCCGTAATAAATCCAGGTGGGGATAAAGGTTGTGGGAGGTGATCGCATTATAGATACTGTCAAAGGAAACCTGACAGGACTTTCTGAGGCTGTAAGGTGGGACTTGAGAACCAGGACTGTGTGAGAGCAGAAGCCCAAGCCACTGAAGGAGGAAGCTGCAATTTACAGAGACGGAGATACCAGGAGAAACACGTGAGGGCAGGGACGGTCAGGTGGTTGATGTTGCACTTGTTGAGTCTGAAATGCCCACCGGACATCCAAACTCAGGTGGCCAAGTCAGAAGATGTACATGCAAGTCTGGAGTTCAGGGGAGAGGTCTAAGCAGGGACAGACGTTTGGGAGCCATCAGCACAGAGATGGTATGTAAAGCTATGGATAAGACTGTTCTTAGAAATGAGAGCGGACAGAAAAACAGAGCCAAGTCCTGGGTTCCCTGCCAACAAGAAGTCAGAAGGCTGAGGAGGAGCCTGTCAAGGAGCCAAATGATCAGCTGGAGAGGTAGGAGGAGATCCGGGAGAACCCGTGTCCCAGAGCCAAGAAAACTGCTGAGAGCCCAAGGAAAACGAGGACTGAGACAGGACCACTAAACTGAACAACCCGGAGGGCCTCAGTGGCTTGAACCAGAATCTTTCAAGAGCAGGGCCAAGGCCGAAGCCTGACTGGAGTGGGTTCAAGAGAGACAGCGGGAGGAGAGGAACAGAGACCACGGGCTCACAGACTTCTGGGGGGAGGCTGGGTGTGAAGATGAGCAGGAACGGTGGGATAGCAGCTGAAAGAGAAAGTGGGGCTCCAACAGCCTCCCCCGCTCCCCGCATGGGAGAAGGCGGGAGAGACCTGACAGCTGGAGTGAGGGAATTCTGGAGAGGCGAGAGAGAGGGCCTCACACCTGTGTGGGGACAAGTTGGCATCCAGGGACGACATCCGGGCAGAGGCGGGGTGGAAGCATGTGGAAGGTTTCTTCAGCTCGCCTCTCCTTTCTCAGTTGGAACACAGTACCTCCGAACACGCAGGCCGGCATACTGGGTGTCTGCGGCTGAAGGACTCCCTGACCTCCCCCTTCTCCCCCGAGTCTCTTGTGAAAGCTGTACCCCTCGTCCCCGGAGGAAAGAACATCCTTATCTCCAGAGACGGAGGGACAGGGCAGGTGTCTGAACCAACAGGCCTTGCTAAGTTCGCCTCGGTTCACTACCCCTACCTCATACCTTTTGGTCCTATTATATCTTTTCCATGACTTCCTACTCTTAGTCAAATCGAGCATAAAAATGCTCAGGTTTAACCCTTTCTTCAGGTCTTCATTTCCTTATGAAGGTGCTAGTGTCACATAGAACTTGTATTAAGTAAATCTGGATGCTCTTCTCTTGTTGGTCTGTCTATTGTCAGTTCAGTGAACAGGACCCCATCCAGAGGACCTAGGAGGGCAGGGGGCCCCCCTTGACAGTGAAACAGGAAGCAATGCAACATATGACAGTCAAGTACTGGGGGAGAAAGGAGGGAAGAAAAAGTTCATCATCCCAGGAGAGCTTGGGGGTGGGGAGTACATGGACAAAGGAAGTGGAAGAGGACTGCCAGGGAACTTTTAAAAAAGGCACATTTGAGGTTTTCCTTCCTTATTAATTTCAATTTGAGAAATTTAAAAAATATTTTGGTATCTCTATATTTAATTTTAGATTTACTCCCTGCTACTTACTGAGTTTTCCTACTGCTTGTAATAATTTTTCAGATTGGGGCACCTGCGTGGCTCAGTGGATTAAGCCTCTGCCTTCGGCTCAGGTCATGATCCCAGGGTCCTGGGATCCAGCCCCGCATCGGGCTCTCTGCTCGGTGGGGAGCCTGCTTCCCCGCCCCCACCTGCCTCTCTGCCTACTTGTGATCTCTGTCTGTCAAATAAATAAATAAAATCTTAAAAAAAATTTTTTTTTAAGATTATTCTCTTGTGGTTTCCAGGTATATAATGACACAATCTGCAAATAATGTCACCTTCTTCTTCCCACCTGTTGGTATTTTTTATTTCTCATGTTTATGTTGCTGGCCCCTCCAAAGCAATGTTAAACAGTATGAACAGATCGCTTTGGCTTGGAATATGCTTCTAATGCCATGATGCCACCAGACACACATGCTGACTTAATTAAAATGAAAAATTTCATTTCTCAGTTCCTGAACACACTTGGCTAATGGCTAGAGTGTTAATTCAGCACAAAGAACTTTTCATTATTATACGAAGTTCTACTAGATAGCACTGTTCTAGTGTTTCCCTAATGGGTAAGTTCTCAGCATTTGGTCTGAGATGTATGCATGTTATATTTAAAAAAAAAAAAAAGATGCATCTATTTTCTTAAGTTTTACTGAGCTAGAATTCGAATACTATACACATCACCCATTTACAGTATACAATTAATTGGCTTTGACTGTATTCACAAGTTAGACACGCGTCCCCAGCATCAATTTTAGACTATTTCACTGCCCCTAAAAAGAAACACCAAACCCCTGGCTGTCACTCTGCAAATCCCTCACGCCTTCCTAATCTAATTTCTGTCTCTTTAGATTGGCTATCTTGGACATTTCGTTTTAATGAAATGACACAATACGTGCCTTGTGCCTGATTTCTTTCATTTAGCATATTTTCAAGGCTCTTCTAATGTATCATTAATTCACTAAAAAATTGCCAAACAATATTCCATTCCATGAATATGCCACATTTTACTTATCCATTCATCCATTAGTGGACATTAGATTTGTGTCCTCTTTTTGGCTATTATGAAAAATGCTGCTATGAATACTCATGTACCAGTTTTTGTGGGGATGTATTTTCATTTTTCTTGGGTATTTTCTTTGGAGTAGAATTGCTAAGATCGTACAATAACTATGTTTCACTGTCTGAGGGCCTGCCAGACCCTTTACCAAAGCGTTTGCACCATTTTACATTCCCCCCAGCAGTGTAGAAGGGTTCCAATTTCTCCACGCCCTTGTCAACACTTATTACATGTCTTCTTATTAGAGCCCTGCTAGTGGATGTGAAGTGTTACCTCATTGTGGCTTTGATTAGAATTTTCCTGACAGGCTAATGATGTTGAGAATCTTTTCATGAGCTTTTTGCCCATTTGCAGATCATCTCTGGAAAAATGTCTATTCAAGTTCTATGCTCATTAAAAACATTGAACTCTATTTTTATTATTGAGTTATTATGGTTCTTTGTAGATTGCAGACTCAAATCTCTTACCAGGAATATGATTTGTAAATATTTTCTCCTATTCTAAGTGGCGTCTTTTTGTTTTCTTGGCTGTATCCCCTGGAGTACAAAACTTTCTAATTTTGAAGAGGTCCAATATAACTATTTTTCCTTTAGCACGAGCTTTGGGTGTTGTATCCAGGATGGCTTAGCCTAACCCAAGGCCATGATAATTTATTCATTTTTTTTTTTTAGAAGTTTCATAGTTACTTTTAAGTCTCTGATCCACTTTGAGTTAATCTGTGCGTATGTAGGAGGAAGAGGCCCAATTTCCTTGTTTTGCTCATGAATATCCAATTGTCCCCAGATCATTTGTTGCAGACTATTCTTTCTTCATTTAATTGTCTTGGTATCTTTGTTGAAAATCAACTGACCAGAAATGTAAGGGTTTATTTCTGAACTCTCAATTCTGTTTCATCTCTCCTCCTCCCAGTGCTCACTGTCTCAATTACTGTACTCTTAGAGTAAGTTTTGAAATCACGGAGTGTGAGTCCTTCAACTTTGTTCTTCTTTTTCAAAACTGCTTTGGCTATTCTGGGTCCTTTCAGTTTCCATATAAATTTTAGGGTCAGCTTGTCAATTTCTGCAAAAACATCCACCTGGGATTTTGAGAGGGATAATTTTGAATCTGGACACCAACGCCATCTTAACCAGACTGTCTTCCAATTCATGAACATGATTTTAGCTTTAGACTTGTTTTGCATAATTTATTGTTAAGTACCTTATTCTTTTGTTGGTATTGTAAATGAAACTATTTTCCTTCTTTTTAAAGAGGTTTTACTTGAGATGATGCTATTTTCTTAATTTCATTTTTGGCCTGCTCATTGCTACTGCATACGAATACAATCAGTTTTTGTATATCAATCTTGTATCCTGCAACCCTAATAAACCGACCTATTAGTTCTAATAGTTCTTTTTGGTGAATTCTATGTAGAAGATCATGTTGTTATAAACAGAGACAGTTTTACTTCTTCCTTTCCAATTTGGAGGCCTTCTGTTTCATTTTATTGCCTAATTTCCCTGACAAGGACCTCTAGTATAATGTTGAATAGAAGTGGCTAGAACAGACATCTTTGTCTTGTTCCTAATCTGAGGTGAAAGCTTTCAATTTATCACCACTAAATATGATGTTAGTTGTGCAATTTTTGGCAGATGCCCTTTAGGAGGTTGAAGTTCTCTTCTTTTTTTTTTTTTTTTAATTTAAATCTTTTTTTTTTTTTCAAATATTTTATTCATTTATTGGACAGAGAACACAAGTAGGCAGAGAGGCAGGCAGAGAGGAGGAAGCAGGCTCCTCACCAAGCAGAGAGCCCGATGTGGGGCTTGATCCCAGGACCCTGGGATCATGACCTGAGCCGAAGGCAGAGGCTTTAACCCACTGAGCCACCCAGGCGCCCCTGAAGTTCTCTTCTATTTCTAGTCAGTTGAGTGTTTTTTATTGTGGAGAGTTGTTGAATTCTACCAAATGCTTTTTCTGTGTCTTTTGAGACAATCATATGATTTTTGTCTTTTATTCCAGTGATGTAATGGGCTCATCTGGTCTATTCTTAATTTGAAGTTACATATGTTACAAAGAAATAATAGATTTTTTCAAATACCCTTTTTTTTTTTTTTTTGCATCTTTTCAAGTACTGAGATAGCAAACAAGTATATTACTAGATTTCCCAACAATTTCCTTTAGTTTCCTGGCATAAAAATGACTTTTTCGTGGTGCATTATATTTCTGATATGCAACTAGATTCTCTTGATATTAACTAGAATTTTTGGTTCAAGATACGTAAGTGGGATTAGTTTCTGAGCTTTGTTTTTTTAATTATTATCTAGATTATATACAATTGATTCTCACTATTTGCAGATTTCTAGTTTGCCAATCTGCCTATTAGCTAAAATTTGTAACCACCAAATTGACAGCATTAACACTTGCTGTGTTTTTGCAACAAAGTGCAGACCGGTGAAAGTGTGCTCTGCCTCTTGCTCCAGCTCTCAGACAGAAACGATCAGAAGAGGAATACAGTAAGGGGCGGTGAGTGCAAACAGTGACCGCAGCTCTGAGCCTCCATGGATGGTGTCGGAATCCAACTCTGGTACCTGTTAGTGGGTCAGCCCTGGCAAGTCATTTGACCCTCCGGAACCTCATTTTCTCTTTTATAAAATAAAGAAAATAGAAACTACCAGGAAGTGCTTTTAGAATTTAAGACCTATGTGTGTGTGTCTCTCTCTCTCTCTCTCACACACACACACACACACACACACACACACACCCACTTCCCCAGGAGCAATGGTTTGATTCTCTTACTCAGCATTCTCAGTGACTCTTAGCACGTAACTGCTGGGGATTAAGGAAAGCTGACTGTGGTTATATTCTGATCCTCAGTCTCAGTGTGTTACATCTGATTTATAAAAATAATTTGAAAGTTTTCTTTCTCTTTGGTGTTCTAAAATGGCTGAAATAGTACTGGAATATTTTATTTGGTAAAATTCCTCCGTACAATCAATGGGGTTGGCTGTTTGGGGAGGTGTAGGACAGGTAGCTCTTTACCAAGTTTTCTCTGCTACACCTGCAAAAATAATAACATGTTTTGGGGCCCGTTTTGGTAATTTATATTCCAGAAAATCATGTTTCATCCACTCATCTAATTTGCACTGAATCAAACCGAATTTTTGGTGCTTTTTTTGGTGCTTTCCTATTTCATGGTCCACAGTTATTTCTCTGCTACCACATTTCATGATCTCTGTAATTACTTCTCTGTTATTTCTTAATTTGGGTACTTGTACTTCCTACCTCATCCTTATTCTTATTTTTCACTCCCCAAATAACCATTCATTAATTATTTTCCTATTTTCCAATTGATCAATTTCTCCTTTTACCCTTATCCTTCCACTTCTAGATTTTTACTTTCCAACTTCATAAGTGGAATAGTTTTGTTTATTCATTTTTATTTCCTAATATAATACTTAAAGCTACAAATTCTTCTGAATACTGCTTTAGCTGTATTCCCTAGTCCTGAAATACGGTTTTCATCTCCTTCTAGATTTCATTTATAATTTTTGTAAATTCAGTTTTAATTTCCTGCAACCAAAAAGTTAGGAAGTATTTTTACATTTCTAGAAAGTGACTTTTTCTTTTTAGTTATCTTCAGTTTTTATTTAAATGAATGAATGAATGAAAAGAGTATAATGTTGAGTCTGTGACCATTATCCCCAGAGTCAAGAACAAGCCAAGACTATGCACTATCATACTGCGATAAGGAAATAACGCCTGTAGTTTTGGATCTGAGATTTTCTCTATGGCTTAACATATCAACATTTTAGTTAATGCTCTGTGGATATTTGAAAAAAAAATATGTTCTGTCTTTAGATATTTATAGATTAAAACCCTTATTATTTTCCCTAGGCCTTCTATATTCTTATTTTTGACCACTTGCTTTTTTTTTTTATGAACTGAGAAAGAATTAAAACCCAGCATTAATGTGTTTCTCTGTTTCTTCTTGTATTTCCGGTGCTTTTTGCTTTATAAATATTGGTAAGTTATCTGACACATGGATAGTCCTATCTGTGGCTGGCATCTTTATCACTGAAAAACTGCCCTTCTTCACTTCATTTAACACTTTCTGTCTAAGACTTTCTTTCCCCCTTATGGGGAAATAGTTCAACAAATCCTTATCTACCTTTGGCCTAATCCTTCTAAGGAACTCTGTTCTGTGAGAATCTTACGCATATAGTACGTGATTTGGATTTTGCTTTATGATACAGTTTTTATCAAGTGAGTAAAGCAGACAGACTTATTTATATAAAATATTTTGGCATATTTGTGTTAATACATGTTGTATCAGATTTTTTTGTTACTCTTTAGAACAAATCCTTTATGATATGGTCTGCGTCTGAGGTGTGTGTGTGTCTTTTAATTTGGAAGGTTTGCTTTTGTTCTAGGAGCTACCTTTATAACTTTGAAGGATAACTTAATTCTCTATTTCTACGGACAGTATCTATTGAGTTTCTATATAACAAGTAATGATAATCATGAAATTTATAGTTTTTCCCTGCCCCATTTTACTTGATATTTTTCTTAGAATTTTCTTTTACAAACACTATACATCTGTCTCTTGACTATTTAAAGTAGGCTCCACACCCAGCATGGAGCCCAACATGGGGCTTGAACTCGCCACCCTGAGATCAGGACCCGAGAGGAGATCAAGAGCTGAACATTTAGCTGCCTGAGCCACCCACGTGCCTCTGGACTTCTCATTTTGAAATGAAACCTGACTTCTGTCTATAAAAAAAAAAAAAAAAAGGATTCCTCCACCATCTTCTACCTTTTCTTTTCTTTCCTCTTCTAACTCATTTTTACATTGTTATTCTGTTACTGTTTCATAGTTCTAACACTGCTAGGTGTTACCACGTTGTTTCCATCATATTATTTTGTTCTATAACTATTTAGGGCTAGTTCCACAGTTAAATATGTTTGCACCTCAAGGCAGTCTTTCTGCCATGGTTTTGCCTTTTCTCTCTCAGCTGGATAAAGTTTTCCCTCTACCAGTTTCTTCAGGTGTTCTTAAAAATATATATTTCCTCAGCATCAGGACAATTTGTGTAATGCTTTTATACATGATAGAATGACTGGATTAAAATATATAAAGCACATTTGCTCATGTGAGTCTTGTGCAGGATCATTCCAGGCCTTTAAGCATTAAATGTTACCATGGAAAAGTTGGAAGCCACACTGACTTCTCTTACAGGTAAAGGGATCTTTTGTTAGGATGTCCAGGGGTTTCTTACTATTGAAGCCCAGCAATTTCACAGAACTATATCCTGCTAATGACTTTTCTAGGCCAAGTTTTCCTGGGGCCCATTGTGCCCTGTCAATTTGTAGATTCAAATCATCTTTCATTTTTCAAAGGTTTTCTTGAATTACGTCTTTAAACACGATTCTCCCTTGTTTCACTGCTTTGGTTCTCTTCTATTGGGACAAATTATGCATGTTTGCTGTTGTCTTACTCATCTGTCAGATTCTCTCCACTATTTTAACGGTATTAATTTCATTTTTTTTTAAAGATTATTTTTATTTATTTGACAGACAGAGATCGCAAGTAGGCAGAGAGGCAGGCGGAGAGAGAGGAGGAAGCAGGCTCCCTGCTGAGCAGAGAGCCCGACGTGAGGCTCGATCCCAGGACCCGGAGATCATGACCTGCGCCAAAGGCAGAGGCTTAACCCACTGAGCCACCCAGACGTCCCCATTTTGTTTTCTTTTATCAGGGCAACACTTCTTATTCTGTGCCTTCTGCAGACTCTAATCTTCTGTGTGTTGCTTCCAAGATTGTTGTGATTTCTGTTATGGTTTTATCTTTTAATTCGACTTCTTGCCTAAGTTCTGCCAGCTCATCTTTCATTTCCTCTTGTTACCTTCCTGTAAGTCCTTGAGGATGGTCTATACCTTCTTACAGCCCTGCTTTGAATTCATCTTCCATGGTGGTAAATGCTTATTATGTTAGTTTTTAATGTGAGTACGTTTTTTAATTCGGTCACAATTTTCAGGTCTTTGCTAGGAATTGTTTCTGGTGACTATTCTTCATCTTATCATCTGTTCCTGTTTTTCTCTTCCTTCTCTTCTTGCAGTTTCACTGTACAGATCCTGTGCTAGTTCCTTTCTGGTTGTGAGCCATTTCTTAACTTGGCCAGTTCTTACCAAACCAGCAGGAAGTTTATGTGGGGGACAGGCCAGGGCCACCGGTCAGGCCAGCAAGAATTCTCCTTGTGATACGGCGTAGTTTACAAGAGCGAGCCCTTTATTCTTTTCCTCATTTTAGCCAATCAAGATTGGCAGCCTCAGAGCTGTTAAACACACAGTTTTCTCCCTTTATCCTGGTTTTCTTAAATAGTGCTTTTACAAAAATGGCTTGTCCCTGTGATTACTGTCTTCGGCCTGCCTAGCTTACTTCTCTTTCATACCGGAAGGTCTCCAGGAAAGCTCCCGCCATTACCGTGCGCATCCGGCCCCATGGTTCTCCTTGGGGGATCTCATTCTCAGCCCTCAGGGTGTGCCGGCAGCCTCGGAGAAGTGGGCTTTGGCGACTTCCTCTGACACCTGCAGCTCTGAGAGTCCTCTCCTGGTACCTTTCCACGCTCCTCCAAGTTTCACTGGGTTTGGTGGCCCTCCCTCACACACCAGTCTAGATCATAGGCCTTTCTTAGTTTCATCAAGGATGGAAAATGCCTATCTGCCTTTCAGTTTCCTTAAATGCTTTGAGGTAATTCTAAAAAGATGAAGGAACCGACATCTTTACACTACCACTTTGAAACAAGAAGTAATGAGCAATTCGAGGGGTTTAACTACACCATTAGGAACAATCTATCCCAAATCAGGGAGCATAGAAATAGTGAAATAACTAAGAGTATTAAATACCAAAAAATATTAAATTATATAAACATAATCATTTACATAATAATCGTGCAAGTTCATATACATATGTAACTTTATATATGGGAAAAGCATATGATGTAACATCAGATAAATCTGTTTATTAGAAGTATATTGGAGGGGCATCTGGGTGGCTCAGTTGATTAAGCATCTGACTTATTTCAGCTCAGGTTTTGATCTAAGGGTCATGAGTCATAAGTATGTGAAATATATGCACATACAAGATGAAGCATGGAAGAGAAATACAAAAACTGGGTTTTGTTAAGGGTTATGAATACTGAGAATGTTTTTGATTTAAAGTTTTTGTTGTCATGGTATAGTTTGTAAGAAGTAACACAACACGTGTTCAAAAAATAAAAAGAGTCACACTATATATATTTTTACGCAAGCATCTACTAAACACAAGTCACTAAAAAAGCACTGACTAGCTCCCTACTTGCCAGGACTAACTATATCCTATCTCTGAAGGCAAGCTCCAAAAGCTGTGTCCCTCTGCTCTAGTTCCAGCCCAGATCTTTTATAGCAGCTGTTGTCCCCATCTCCCCTCTCTCCTCCTTATAACACTTCCCTCACCTGTACAGGTCAAGCCCAGTCTAAACAGATCACTGTTGCTCAGCACTGATGATGGGCTGGGCACCGTAAGGGTAGACAGCAAGTAAGAGCATTGGCTTTGAACCCTTTTAGTGTGTTTTGTTTGTAAGAAAGGGCAGCAGAAAAGCACGTTGCATTTAAAGGTCAATTTAGAGTTAAAAGGTTTGGGCTTTGAAGACAGCCAGATTAAATAAAATATTTAAATTGTACCTAAAACAGTGCTAAGCACACAGTGGACATTCAGTAAGGTGGGGGAGGGCACCTGAGTGGCTCAGTCAATTAAGTGTCTGCCTTCGGCTCAGGTCATGATTTTGGGGTCCTGGGATGGAGCCCCACATCAGGCTTCCTGCTCAGCAGGGAATCGCTTCTCCCTCTTCCTTTGCCCTTAACCCTACCTCATGCTCTGTCTCTTGCTCTCTCTCACTCTCAAATAAAAATAAATCTTAAAAAAATAATAAAATTATAAAAGAAATAATGAAATCTCGACATTTGCAATGATGTGGATGGAGCTAGAGAGTATAATGGTGAGCAAAATAAGTCAGTCAGAGAAAGACAAATGCCCTGTGATTTCAGTCATATGTGGAATTTAAGAAACAAAACAAATGATCATGGGGGGAAAGAGGCAAACCAAGAAACGGACTCTTAACTGTAGAGAACAAACTGGCGGTGGCTGGGGGTTGGGGGAAGTAGGCGGCAGGGATTAAGAAGGGCGCTTACTGTGACGAGCACTGGGTGACGTATAAAAGTGATGAATCACTCAACTGTACACCTGAAACTAGTATTACACTGTATGTCAACTGGAATTTAAATAAAAACTAAAAATAAACTAAAAAATATTCTAAGAAAGGATAGTATATATACATTTTCCACGACCATTTAAACCAACATCTTCAACTTTCCAGTTGCTCTCTGGTCCAGAATTCCCACATTCAAATACTAACATTGTTAAGATTAGCAACTAACATTTAAAGCATCGTTCTGAATGCATAAACTCAATGTGTGATTTGTTTCTCTTAGAAATAATGTTTTTACTCTCTGAATAATTACAACTAATTCAAAGTGTTCAGAAAGGATCAAAGTATTTCATAAAAAATAGCCTAGCAATTTTGGTAAGTTATAACCCATAAGTATAAAAAGAAAACAGCTTTACACTTCTCAAATATTCCCATAATCCCCCAATATGAAAATGGTATAAATTAAGGAGTAAATTTCTGAAGGCGTATAAACTCTGAAAACGAGCTTTTCCTTTGGCTGAGTAATGTTTCTGATCGCTAATGGCTATCATTTTCATTGGTTTATTCACAGAAAATGTATACACATTTTAAAACTAAATAAAATGTAAAATTTAGTTCCTCAGCTGCAGTAGCCACATTTCAAGTGTTTAACAGCTACATTTGGCTAGTGGTTGCTGCACTGAACGGTGCTGAAATAGATCATTTCCTTCACTGCAGAAAGTTTCTTGGACAGCACTGGGTTTACATAATCTAAGAGGAAAGATAAACCAAGTGCCTATGCAGAGGTATCATCAGGTTTGAGAAGTAGTTGAAACATCTGAGGACTCCTCTTATGATGGAGAGGGGGAAAATTCTGTGCTACAAGCTATTGCTTGAATAAAGAGAAAAAAATGCCACAAGACTGAGCTCAATTGTACGTTTCAGGGGACGGGGGTGTTGGTGGAAAGAAACCTGTTAGATTCGAGGATGTTCCTGTTTTATAGCTGCTCCCAGATGGTATCTGAGGCACAGACAGAAACTAGCCTCGGGTCTCTTTCTCACTCTGAACACTCCTCAAACATTCTTGCCCACACATCTACAAGCTGGTAATATGAAAATGTCCATTTCCAACACAGATGGGTCTCCTGCCTCCAGATCCATGAATCCAGCTCCCTTTACTCCATCTCTCTCCTTGGACTGTTTCAAAAGTGACTCATAACGTATCCAAACAAGGATGTATCATTTGCTGTCTCGCTGTCCCCTGCAAAGAATTTGGCTGGCCTCTGTCCCCAGTTCTTGGGAGGTAGCCAGTAAATCCGCGAATTTCCCAAGTGAGAACAGTGTCTTTGTTCATGGTGGGTTCCTCAGGATGACATCTGATACTCTGTTCTAAGGAGATGACTCAGGATGGGGGCTGACCAAGCCAGAAAGACCAGCTGTGTGATTAGAGGGTTGGGGCTTGGAGCCAGCTGATATTGGCCCAACCCCCAGGGAGGAGAGGGGGATTGGAGCTTGAATTCAACACTGTGGCTAAGGACTCCATCAATCATACCTACATAATGGAAGTCCAGTCAAAGCTCTGGACACAGGAGCTCAGGTAAACCTCCTTGGTTGGCAAAACTCAACACATTATCACCTCTCAATGTGCCAGGAAGACAATGTGTCCTAACCCCACAGGGAAAAGACAATGGAAAGCCTGAGTTTGGGATCCTTTTTCAATGAGTCTCTGCCTTTGGCTGGTTCTGATTTATATCCATCAAAATAAAACTGTAATCGTAAGTGTAAGGCTCTCTTAAGTTCTGTGAGGCATTCTAGTGAATTACTGAACCTGAGGGGGGGGTGGGTATCCCCAAGTTAATAGTCTACTTGTGGTCAGAAGTAGGGGTAGTCTGAGGACCCCCAAACCTTTCAGTGGTGGTCAAAAGTGAGGGCAGTTTTGTGGCAGACTCTATGCCCTTCACTTGTCAAGTTCAGCTTAACTCTAGGTAGGTGGTGACAGAAGTTCTTTTGCACTCCAGATCTGTTCCTCCCACAGGGTTCATTATCACAGTGAACGGCATACCCACCCATCTATTCAGCTGCTAATGGCAGAAAGCAGATGATCACCGATGATTCTTCCTTCTCAATCACCAACCACACAAATGATGAATCGCTACATCCTTTCTGAGTTCTGACTCTGTCCACTTCTCTCCAACAGGATCCGGTCTTTGCTTCTCTGGTTCCATTCTCCTCTTTGCTCATAAAATTCTGGCCCCATGTGCCTTCTCTCTGATACTCAACTTGACCAGTTTCATCCTACCCGAGGGCCTTTTCACTTGTTGTTCCCTCGGCTTTTGACTGGCTCCTAGGATTTAAGTGTTGATGTAGGTCTTGTCTTCAAAATTATCTGCTTTCCCTCCCAGTTTCATAACTATGTCCCCACATAACTATGTCACCCACTCCCAATAACTCCCACTAACACCCACCCAATAACTCCCAATAACACCCACTCCCAATAACTATGTCACCACACTGTCTGGTTTCCCCTATAATACATTTTTTGTTAGTTTCTTTTTTCTCCCCTCCCCATCAGAATTAGGTTCCGCATCGGATTCAAAGGCTGTACTCTCAGGACCTAGTTCCATGTCTAGCGCACAGAAAACATGCATTTACTGACATTCAGATAGTAATGAATCCACTGAATTGGATTTTCTTGGTGGTTTCCTCTCACTTTAGTGCTATCCTCCTCAAACCCACTCTCCATACTGTAGCCGGAGCCATCTTTCCCAAACAAGATGATGACATTGCTGTTCCTTCGCGACCTGGCCTCCGTTCACCATCCCAGTACATTCTCTCCCCATCTGCCCCCTGGCCAGGCTGAACTGCCGCCAGCCCCTGAACGCTCTCAACGCTCTTGCCTCCTGAAGTTCCTGTATGTGTCCCTTCCCTAGGACTTTCGTCTTTCCTCCCCAGTTTGTCTGGTTAACCCTTCTCATCCTTCTGGTCTCCTTAACCATTACTTCCCTGACCTTCCACAACTGGGACAGGCTACCCCTGCTCTGTACTCCCACAATACTCTATCCTACTCCAACAACGTACTGATTTTGGATGGGCTGTCTCGGTCTGCGTACTTGCCTATACCCTCAAGAGCGTAAACGCTCTGAAGGCAGGGGCCTGGTTTCAGTTGGCAGTATTGCTACAGCTGAGCACGGTGCTGGCTGGCATACCATAGGTGCTCAACACATACTTACAGAATTAACATGTTACACTGGAGCATCTGCTGGCAAATTCATTAGTCTTTGTTACTCTTGCCATGTTCCCCACTGTGTTTAGATCAGTGCTACTACAGAAGAGGTGCTCAATAAATACTAGGTCAAAGTTCAATGCCTTCTTTAACCTGGCGAGATTTCAGAGACAGATCAAGGGTGCTCAAGTTTCGTAATGATGGGGGTGTATTTATTTAAGGTTATTAGCAAGGCCACTTAAAAACTCTGAGGAGCTAAAATTACAATTTGAAAATAAGTTATGTGATCCCTTTCAGCATCTTGTCCCTACTACAGAGTTACTAGCACTTAACTTCAGCCATATGCCCACACAAGGATATTTCAGTCTTTATTCAAAATACTTGTGTGGATAAAAAAGTATTATATTGTGTAGTTCTAAGAAATCTACTTGTAAGCACTCCATTTTAAAGAAATAAAGGTGAGTAAAATATTTCTTCACAAGAAAAACTCCCCACTGTCCCAGAAGGAGAATTATTTTTTGTACCATGATAATTTGTATGAAGGTATACACGCACATACACACTACACCTATACAGTAATATGACAAGTTTTAAAAATAAACATATCAGAAGTTATTCCTATAAATTAAATTTGTCATTCAAAGTAGTCTCCTTGGAGACTCATTCCAACAATGGAATCAAAGCTCAACATATTTTGGAAAGCTCTTTGAGAACTACTTTAGATTCTGCAAAGACTTTTTTGAATATTCTGACAGATGATAAATACTTGACCTTTTCAAAGTGAATTTTACCTTTATCAGCAACTAGTCATTAGAAGCCATAGTAAAAAAGGTCAAAGGGCACAACATTTTGGATCAAAAACAAAGGATATTTAGATGAAAAATACTGTGCTCACTTCGGCAGCACATATACTAGATGAAAAATACTGGCAATGTGTAAATTTCCTTGATAAGTGATACACTAGTTCTGAAAACAATGGCAAATTAAAAGATACTTAGAAATGTTTAAAAAGGGAAAAAAAGAGAACAAGGATTGGTGTTTAAGATGGCACAGACCCTCCTGAGAACGCGACGAAAATTACGGCTCCTCTCCTCAGAAAAATATGGGTTCCCCTGTCCTCTCACCACTGCATCTACGCTTAGAAATGTATGAAACACGGAGGTCATCTACGGCCATATGGTTTGGAGCACTGGCTTTTGATTTCTCTTCTATTTTACTGTACCCAATAGAAAAAAAAAGTTTCTACTGTGACCTGGTTTGTACATACATATATATATATATATATATATATAACAGATTTAATATTATATATATCTATTAATTATATAACAATATATAATTAATAGTTACACAAATAACTCTCAGCCCTAGTGTATTTGTCATAATACTCTCTTGCATCTTTCTTTAACTAGAAAAACGTCACTCATGATTTGACTGGGCCAATTTCACAATGTATAGGTTGAAAAACACTGGTTTAGAGTAACCACCGTGTAACTGGAGAAAGTTAATGAAACTGAGAAAACTCACTGATGACAAAAACTCTGACGCCCTTTTAAACTAATGAAGTCTCTTTACGCTAGAGTCAAGCTTTTTAAGAGATTAGATTCTTTATGGCAAATTCTTTTTAAGAGATTAGATTCTTTATGCGTTATCTTGGTCACTCATGTACATGGTAAACTACTGGAGACACTGACGAGTAAACCACACGGGGTCACAGGAACTTCATACCTTAATATTAGAAAACCACAAATCGTTCTCATGTAAAGTGGCCAGGTAGACAGACGTTAGAAGTCCGATGCAAAGGGCAATGGTTCCACCAACTGTGAATGACAGAAGCTTCCACAACCTTCTAGCGGTATAACCTTTCAGAAAAACAAAACAAACAGCGAAGTCAGTAAAGAATGCAGCATGGACTAGTTCTACTTCAGCCTAGCAGGTATGCTAAGCTCCGCTGCCTGTCGCTGTCAAAGCGTCCCCTATTCCAGGCAGGCACTTAGGGGTTCCTTCCTGTGATTTGGGAGACCTGTTTTCATACTTTATCACGGTTTTTACCTAACTCTAGCTAACTGTTCACTTGTCCATTTTGCCAGACAGCGTGAGCTTTCAGAGGACAAGCACCTTACCTTATTCATCTTAATAACTAGGGTCTGTGTCTGGCATAGCTTAGTAACTATAATTTACCTATGAGATTTGGAGGAGTAAATGGGTTACATATCTAGGATATAAAAAGTCTTTGAGATGGTCTACAGATAATTTGTGGTTTATTCATTAAAAGCTACCAAAAACCTTGACAACTTAAAATCCAAAAACCCATCAGGGAGAAAAATTCATCACAACTCAAGTTAGAGGACACTTAAACTAGGAAAAAATATTTATAGCACATATAAGAAAGTTTAAGTAACCTTAATACGGGATGAACACTTTCAGGATTTAAAAAATGAATATTTCAGTTGGAAACAGATTAAACTTATGAGTAGGCAAAGCACAAGAGAAAAAATGGCCAATAATAGAAAAAAATATTCACGTTCTTCAGTATTAAAGAAATGCAAATTGGGGAACCTGAGTGGCTCATCGGTTGAGCCTCTGATCTTCAACTCAGGTTATAATCCTAGGGTTTTGAGACTAAGCCCTGCATTGGGCTCTGTGCTGGCCCTTGAGCCTGCTTCTCTTTCCCCCTCTCCCTCTGCCCCCATCACTTCCTGGCCCACATTCTCTCTCTCTCTAAAAAAAAAAAGAAAAAGAAAGAAAGAAAGAAATGCAAATCAAAACGATAAGTTGTAACTTTTTAGATGCTGGCCAATTTTATAACTTAAAAATGCTAACCCTTTTTTAATAAGGGTACAAAACAGTATTTTTCTTCTTCTTCTTTTTTTTTTTTTTTCCAGTATGGAACGCTTCACAAATTTGCGAGTCATCCTTGTGCAGGGGCCATGCTAATCTTCTCTGTATTGTTCCAATTTTAATATATGTGCTGCCGAAGCGAGCACCAAAAGTATTTTTCAAACATTGCTGGTGGGAAAGAAACTTGGTAACTCTCTGGAACACAACAAGGCAATAACTAGTAAAAATAAACTACCAAAATGAGCATACAATTTGACCAATAATTCAAAATCCAGGCATATGCAATGTTTGTATACAAATGTTTGGCCACAGTATATTTCTCATAGTTCTGTTTATCTAAGTAAAAGATTAAAACCATCTAAACACTCAACAACGAATGAGTTAAATAAACTATGTTATGGCCACACAATGACTATGTTGGTAACATTTTAAACTACATTGACTGACTTAAGATATGTTCGTAACATAAAAGAAAAAATGTAGCAAGTTATAAAACATCTAGGATCTCAATTTTGTAAAACTACATATGAATGCTTGCATTTATATCCCTGCAGAGACATTCAGACAGCAAGATCAAATTTCATGGGTGGTATTCTCAGGATCGATTTGTTTGTGGGAGGATTTTCTTTTTTCTTTTCTTTAGTTTTCAGGGTTTTTTTTTCCGACACAAATAAATACTGCTTCAGTAAAATGAAGAATCCTCAAAATTGTGTTTTATTTTATTTTTTTAAAAGATTTTATTTACTTATTTGACAGACAGAGATCACAAGTAAGCAGAGAGGCTGGCAAAGAGAGGAGGAAGCAGGCTCCCTGCTGAGCAGAGAGCCCTGATGTGGGGCTCGATCCCAGGACCATGGGATCATGATCTGAGCCAAAGGCAGAGGCTTTAACCCACTGAACCACCCAGGTGCCCCTCAAAATTATGTTTTAATATAAAAAAGATAACTTGGGGCAGCCGGTTAAGCATCTGCCTTCAGCTCAGGTCGTGATTCCAGAGTTCTGGTATCTAGACCTGAGTGGAATCC
Source organism: Lontra canadensis (assembly GCF_010015895.1). Taxonomy (NCBI): domain Eukaryota; kingdom Metazoa; phylum Chordata; class Mammalia; order Carnivora; family Mustelidae; genus Lontra; species Lontra canadensis. The sequence continues at coordinate 1,008,439 of NW_022631202.1, read as the reverse complement.
CTGCTCAGCAGAAGGCCTGCTTTTTCCCTCTCCTCCCTGCTCATTCTTGCTCGCTCTCTCTCGCGTGTGCAAATAAATTTTAAAAAAATACTTTAAAAAATAAATAAAATAATAAACAAAAAAAGCAAACTTGAAGTTACATTGTTTAAGCCTTAAGAAAGTATGCTGTCTTGTCCAAAATTGCTGATAGCAGAGTTGGATGGAATGACTTCTTGATATAGATTAATTTTATTTTATAAAACTGTTTCCCCAAATTACTTTATTAGTTCTGGCTGATAAGAATTAACATAGCTGCCATTAATGTAAATTCTGTCAGACATCCAAAATGGTTGACAGACATGGAATTCTTCATGCTTATTTTTAAAAACCTTGAGCATGCTTAGTTAAGAAAGCAAATATGGAGTCAGGAAGTTGGTAATTAATATCACTTGATGTACAGCTTAGCAAGAATCTTCAGCATTATATAAACAACTCACCCAATTTTGACCGTCCTCCCTCCCCAAACCAAAGGAGAAAATTTCAGGAATTCATATAAAGAATAAAAAGAAGTTTGATTCATTTTCAATACCTTCATGAAATGAGAAAATCTCCCAAGGTAAGGCTGTGCAGAGTGAACAGCACACACAAACCAGAAAATTTAGAAACAGACTAAAATCTGAACCGTGGGGGAAAGCATTACTTTAGGAAGTCAAAGATTGGCAAAACCAGAACCTACTGAACAGAAAGCTGAGAAACAATGGGTTCTAATCAGAGCTCTTTCACCTTCTATCTGATAATAACTATAAAGCCAGTATTATCAAAGTACAATCAAATCATTTGTCGAACTAAAACATTAGTATTAGAACAAGTCTCCCCAACTGTCAGGTCTCACCAAATTCTTATTCTATTGGAGAGTGATATTTTAATATGCAGAAAATAAAAGCAATCCCAAATGGTGCTTTAATTTAAATCACCTACCAGATGGCAATTTATTTCCCAACTTCACATTTGCTTCTTGTGCTGCATAATCCTCAGAAACTTCTGTGGTTTTCACTCCTTTTCTTTGCCTGATGGATATCATGGTGTCAAAGATTTACATGCATTGTTCTTCCAACCACTCCTACAAACGACAGAAAAGTAAACTGCCTGTCCGTATGCCAGTACCCTCTCCCCAACACACCCTGTGCGCATCTGTGCTTAAGTGACTTGAAGCCTTGTCCCTGGCTTAGCATGCCCTCCCACTTTCCCATCAAATCTTAACCAGCCTTCAAAGTTACTGTCAAGACACAACACCAATATTTACTTAATACACGCTGTCAAGAGTTAAGAATACAGGTGGGCATCCCAGACCAGCCCCTGCCCTTCTTGCAAGAAGGCTTCCTGTCTGTGCCTGTGACAGCTGCTGCTGCTGCTTTCTCCTTCCTGAGCCACTGCAGTTACCTTGCAATTGGTCACCTAATTATGCAGTTTTAGATTATGTCCTATAGTTCCCTACCACCGGAGGAGGCATTCAGTAGTAAATTTGTTGAGAGCCAGATTCCGAAGAAGTGACATATTGTTTGGTCTCAGGTACCTGAATTTTAATACTGGTGTTCTTTAAAAACAATTCACACTGGAAGCTTTAGGAACACGCCTCACTGGTGATGGCAGCGGGGGTGTGCCAATCAGGGCAGCTGCTATCCCAGGGAGCAAAAGTGGGAGTAAAGGCAGGGTGCAGAAGCCTGGTTTGGAAGCAGCGAGTGGGAGGCGAGGGAGTGGTGGCAGTGAGTAAGCTGGCTACAGTCCTCCGGAACATCTTGCTTCCCTCCTCTGAATAATGAACAGCGTTTTACTAATTACTACGAAATATGACCAGATGCCGGGCACCATTGTTTGGGCAGTTTACCAATTCCTAAAGGTAAACAACTTGCTTTATAGAAGGAACCAACCAACCAACCAACCAACCAAAATTATACAATTTATTCGTTCGTTCATTCATACCAAAAAAAAAAGTGAGACGCAAAAACAGTTAAGTACAAACAATGAAAATGGAGAACCTGGAGCAGCGAGGGAGGAAAAAAGAGTGTAGGCAGAAAGTCGTACTGGGGTCGATGGGCTCGTTTCCCAATCACACTCTATCCTGGAATCATGCCCTTTCTAAGGGCTCGGGAAGGAGTTGTAAATATCCCAGAGCCGATACACTCTAACAAGTTAAGACAGAAGGGCCACAAACACTGGCGCGCCAACTCGGGGTCGGGCAACCGCGATAACCGCACGAACTACGAAACAAAAGTTTCCCCACCAAAGGAAAGGGAATGCCATCTCAAACACGGGAAGGGAGAGGAAAGCGACGCTTGTCCTCCACTCCGCAGGGCCAGCGCGCGGGGAGCGTCCCGGGCGCTGCAGGGCACGTCCCCCAGCTTCCCGCCGAACCCTAGCCCCACAGCACCGGGTGTCCCCAGCGGACGCCGAGGGGCCGGCGGTGGCCGCCCAAGTTCGGGGACTCGCTCCGGCTGGGCACCCTGGCGCGGCCGCCGGCACCGACCAGGCCCGCGCGGCCGGAGCGAGAAGTGGCCCGCGAAAGCGGCCCCGCCCTCGGCAAACTTCCTCACTCCTGACCTGCCGCCCCCGGCCCCGCAGTTCGCGCGGACGAGCGGGCACCGCGTCCCCTAGCCGGGCGCCCCCAGACGCCCCGCGGCCCGGGCCGCGCCCCCCCGACTGCACAGCGCGGCGGGACGGCCCGCGGGCTCCCGGTGGTCGCGGCGCATTCGGCGGGACGCCGGACTCCCCGCGGCCCGCCGCTGAAGCCTCGCGCCCGCGTGTCCCCTCGCGCCGCCCGCGGCCCGACACGCAGTCACAGACCTGCGGCCTCAGCCGTCCTGGCGCGCGGCTCCGGGCGGGGAAGGAGGCCGGCCGGCCGGGGGGCGTCTAGGGCCGCGGGGGCGGGGCCTCACAACAACCTGCAACGCGTCGTGGGGACAGAGAGGACCGGGCAGCGGCCACCGGGGCAGTGGCGGAGCTTTGCGCGACACCCGAGAAATGGGGGACCGGGGGGCGTCCGCGGCCGCGAGGAAGGGGCGCGCCAGGGAGGCCGGGCCGCCGCGGCCGCACCCATAGGTTCCGGGAGCCGTCCGTCAGCGTGAGCCCCCGCCCCTACCCGGGGAGCCCCGCCCCGTCTCGTGCGCCGCCGGCCGGAAGGAAGCAGCGCATTTCCGCTCGCCGCTCCGGCCCCGACCCCGCGTCCTCACTACGCTGCGACCGGGGGTTGCCGACTTTGAGGCTCTGAGGTTGCTTTCCGCCCCACAGACTCCCGTCGGCCCCGGGGCAGAGCGAGAGGCAGCGGCTCAGGGAGAGGAGGAGCCCGGCTCCGAGGAAGGGTGGCCCCAGGGCTGAGAGTGGGGCGCGCCTTGGGGCCGCGGAAACCTCTTGCTGGCGCCCGTGGCCGCCTGTCCCCCACCCAGTGCTGATGGGTGCGGGGGGTGCGCGCTAAGGGCCGGGCGGACCGAAGCAGGGCGACCCCTCGAGCCTCTCCCCGCCTCCCGCGTCGGTGGGCCCGGTGCGCCCCCTCCGTGGGTCTCGGCCGCCCCCCTACCCCCGGTCTCGCCGCCCCCCCCCGCCCCAGGCCCCGGAGGCCGCTGGCGTGTGCTGGGACCGCGTCTCCTGACTGCCAGTGAGGCCGCCTGGAGATGCCTTCGCCTCGCCCTAGACTCCCCCCTAGTGTTGGGGTGGGAGCGGCGCGCTCGATCCTTAATTTCGCCTTCAAGGAAGGATATGCTTGCGTTGCTCTCCAAACTAGAGCGTAAGCCTTTTTTGAGGGCAGGTACTGTGCTTTTTCCTGGGTATCTTTCTTGTGGATCACCCTGCGATGAAGCCTTTTCTCAGCAGATGCTCAAACCACATGTTTAATTGATTTTTCTTAAGGAATGGTCTGGTCTTCTGGGTTCTGCACCTGTGAAAAGACTGTCCATCTGTCTCCTTCCAGTACGAAATTACTTCATCCAGGAAGCCTTTCCTGGTCACCCCTGTTGGGTATTTTCTCCTCCCTGTGTCTGTTGCTTTTAATAACAAGCGCACATTCTGTGCAAATGGATTGAGGTATCTGCTGGGTGGCTTGAATAAAAATGTGTCAGCTCTCTTTTCAGATGGCCTTTGTCATGTTTTAACTTGACCGTTGGTGGCTTTGATGTTAGGAATTTGAGAGCAGGGCTTATATTTGTAATCCATCTCTTTCGTGTTTAGGTGCCTTACATAAAACACATTTGGGTGCTTAATAAATACATAGGGGAATTGAGTCCCCCTTAAATAAAATTTTTCCCTTTTTGTGCGTAGGGTTTTGTCTAAAACTGTGTCCCTCTGGGGAAGAATGTGTCTGTGGTGCAATGTACATCCCGAGTAAAGGAAGTAGTGCTCATGAGCAGCTGCTTGGTTTAATACCAGGAAATGGCTTTACCAGCAAGATAAAACCTTGAGGCCTGTAAAAAGTAGGCACTCACTGCTGAGAGTTAAGTCTTCAGGATGATGATACTTCAAATAAGAAGGCGTCCTTCGCTGGGATACAGTAACCATGAGAGTGATGGATAGCAAGTAGTAGGCTCTGCCCTCGGTGAGCTCTGGTCACGGACTGACTGCAGTGGTGCACAGGGATATCTCCTGTTTGCATTGTTTTGAGATCCAAATGGATTTCGCTATGTTGTGGCCAGCAGTAGGTAAGCGGTGGTCCTCTAGAAGGGTGAAGTTCAAACTGTGATCTTTGGGGACCCATGGCACCACTATCATCGTTGCCAGGGAGGTTGTTAGAAATGCAAATTAGATCCTACCCTAGACCTACTGAATCATAATCTGTAGGGGTGAGGCCCAATAATCTGTTTTTAAGAACTTTGTGTGAGTCAAGTTGGAGAGCCACAGCAGAGCCTTGCTATCCCAAATGTCTGTGGTCGGGGAGTATCACCCGGGACTTTCTTAGAAACAGGATCTCAGGCCCTCTCCAACACCTACTGAGCCAGAATCTGTGTTTTCATATAATCCCCAGGTTATTTGTATGTACGTCACACTTTGAGAAGCACCACACCAGAAGTCATCAATGCTGTTCGCATCCTCCCCAGAAAGGGAGGAAGCTCTCTGTCTCTATGGTCTTTTTCTTAGTTGCTGTACAATGTTTGTTCAGTTTTAAATTGCTCGGCTTAGTAGTACGGCCACTCTTGATCACTGCTATCTTCGTGTCAGTAGCCTCTCCTGGTGTTCTCTCGTCTACCTTTCTGGCCTTTTTGAAATTTTCAGTCTCTTGTAAACTATTCCTTTTAAAAGCAACGGTTCTCTGGCTCATGGCTCCCAGTTTCCACTGATATCCTGATGGCTCATGAGTTTTTAATGCCCAGGCATAGCTCCTGACCTCCAGGTCCCATGTGGCCAATGCCTATTCGACATTTCCATGTGTGCAAGCATCTCCAACCCAACTTGCTAAAAAAAAACTTTTTCTAACCCCCAAACCTGTTTTTCATCCCTTGTACCTAATCACCTAATTGTTTAAGTCAAAACCCTAGGAGCCAAACGTGGTTTCTCCCCTGTCATGTAATCCATATGTCTAAATACTGAGTCCTTTGGACTTGACCCTAAATATCTCTGAACTTGCCTGACTTTTCTCCCCTTCTATTGCCAAGTTACCATTTCCTTGTCAGGATCATTTTAATGGCCTCTTAGCTGATGGCTTAACCTGCATCCCTGCCCCAACCTCCATCCCTGCCCTGTGTCCTTGTCTACTCAATCCACCCTCCATGTAATAAGACCATGTAGTAAGACCAGAGTGGTCTTACTAAAACAGAGCTCTGCTGGTGACTTTGTGGCTTTATATAAAAATCAAGCTTCTTAAACACAGTTAGAATGATGGCCATGAATCAGTTTCCATTTACCTATCCAGCCTCATCCCTACTTCCTTTTTGTAAACTTCAAGGTTTTTGCGGGTGTCTCCTTGCACTCTCTTTGTCTGACTTCCCTGCTATTCAGTCTTTGAATTTCAGCTTCAATGATCCTTGCTGCCTGGTATTTATACCCTCGTAGACTCCCTTCATACTGAACCGTAGCTGTCTGTGTGATTGATAGGGTATGGTGGAAATGACATTGTAGGGCTTAAAAGACATCCCAATTTTAGCCTTAGCCTCTCTTGGATTGCTCACTTCAGGGCCCCCAACCACCATGTTGCAAGGACACTCAAACAGCCAGTGGAGAAGGCCACCTGGGCAGCAGCTGGCCTCTGGCCCAGCGCCAGCTTAGAGGGAGGTCAGCCAACTCCAGGTCAGCCTTCAGATAACTGCAGCCTCATGAGAGATCCCGAGCTGGAAATGCCCATCCGTGCCACTCCCAAATACCTCACCGGAAACAATAAGGATCATACATGGTTTTGTTTGTTTGTTTGTTTGTTTTTTAGATTTTATTTATTTATTTGCCAGAGAGAGAGAGAGAGCGAGAGAGCGAGCACAGGCAGGCCGAGTGGCAGCAGAGGCAGAGGGAGAAGCAGGCTCCCCGCCGAGCAAGGAGCCCAATGTGGGACTCAATCCAGGATGCTGGGATTATGACCTGAGCCGAAGGCAGCTGCTTAACCAACTGAGCCACCCAGGCATCCCATGGGATCATACATGTTTATTGTGGTTTTGAGTTTGGGGGTAATTTTGTTACACAATGATAGGTAATCAGTCCATTAGTATTCCTCTGTGTGGTTTTATTTAACTCTTCCCCTCTGATTGGACATTTAGGTGATTTCTAGCATTATCCTATTACAAGCAATGCTGTAGAGACTATCTTTATAGTTTTGTAATTCTTTAGGACATATTTCAGGAAACAGAATTGCTAGAAGTCATATTTTAAATGATGATAAACACTGGCAAACGACATTCCAAAAAGGTTAATGACTCCATTACTCTACACTTCCATGGATGTGTATCACAGTGCTGATTTCTTCACGCCCTTGCCAACAATGGATACTTTGAATCTTGGCCAATCTTACTCGACAGGTGAGGGATCACTTAAAATGCTCTGTGTGAGGCCGAGACAGTGGGGTTAGGGGTTTACTGGCTGTTTGCGTTTCTTTTTCTAGGATTTGTCTTTTTTGTGTTCTTTGACCGGTCATTGATTTAATGTTGACACAAGGGATTATTCCCAGATTACGGATATCGGCCTTTAGTTTTATGCCCCGCAGATGTTTCCTCATTCTCGAATGCCTCGCCAGGTGTCTCGCTACGTAGCAGTTTTCCATTTTTATGTTGTCAAATCTGTCACCTTTCCTTTATAGTTTCTGGGATTTTCCATCATGCTTAGGAAAACTTTTCCCATTGCAAGATGGTAAAATTTTAAAAATACTTTCTTCTAATTTTTAGAAATGTGGCATCTTTTTAATACATGGGGTGAGATGGGGATCTGACATAATTTCTTTCTAGCTGGTTGGTTGGCTGCTTCACCATTATTCTTAATCTACTGCTTTGAATTACCTTGTCACCTCCTAATCCCGTATGTCTATGGCCTGTTAACTCACTTCACTATGTTTAAGTGACTTAAAAAAGGAATTCTGTCGAACAGTTCAACATATTCGCAATTACTGTTTCTTTATAGAAAGCTTTGATACTTGCGAGAACAAGTGCCCCTTTATTATACTTCTTTTAAACATGTCTTGGTAAGTTTTTGGTATTTACTCGCTCAGATGAACTTTATAATCATTTACCAGTTTTTTCTGTCCTTTTCTTTTTTTTTTTGGCTTGTTCATTTTTTTTCCCCCTTCCAAATTTTTATTTAAATTCTAGTTAATGTATAGTGTAATATTGGTTTCAGGAGTAGAATTGAGTGATTTATCACTTCCATACAACACCCGGTGCTCACCATAAGTGTCTTCCTTAATACCCATCACCTACTTAGCCCATGTCCCCAACTCCTTCCCCTCCAGCAACCCTCAAGTTTGTTCTCCATAGTTAAGAGTCTGTTTCCTGGTTTGTGTGTATCTCTCTCTTTTTTCCTCACTCCTATGTTCATCTGTTTTGTTTTGTTTTTTTTTAATTCCACCTGTGAGTGAAGTCATGTGGTATTTGTCTTTCTCTGACTTATTTCACTAAGCACAATACCATCTAGATCCAACCACGTTGTTGCAAATGGCAAGATTTCATTCTTTTTGATGGCTGAGTGTTATTTTACTGTGTGTGTGTGTGTGTGTGTGTATCACATCTTTTTTTTTTTTTATAAACATATATTTTTTTCCCCAGGGGTACAGGTCTGTGAATCTCCAGGTTTACACACTTCACAGCACTCACCATAGCACATACCCTCCCCAATGTCCATAACCCCACCCCCCCTCTCCCAACCCCCCTCCCCCCAGCAACCCTCAGTTTGTTTTGTGAGATTAAGAGTCACTTATGTTTTATCTCCCTCCCAATCCCATCTTGCTTCATTTACTCTTCTCCTACCCCCTTAACCCCCCATGTTGCATCTCCTCTCCCTCATATTAGGGAGATCATATGATAGTTGTCTTTCTCCGATTGACTTATTTCGCTAAGCATGATACCCTCTAGTTCCATCCACGTCGTCGCAAATGGCAAGATTTCATTTCTTTTGATGGCTGCATAGTATTCCATTGTGTATATATACCACATCTTCTTTATCCATTCATCTGTTGATGGACATCTAGGTTCTTTCCATAGTTTGGCTATTGTAGACATTTCTGCTATAAACATTCGGGTGCACGTGCCCCTTCGGATCACTACGTTTGTATCTTTAGGGTAAATACCCAGCAGTGCAATTGCTGGGTCATAGGGTAGCTCTATTTTCAACATTTTGAGGAACCTCCATGCTGTTTTCCAGAGTGGTTGCACCAGCTTGCATTCCCACCAACAGTGTAGGAGGGTTCCCCTTTCTCCGCATCCTCGCCAGCATCTGTCATTTCCGGACTTGTTAATTTTAGCCATTCTGACTGGTGTGAGGTGGTATCTCATTGTGGTTTTGATTTGTATTTCCCTGATGCTGAGTGATATGGAGCACTTTTTCATGTGTCTGTTGGCCATCTGGATGTCTTTGCAGAAATGTCTGTTCATGTCTTCTGCCCATTTCTTGATTGGATTATTTGTTCTTTGGGTGTTGAGTTTGCTAAGTTCTTTATAGATTCTGGACACTAGCCCTTTATCTGATATGTCGTTTGCAAATATCTTCTCCCATTCTGTCAGTTGTCTTTTGGTTTTGTTAACTGTTTTCTTTGCTGTGCAAAAGCTTTTAATCTTGATAAAATCCCAATAGTTCCTTTTTGCCCTTGCTTCCCTTGCCTTTGGCGATGTTCCTAGGAAGATGTTGCTGCGGCTGAGGTCGAAGAGGTTGCTGCCTGTGTTCTCCTCAAGGATTTTGATGGATTCCTTTCTCACATTGAGGTCCTTCATCCATTTTGAGTCTATTTTCGTGTGTGGTGTAAGGAAATGATCCAATTTCATTTTTCTGCATGTGGCTGTCCAATTTTCCCAACACCATTTATTGAAGAGTCTGTCTTTTTTCCATTGGACATTCTTTCCTGCTTTGTCGAAGATTAGTTGACCATAGAGTTGAGGGTCTATTTCTGGGCTCTCTATTCTGTTCCATTGATCTATGTGTCTGTTTTTGTGCCAGTACCATACTGTCTTGATGATGACAGCTTTGTAATAGAGCTTGAAGTCTGGAATTGTGATGCCACCAACTTTGGCTTTCTTTTTCAATATTCCTTTGGCTATCCGAGGTCTTTTCTGGTTCCATATAAATTTTAGGATTATTTGTTCCATTTCTTTGAAAAAAATGGATGGTACTTTGATAGGAATTGCATTAAATGTGTAGATTGCTTTAGGTAGTATAGACATTTTCACAATATTTATTCTTCCAATCCAGGAGCATGGAACATTTTTCCATTTCTTTGTGTCTTCCTCAATTTCTTTCATGAGTACTTTATAGTTTTCTGTGTATAGATTCTTAGTCTCTTTGGTTAGGTTTATTCCTAGGTATCTTATAGTTTGGGGTGCAATTGTAAATGGGATTGACTCCTTAATTTCTCTTTCTTCTGTTTTGTTGTTGGTGTAGAGAAATGCAACTGATTTCTGTGCATTGATTTTATATCCTGACACTTTACTGAATTCCTGTTCAAGTTCTAGCAGTTTTGGAGTGGAGTCTTTTGGGTTTTCCACATATAGTATCATATCGTCTGCGAAGAGTGATAGTTTGACTTCTTCTTTGCCGATTTGGATGCCTTTAATTTCTTTTTGTTGTCTGATTGCTGAGGCTAGGACTTCTAGTACTATGTTGAATAGCAGTGGTGATAACGGACATCCCTGCCGTGTTCCTGACCTTAGAGGAAAAGCTTTCAGTTTTTCTCCATTGAGAATGATATTTGCGATGGGTTTTTCATAGATGGCTTTGATAATATTGAGGTATGTGCCCTCTATCCCTACACTTTGAAGAGTTTTGATCAGGAAGGGATGCTGTACTTTGTCAAATGCTTTTTCAGCATCTATTGAGAGTATCATATGGTTCCTGTTTTTTCTTTTATTAATGTGTTTTATCACATTGATTGATTTGCGGATGTTGAACCAACCTTGCAGCCCTGGAATAAATCCCACTTGGTCGTGGTGAATAATCCTTTTAATGTTCTGTTGAATCCTATTGGCTAGTATTTTGGTGAGAATTGTGTATCACATCTTTATCCATTCATCAGTCGGTGGACACTTGGGCTCCTTCCATAATTTGGCTGTTGTTAATGCTGCTGTAAACATCACAGTGCATGTACCTCTTTGAATCTGTATTTTTGTACCTAGCAATGTAATCACTGGATCACAGGGTAGCTCTATTTTTAACTTCTTGAGGAACCTCCATACCGTTTTCCACAGTGGCTGCACCAGTTTGCATTCCTACCAACATGTAAGAGGGTTCCCCTTTCTCCACATCCTCGCCAACACCTGTCATTTCCTGACTTGTTAATTTTAACCATTCTGACTGGTGTGAGGTGGTGTCTCAGTGTGGTTTTGATTTGCATTTCCCTGATGATGAGTGATGTTGAGCATCTTTTCATGTGCCCGTTGGCCATCTGGATGTCTTTTTTGGGAAAATCTCTGTTCATGTCTTCTGCCCATTTCTTAACTAGATTATTTGTTTTTCTTTCTTAAAAAAAAAAAAAGTAAAGATTTTGTATATTTATTTGTCAGAGAGAGAGAATGTGAGCAAGCACAAGCAGGGGGAGCAGCGGACAGAGGGAGAAGTAGACTCCTTGCCGAGCGAGAAGCCGTATGTGGGACTCGATTCCAGGACTCCAGGATCATGACCTGAGCTGAAGGCAGATGCTTAACCAACTGAACCACCCAGGTGCCCCTGGATTATTTGTTTTTTGGGTGTTGAGTTTGATAAGTTCTTCATAGATTTTGGAAGTATGAAGTCAGATACTGGAAGTACCCTTTATCAGATATGTCATTTGCAAATACTGCTCCTATTCCGTAGGCCCCCTTTTAGTTTTGTTGATTGTTTCCTTTGCTTTGCGGAAGCTTCTTGATGAAGTTCCAGTAGTTCATTTTTGCTTTTGTTTCCCTTGCCTCGGGCAGCGTGTCTAGTAAGAAGTTACTATGGCCAAAGTCAGAGAGGTGGCTGCCTGTATTCTCAGATTTTGATGGTTTCCTGTGTCATATTTAGGTCTTTCATCCCTTTTGAGTTTATTTTTGTGTATAGTGTATGAGAACAGCCCAGTTTCATTCTGCACTTCTTCCAGTTTTCCCAGCACCGTTTGTTGCAAAAACTTATCTTTTCTTCCCCTGGGCATTCGTTCCTGCTTTGTCGAAGATTAGTTGACCATAGAGTTGTGGGTCTATTTCTGGGCTCTCTATTCTGTTCCATCGATCTGTGTGTCTGTTTTTATGCCAGTACCACACTGTCTTGATGACGACAGCTTTGTGATAGAGCTTGAAGTCCTGAATCATGATGCCTCCTGGTTTGCTTTTCTTATTCAGAATTGCTTTGGCTATTCTGGGTTTTTTGTAGTTCCACGCAAATTTTAGGATTGTTTGTTCTGTCAAAAACGCGGCTGGTATTTTGGTAGGGATTGTATTAAATGTGTAGATTGCTTTGGGTAGCACAGACTAAAATTTTAACAGTGTTTGTTCTTCCAATCCATGAGCATGGAATGTTTTTCCACTCCTTTGGGTCCTCTTGCATTTCTTTCATGTTCTGTAGTTTTCAGAGTACAGATCTTTTCCCTCTTTGGTTCAGCTTATTCCTAGTATCTCCCTGGTTTGGGTGCGGTTGTACATGGGAACATTCCCTTGGTTTCTTCTGCTGCTGCTTCCTTACTGGTTATTTACCAATTTTCAACAAAGAATCCATGGAGGTTTTTACTGGCATCGTATAAAATGCATAGAAACGTTTGGGCGAAGTGAGATCTTTCTGATGCTGGGTATACTTTTATAGGAACGTGTATTCAGGTGAGAACAGTTTGGCCAGCCACCTGTGTTCTTCTAACCATGCTTTCATCCAATTCCTGTTTTTCTATAAGGGTTGACTTTTCAGGTGTCTTGATAAAAGAGCAGAATTTTTTCCTCTCAGACCTTTATCGGATAAAAATTACAGACACATACATATATTTAGCTAAAGTAAATATAAATGGAAATCCTAGTATTTTCTGCCTGCATGCCAACGGATTGTTCTATACATTCCTTGTGTAAGACCCATACACGAGACTACGGCAACGGGCCATGCCTGAAGCCCCCCTCTGAGCACGGCTCGGTGTGCTTCCTTTTAGGGAAGCTGTGCCAAGTCCAAGGGAACGCTTCCTCAGTGCTTACAAATCATTACAGAGCTGCACAGAATTGACCTTACACTCAAGGCCTTCCCTCCTTTAAGACATTTGTCCACAGAGGGGCGCCTGGGTGGCTACGTTGGTTAAGCCTCCGACTCTTGATTTCAGCTCAGGTTGTGATCTCAGGGTCATGGGATCAAGCCCCAGGACAGATGCCTTGCTGGACCTGGAACCTGCTTATGATTCTCTCTTCTTTCCCTCTTCCTCCACTCCCTACCCCTGCTCTGCACTCATAGGGCACTATCTCTCTCTCTGTCTCTAAATAAAAGGTATTTGTCAGTATATGGTTCCTTCCCTGTGAGATTCTTTAGAAAAGCATTATGAAATATTGTTAGTATTGATTTTTTTTTCTCCCTTTGATCAACTTTGTAATAACTAGATTTGTAGTGGTTTAAACGGTGAAATTCAGGGGCACCTGACTGGCTCAGTTGGTAGAGTGTGGGACTCTTGATCTCAGGGTTGTGAGTTCAAGCCCCATGTTGGATATGGAGCCTCCCTAAAATAAAAAATAAAATAAAATAGAGAAACTCACAGGCAGATCAGCATTGGTGCACAATTACTGACTTTTTTTTTTTTAAGATTTTATTTATTTATTCGACAGAGAGATCACAAGTAGGCAGAGAGACAGGCGGGGTAGGGGGCGGTGAAGCAGCCCCCCTCTGAACAGAGACCCCAATGCGGGGCTTGATCCCAGGGTCCTGAGACCATGACCTGAGCTGAAGGCAGAGGCTTAACCCACTGAGCCACCCAGGCGCCCACAATTACTGACTCTTAACGTTAACAGTACTTCAGCATTACCAATTTTGTTTCATTATCCTTCTTCATACCTGCTACTCCTACCTCTCCTTGTCTCTTCTTCCCACCTACACCTTCTTTTTCCATTTCCATGGTTAGAAGAACTGTTGTACTTCTCTATTTCAAATGAGGACACGAATAGTCAAGTTATTCAATTAAAGCAGATGGTGGTTCTTTATCATAGAAGCTTTTTGCCAAATGTGACGATTCCTCGATGTTGACTCTTCTGGTCCACAAACCAGTGGCCCTGGCTGGCCTTCCCAGTTTGTTCCTTCGGACTGCTCAAATGTCACTCCCTGCAACAGGCATAACACAACAGGTGTCTGAACTCCTAGAAGTACACATTTCCTACCAACGGATGCCAAAGCGTATTGTCTGGCTTGGGAGTTTTTCCGTAGGAAGAAGTAGGACTTTGAGCCAGAAATATATATGTTTCTAACACTCTCAAACTAAGTTATTTTATCCTGCCTTCAATTATGGCTAATCTAGCATGGGGCTGGATTTTTCACTAACGCTAAGTGTTCCTCTGCAGACCTCCGGAGTCCACCCATGAATATCAGTAAGCCAGCCGGAGGGATTCCTTCTGTGGAAAATTCGCAGGTTATGGCCGAAGCTCTCCAGACCTGCCAGCCGGGGCTCACCAGACCCCCGCAGCCATGTGGAGTGTGAACTGGGTGTATTCAGCACTTTAGGGATCCCCGCACGATGAGGGCGCAGATGCAGCCACCTCGGAGAGGTTTTTACTCAAAATCTCTTGAGGACCTTTTGAATTTTCAGTCTGGATACCAGAAAAGCGCTTGCAGTGGTATCCTACTCTCCCGGCGATGGTTGCCAACCAGGTCATTTTAGAAGCCTGGCTGAGGATTCAGTATTAATCAGGGTAGGGCTTAGCTGGCTGAAGCCTCACCTCAAAAACAGTGGCTTCCGGAAGACGTTTATTTCTGTCACAGAGGCAGCCCAGCTCCACAGTCTCAGGGACCCCGGGTCTGGGTCAGGGCTCTGCCCTCCCCAGGATGTCACACTTGTTCCTGTAGTCAGCTCTTCACGGAACAGACAGCAGGAAACCGAAGGGAAGGGGAGGGAGCTCAGCCTGGTAGTTTCATGTCCCTTCCGCTCATACCCCACTAGCCTTCCTTTGGTCACACGGCCTTGCCTAAGCCACAAGGAAGATTGGGAAGCCGGCTAGCCACGTGCGCCCTTCTAGAAACCCTCCCGCCGTGGGAGAGAGCGGGTGTTGGGGAACACGTGGGAGCGTCTGCCGCAGCTCACGCGGGAGGTGCTTTCTTCCGAGGGGCGAGGTTGAACTGTGCTGTGTCATTAGTCTCCTCTCTGCCGATCCCAGACTCCAGGAGCACCAGCAGTACAGAATCCCTTTCTACAGTAGAGTGTGGGAATGGCTCACAACCGTGAAAGAGAACCAGAGCGATTCACAGTTAACGTGTGTTGTGAAGGGTCCCAACTCAATCCAAAACAGTATCAAACTGGCTACTAACTGAGGATTCCTTAGCTGTCAGTCCCCCCCATCAACAACCCTGGCTTTATGGAAACGCGTACATTTCTTTCTTTTCTTTTTTTTAACTGGAAATTTAATTTTATTGGGTTAGGTTTTACCAGAAGATATCTCACTGGGGGGCATTTAGAAAGTTTTAATTAGCTAAAAAATTACTTTAAAAATTAGATGTTTATTGTGGCACCTGGGTGGCTCAGTGGGTTAAAGCCTCTGCCTTTGGCTCAGGTCATGGTCCCGGGGTCCTGGGATCGAGCCCCACATCGGGCTCTCTGCTCAGCAGGGAGCCTGCTTCCTCCTCTCTCTCTCTCTGCTTGCGTCTCTGCCTACTTGTGATCTCTGTCTGTCAAATAAATAAAATCTTAAAAAAAATTAGATGTTTGTTAAGTATTTGAATAAATCAGTTGAAAGGTGCTATAGCTTACTGTATAGGTAAGATTTGGTGTCTTGGAATTTCAAACACAAACCCCAAGGTATGGTGTAGCTAGAATGTCATTCTGCATTTCTACTTACACAAAACTAGTGTCACTGTTTTAAGGTTTTAATTGGAAGTCATGTCCTTTGTGTCTCACTTCTATACATACCCTTTTTTTTTTTTAAACCAAATGGTAACGGTTAAACACAAGTGCCGTTTGGTTTCCTCTCTGCCACGTCCAGCTATTTTCCCACCAATCGCGGTTCCACTTGGAGCAAGGACTGCTGTGCCCTGGGCCCTGAGGACAGTCCCCCAGGGGAAGAGGCTGTGCTGCAGAATCAGGACTGCCTGGTGTCGCAGTCCCGCAGCTGGAGCCGCACTGTGAGGTGCTGGGACACTGGCTTAAGTCTAAGACGGGACAGTTCTCATCAGCCCCAAGGACTTCCGTCCCCCAGACGGTCCAGTGCATGGACGCGCTCCCGTGCAGTTAGCTGCTGATTGTGCGGCGCACACGCGATCCTGAATACGATCCGTTCTCCTTGGGCCGAAGCGTTGCCGACGCTGCCAGCTCACGGCTCCTCGAGGGAAAGGGACCGTCTCTGGTCCTTCATGGCACTTTACAGGTATGAGAAAAAGATGGTATGAACTTAACGTGACAACAACAGAGTAATGTTCTAGCACTTTCTCTTGGACTGTTCTTTTTCTTTTGGGGGGAGGGAGCAAATAATTTTTAATTTTTTTTTTTTTTTAAACAAATACACTACAGAGAATCCTGCCACGCTGCCAGCCCTGGACGCACTTCTGGGCCACAAGTCTGCACACTCCTTGGTGGCTGGTTCTGCAATGGTGGAATCTTTAATTTTGACTTCATTACTAGGACCATCGTGTTATCCTCACACCATCTTTTCTCCGGTGTGACTTTTGTTGTCCAGTCCCCCACTGCTGGATGTCCCTCCCTTCTAACTCTGGCTTGCCTTTCCCACTGTGGCCACCACCATGTCACCCCCACCAGCAGCAGGACGTCTGTTCGGCGGTCCCTCCATCCCCTTCACACAGACAATATACAGATTTGGGGCTCCTGTGTTGTCAGCACAGTTGATAAAGGCTCCCACCAGAATACCCAGGGAAATCGGGAATTTTGCCCCAGAGGACCCACCATGTCCTCGCTTCGACACTGAATGTTAGGATGACTATTATCTTAGATGCGACGTGTCTACAATATTCTAGGTACTGAGAAATAGGTTTGCCTTTTTTGGTGTCGGTTAAGGGATAGGATATTTTGAGTATCCTTCCCCAAAACACAAGCCAGCATGGTTCTTACGTTAGTTTCTAAGGTTGTAACAAGAATCTTTGCTAATAGCATTTATAAGGCCAAGTTTAATCTCCAACGCCCTCACAGTTAATGTGCCAAACGAAACAACCACCGTCGAGCTCCTAGATGGCCAGGCCCTCTTGTCGCCTGGTCACTAACCTTCCCAACTGCCCTGTGAGCTCTGAGTAGTACCCTCTGTTCTACTGATGAAGAAATGGGCTCAGGAAAGGTGGAATGTCTTGCTCAAGGTCACATGGCTGGGAAGCCAGTTCTGTCCCGAGCTGTGTCAGGACTTGACCAAGCGTTTTACGGACAGTCTCGTTTGACCCACGGGACTCTGTGAAGTCGGTATTAGACTGGCGGCCCGACATTTCACAAAACAGAAGAAAGCGCCGAACTTCTTAAAGATTAGAGAGGGTCCAGCCAGGCTGTGTTCCAAACCGGTGGAGGCGGCAGCGCCCCCCGCGCCTGGTGTGCGGCTCTGGTGGGCTGTCGTCCCGACCTTCCTCCCTAGTTTCAGATGGGAACATGGTGACTGCTTTCCCACGGGGGAAGAGTCACACTTATTTTTTTTCCTGCTATTACAAAGTTTAGTTTTAAACATTGTCGGGCTGTATGGCTGCTTCATCAGCATTTGCTCACCGGGATACAAAGCGGCTCCAGCTGGGCACAGGTTCTGAAGAGCTTATTTTAGATTTTTTGACCTATACGGTGATACTCCACATGGACTCCAGTATCAGCATTCTAGAAAGACACCACCTCACCAACTGTGCTCTGCTTCACACTGGAGAAGGCCTGAAACAACGAAGGTAACCTTGAAACCACTGGTTTACTTAATCATTCTGGGAGGACTGTTTTTTTTTTTTTTTGGTACCACGTTAGCTATAGAAGATAAATACAGCTTAAGATTTGAACCACGTCCTGCTGTACTTTTTCTCAAGCCTGAAATAGGATTTTCTAACACCTTTTGTGGTTGGAAATGCTGAATTTAAATAGGACTGCAGATATAAACAAAAAGAGCAAGATGTGGATTGATGTGCCTATTTCAGTAGAATGCAGCCACATTATTTCTGAAATACAGATACAAAAATTGACAAACTGACAAGTGGGAAATACAGAAATCTGGAGATGTGCACTGCAGTGACAATAGGCCTTTAAATAACGCTATTAGGTACTAATAAAAGACCTGAGAAACGAGTAACTTACGTTGTCGAGGGTCTCTCCAGGTCACAGTTTTTAAGAATAATAAAAACTCTATTTCATCATTATTCATACCAGTGGCAATGACACGGATAAGTTTTTTTTCATTTTTCTTTTTAACAAAGGATAAAGCTGAGAAATCAGATGAGGTAACTAGGTGAGTCTGAGCTCGTGGTCAAGGATTCATTTTCTCCTAATTTGTGGAAGTCAGACTCCATCTCCCTAACGTGCAATGTCCTTTCCAAACAAAGGACCCAGGTACCTCAGTATTACCGTGGAAGTCCCTGGCTTACGTTCAGTTTTGCAACGTGTTACGCGATGGTACCTTCACTGTCTGGTTGAAGTGACAATTGGTGTGAATGTGGTTGAGTTAGGAAGCCAAAAGACAGCAACATTTGGTAATTTAGTTACGAAATGGTAAGAATTTATATTAGGTGCCTAAAATCAAACTCTTTAATTCAAAGGAAGATCTACTATCTACTTTTGTAAGGCAAACGAGTGAAGTGGTGATTACCCATTACTGGAAAGAATACCCAAGGAGACAAGAAAAACTGAGTAGGTCAGAATCTTATACTTAGGGTTCATGTAGGAAAATGCAGCGCCACAACATGAGGTCCAGTCCGCAGTGCGATACACGGACTGGGTCTTGCTGCGCAGGTGGGACTCCGGAAATCGATCAAGAACCTTACTTATAGTCATTTGGATTTTAAACTATAAACCCAAGCACACTACCTAAGCAAGCCTGTCCTATGGCATCAGTGAGAAACTTTTCTAGGAACCTACAGGGCTGAAAATGTCCGTTTTACATTTTGGCGGCTGACGTGGAAGACATCTAGGAAGGAAAGGACTCTTCACTCTGCCAGTTAGGTCAACAGACCGACACTCAAGTGAGCCACAACCTCCGTGAATGTGGCGTTAGACTCGGACAAGCTATTCTCCATCGCCAAGAGGCGCATCAAACACTCTCTTCTCTGGATCCTGGATTCCTCTGCCAGTTGCCGGCAGGGTGAGGGGCTCAGCTCCCGCGGTTACCCGGTTGCCAGGCACAGTGGTCAGCCGTGCGGGTGGAACAGCCAGGCCGGCTGAAGTGCCCAGGCCGCCGAGAGGGTGAAGCAGGCAGCGGACAGGCAACACTGTCAGGCCGTTGGGAGAAAACAAGGCAGGACTTTTTATAGCAGCATTATTTAGTTTCTTATTTAATCGTGCACTGTTATTTTAAACAAATTGTGTGTGGCTCTAAATAGCAGAGATGATGAAATAGGTTAAAGTCATAAATTATGGATAAGGGCTGTGGAAGAACAGGAAGACTTTATAAAAATTACAGAGGGAGAAATAATAATGATTTAGCTAGAAAACAGTGCTATAAAAAGCTTTCTCTATAAAAAGGTTTTTTTTCCTTTTTTTCTTTCTGGTAGTTTTAAAGCACGGGTCATACCATTGTTCCAGCTCAGAGGTCAGCCAACTTTTTCTCTGGAACCATTTATTGTCCGACAAATGGTACGTAATTTGGGCTTCGTGGGCCGTACGGTCTCTGTCTCAACTCCTTGACGCCCCTGTTGGACCTTGAAAATAGTCATGTGCCATGTGGAAACCAACGGGTGTGGCTTCACTCTAGTCACAAACGCAAGTGGCAGGCCAGAACAGAAGCCAGAGTGTAGTTTGGTCCAACAGGAAAATGATGTCGGCCACATGTGGAATTTAAAATCTTCTGATAGCTACATTAGAGAAGTAAAATCAGGTAAAATTATTTTAATAGTCTATTTTATTTAAACCCAAGTGTCATTTCAACATGTGCTATAAAAGCTATTAGTAACACTTTACTGGGGTGCCTGGGTGGCTCAGTTGTTAAGCGTCTGCCTTTGGCTCAGGTCATGATCCCAGAATCCTGGGATCGAGTCCCACGTGGGCTCCCTGTTCCGCAGGAAGCCTGCTTCTCTCTCTCCCACTGCCCCTACTTCTGTTCCCTCTCTAGCTGTGTCTCTGCCAAATAAGTAAATAAAATCTTAAAAAAGAAACCACCACTTTACCTTTTTTGGACTAAGTTTTCAAAACTGTGTGTACTGTACACTCACAGCGTATGTGTCAGGTCTCAGCTGCTCGAAAGCCACACATGGCTCGTGGCTACCAAGCTGCAGTATTATGTTGTGAACTTCCATGCTGGGCTTTCCACAACCAGTGTGGTTTGATGACAAAGTACTGGCATTTGCTTCTTACAAAATAGGGGACGGAATTACGTTGCTGCAAGGGACAAAGGACAGGATTACAGCTACTGAGAAGCAGCATGTGGCCTCAGACACTTTAAGCTGAGCTGGCCCAGGATGCTGGGGCACAAATGGGTAATGAGAGCAACGACAGATCAGATGATGTTAGCGTCACGTGTCAATACAACAAACAAATCTAGTTTAAAAAAAAAGTCTTGATGTAGACCACAAAATGATCAAGGTGTAAATACACCACTGTAGTTTTTGGCCTTCAGTAAAAAAATGCTGATTGTTATTAACATAGCTGGTCTTCAGCACTGTCACTATCAGAATTGAAGGTGTCTAAAAAATGATTGGGAAGATAAAATGGAAAACTGTGTAGCACGGAAGAAAAAGAGCTTCAAAAGTAGACTGAATTTTTTTAAAATGATTAAAATGATCTAAGTGCTTTTCCAATTATTTTTGTATAACAGGGTTTAATGCTAGTTGATAATTTACCAAGTTCCCAAAGGGTAATCTTAAGCCATAATCGTAAGCTCAAGCCTTGAGAAGTTCTTCAGTATTTAAACCCAACTTTCCAAGTGATCGAATCAACATTTCTAAGATAAAAATGGATAGACCCTTTTGGTAAGAAAACGTAGAGGCAAGTGTTTTTAACAAAAAATTTATTACCAAAATACAATATTAAAGTCAATACATGACAAACTCCTGTAAAGCAAAATAAATTATTCTAACATTGTACAGTATTTCCAAAGGTAGTTAAAGAAGCACTATAGACCTTGCTTCACTGTTTGTGGAACAGATGAACTGTTCTACCATGAACACGATCCTAGAGTTTTAGGCTTTAAGGCATGCAGCTCGATGTGCAGGATAATTTTACAAAATGCAAATCATCCTATTTTAATAAGATACAGTGTCAGAATTAACTGTAGTCTTTACATGTCAGTGTTCCAGAAATTTTTAGACTTTGGCTATAGAAGCAATGCCATAGTGTTACACAATACTCATTTCTTAAAAAAATACATGTATTCATGTCCATGAATATCAAACTCAAATTTCTATTAAATATATTTTATAGAATATTACTTAGAGCACCTTGCTGTACAATAAAAAAAGATTAAATAAGTGTCTATGAAAACTAAAAATATAATAAGTCTCAATAGAGAAGCCTGCTTGTCTTTGTCAAGCCAAGTACATTGTGGGAAGATACAATGTAAACATGGGTGCCCACCATCTGCTTTGTGAGAAAAGACAGAAAATAAAGAAGCCACCAATAACTACCTCAAATAGGATGAGAGATCTAGAACAAAGGCTTCCGTCAGTGCCTGTACACTGCACTGGCTGGACACAGAACTAAAGTCTACAGGCAGGGCACTGGGAGAACAGTGGGGCTGCCCACCACCTTCTGGGTTATTAGAGGAGGAGAGAAAATGCTGGCCCCCTGGAAAGTATTACTTGTAATGATCACAATGCATCATTCTTGCCCCCTTTCCACCTTTGCCTCATACCTAGTACATTTCTTTTAAAAACTATTTTTACTATCAAATCTTAGAACTCCAAAGTGGAAAACAAGTACTATGAGCTTTATTATGGCAAAAGATCTACTACAAGTAAAATGTTATTCCTATAAGGAGAATTCCTGCTGATTATTGAAATAGCTATCTCTTCTATAATTAAAATTGCATACTTAGCCTTCATTATTACTTTCAGAAATGTTCAATTGTTTTTAGTAGAGACACTGTTCTCTTAAGGCTTGCCACAAAATGGTAACAGGAAGCTACAGAACACCCATGCCTTATGGGTCCTCCTGTCTTCCCGGGGAAAGTGTGTGAGGATATTCTAGGCTAGAATCAGGTGAATGTGAAAGATTTTGAACTTCTGGATTAATTTTTTCTCCATGAGTTAGGTAAATTTCAAATCCATGATTCCAAATGGAAAATTTAAGTAATAATCAATGGAAGTGGTTTAGGGAACTGAAGGTAATTTAGAAAGTCACTATTGATGTTTTTGGGATTTTTGGGGGTTATTAATATTTTCCAAATGATTACATGAAATTAAAACCAAGGAAACGTTATAAAACAAAATCTGGCTACTAAGGTTGTTAATTTTCAGAGTAGGTGATAAAAATGGAACCACTTAAAATACTTATATTTGAAATTAAATATAATTGTATTTTAATTCTGAAAACAGGAGAAAATATAAATCCACATGCAGTGAATTTGGGTAATATAATTTAGTATATACATAAATTCATTTTATCTTTTTAAAAACCACCTATCAGAAATGGAGTAACTTTCATAAATAAGTTAAAGCTACCTAAATCAAACAGCTGCAAAGTTAGGATCAATTCTGTTTAAATATCATCAACATGAGATTTAAAAAAAATTTAAACAATGTTTCAAGATGGTCTGGCCCCACTTGAGTAGTTTCTGATATGACCTTAAAAACATTCATTCATTCAACCCATACCTGGAGTTTGGGAATTCTTTCCTAAAGGTGTCTACAGAGTACTCCACTCAATAAATTGTTTTCAGTGTGTTCTAAGGTTATCACAGTCACAGCCTCAGCACTAGAAGGTGTTAGAAATCAAGTTCAGGAAGAGCACCATGAAGATGGTGCACTGCGTGGTGCACCCGCCTTTTGACTTGTGTGCGGAATTTACTTTGACAAAACAACACAAAAATAAATGATCAGCACTACAAAAGCGAAAACAAAACACCCCTGTTCTCTTCACTTCGAACACACTATACGAAAACGGTGTAACTGATGAGAAGCTTACATGTATCCCGTGGCGAGTTTTAGAGCAAAAGCACTGGTAGTTGGTCTTCCACATGTCCTACTGCCCACTGACAAAATGGAATATCCGAGCTGGGAGAAACCCTGTGGACTTGCCAAATGTTTGTTATTAAAAGTTTTATAAACAACCTGAATTTTTACTAGAGTTTAGCCACATCTGATTATACCGCTCATGCTAAGTACAACTAGATTAATAAGCTTCCGGAAGGGTCAGATCTCCGCAGTGGTACTCATTTTAAGAGGATTCTGAATTTCACCACTCTTCCCCCAAATGATTTTTATTTAAGAGTTCCAAGTACTTCCAAGGCCTGATGATCAAATGCAGCTTTTCATACTTTGTTGCCTGAATAGACCTTTGTGATCCCACACTTGGTCTGGTTTGGGAAAGAGGACTACAGAGCCCGTGTAGCTACGGAGAAAACTGCGGTGTTCTGTCAGGCACTTTGAAAAGAGCCTTTGGGAATGTGCTGCGCTAAAGGAGTCCCCATTTTCACGAACCTTCTCATTTGGTTTGAGGCTGGTGGGAACGCACCTATTTTCTCCTTTGCTCACAAGAAATTCCCTGTAAATTTAAGACAGTAAGTTATGTCTTAAATGCCTACTTATACTCTGGATTTGGATTCAGAGGTTTCTTTCTTTAAGAAGTAATGTTTCTTTAAAAAAAAAAAAAAGTAGTACTGTATCTTAGATTGAGCATAGGATTAATTCCTATCAATTTGGGGGAAGATTTAGGTAGATCATTTCAAAGCCCTCTGGTGATCTTTTCCTTGTTGACTCTGTTGGTGACAGTGAAAACCCCTCAGAGAGCAGCCTCCCACTGCCCCCAAGAGGCCTGTCCCTCTAGAGCTGGCACGTCCAAGTTCAGAATGAAGAAGAAAAACTAAACTCTGCTTAAGATTGTGATACTTCTAAAACAAGTTTTAACATAGTTCCAGAAAAGCTCTTTCTTAATTCTTTTGCTTGCATTTCTACACTATGATAAGCTTTGAATAATAAATACACTCAATACTCAGAAGAGGTAACAGGGTTAACACAGGGTTACGTCTTTGCTTCCTCCTCAAACCACTTCCCTTCACTCAGAATATTTAAATATCACTAGTGTGTATCCACTAGGAATTTTTTTTATTACACTGCAAATTTGGTTCTGAAGTCACATGCATCTCCTCAAAAAAACCAAAAACCAAAACCCAAATACCACACCAACTACTTCTTCTGTGTCTAGTAAGTTACTTCAGTTACTTGATAGCGCAAAGGGGAAACCGTGCTTTAAAGAATTTCTCTTCTACCGTGTTCCTCTTCAAGACATTATTCA
Source organism: Lontra canadensis (assembly GCF_010015895.1). Lineage (NCBI taxonomy): Eukaryota > Metazoa > Chordata > Mammalia > Carnivora > Mustelidae > Lontra > Lontra canadensis. Next base: position 984,123 of record NW_022631202.1, on the reverse strand, counting down.
ATCTAATTTGTGTTTAAAGTGGTGCCGTGGTCCTTATTTAGGATGATGTTTACAATCTCACCCTCATGCTCTTTCATATGATCCAAGAGATTTTCTTTGCTGGTAGATTCGAAGCCACAGATACAACAACAGAAGAGTAAGACACAATACTCCATGCCAGGAGGCGCCAGACTGGAGTTTTTTTCCAAACTATATGAGGTATTACTTGTAGGGCTCAGTTTCTCATTGTCGTTGGAAGCGACGACTTCACCAGGAGCCTCAGAAATCAGCTCTGAGGATGATACCAAATTTTCCGAACTTCCAGTGACAGGATCGGCGCTTTCCTCGCTGCTGCTTAAGAGTGTCTTTGCAGGGGATCTCCCCAGAACTCTTAAAAACAAAACACAACACACCAAACGCTGAGCTGGTTATACTGTAAGACCAGCAGGTTTAACGCTCACTTTAGCTTATGTACAACAGGGGCAGGGGTAGGATCAGGTACCTGCCGCTCTGTGAAATGGCGTCATTGATGGCCTTGTTCACTTGTTCATAGTTGTAATTTTGGTCACTTGCATGCTTCCACATGTGAGACTTCAAAGACGGAGGATGGCTGCACACGTACCCACACAGAGAGCATCTGAAAGACACGTGTGAGAGGCAGAACGATCCCGTGACATCACTCGAAGAATTACAGTGATTCTGTAACAGTTATGAAATTCCTTCTCCGGAAGCCTTATGAGACATCCTATCTCCCTAAACCTAAGACGTTACTGATTGTAAGAGACATATTGATTTCGGAGGCTAAAGAGTCCTAGAAGAGATAGCTGAGAATCAATAAAATTAAGTGTTTTCTGTTATAAAAAATTTATTAGCATCATGACAAACCTCCCAGATTACTTCGGCTATTACAGTTATTTGGAAAGATTTCTAATATAGTAAAATACAACATCTTTGCTCTAAATTACCTAAATAACTACACAAAGAAAGAAAAATACATAAAATCAATACTCTATACCACTCTCTTTTAAGAAAGTAGAAAGGAGGGCACCTGGGTGGCTCAGTTGGCCAAACGTCTGCCTTTGGCACAGGTCATGATCCCAGAGTCCTGGGATCGAGCCCAGCATCAGGCTCCTTGCTCAGTGGGGAGTCTGTTTGTCCCTTTCCCTCGACCCCATCCCCCTGCTCATGCTCTCTCTCCCGCTCTCTCAAATAAATAAAGTCTTTAAAAAAAAAAAAGACTGTGAAAAGGAATTAAATAACTTTAACATGAACTCTGCTTATTTACAGATACACAGAAAATGGAAGTAGTCCTTAAAAGCATCAACAATTTAGATTTCATAAATAAAACTGTTAATTAGTTATCTTTAAAAAGTTTCTATTCAAAATAACATTTGTTTCAGATAACTGGTTATACTTGGTAAAATCGGAACAGAAAGAAGTATTTAAAAAAAGTAAAAAAAAAAAAATAGACTTTTTGGGAATAAATTCTTTTAGCACTTTTAGGTTTATCCCTTTTCCCCTGCATCCAGCTCCCCCTCTGAGTAGCATCTTGCATCAGCGTGAATTACCAGTTAGAAAGAGTGAACCAAAATGGATACACCATTATTAACAGCTGACTGCTCACTGCTGGTGTTACACAGTTCTGTGACACTTCTGTGACAATGCATCATGTCACGTATCCACCGTGACGAATCCTAAGGGATAATTTCCCTGCCTGAAACATCCCCTGTGCTCTATGTAGTCAGCCCTCCCAGCCTCCATCCCTGACAGTCGCTGAGTCTTCGGCTATCTCCACAGTTTTGCCTTTGCCAGAACGACACAGTGCTGGAATCATACAGAATGTAGCCTAAGGACTGATTCCGTTCATGAAGCCACATGTAGTTCAAGTTCCTTCACGTGTTTTCACACCTGAGAGTTCTTATCACCAAATAACAGTCCACTGTCCAGACGCACCACAATCTGTTTATCCATTCACCTTCTGAAGGATATCTGGGCTGCTTCTGTATTTCGGCGATCATGAATAAAGTTGCCGTAAACATACATGGGCAGCTTTTTCGATGGATATGAATTTTCATCTTTTGGGTAAATACCTATGAACACAACTGCTGGAGTGGATGGTAAAATTATGTTTATTTTTTATTTCATTTTTATTTTTCAAGATTTTATTTTTAATTAATCTCTATACCTAATGTGGGGCCTGAACTCCCAACCCCGAGACCAAGAGTCACATGTTCTATGGAAGGACCCAGCCAGGTGCTCTGCAAATATACTTCGTAGAAGAAGTTTTTGTAGAATACTTCAGCAGAAGCCTAACAAATCAGCTAACTTAGCTGAACTCTTCAGAACAGTAAGAGACATGCTCACTAATAATGAAACACAAAGAAAACAAAAGGGCACAAGTAAATACAATTAAACAGGCAAGGTCTGAACTCTCCCTCTAACCTGCCTTCAACTTTATGACAGATGCAGCAGTATTAGCTTTTATTACACATCCTGAGGCATCAGGTCCAAGGCCAGTGAAGGGCCTTCTACCTCAGGAAACACCAGGCCATTTAAAGGCAATAAATGTGCAATTCCTGGAAGAACTTCCATAAATTCAAACATAAAAAAGATGTCCAATTTTCATTAATAAGCAGAAAAATGCATCATGCCCACAAGCCTGACAGAGGTGAGTAAGTCTGATAATGTCATTTTTGTAGAGATGTGAAGAAATGGAAATGCACAAAGTGTGTGTCTGTAAGCACAGCACTCTGGAGATTAATTCTGTTAAGACTGAAGAGGGGCACACATCTGTGACCATATAGTATAGTTCTAGGGGGCTACCCTAAAGATATTCTTGTTTTTACCAGGGCACATATGCAAGAATCACCACCACGGTAGCCATGACCAGTTTAAAAAAAAAAAAAAAGGATGCAACTCACAGCCACTGTTTTCCCACAAGAAAATGGAAATAAAATGGTTTATTTTCTTCCTTCCTTATTCCTTCCTTTCTTTTTAAAGATTTTATTTATTTATGTGGCAGACAGAGACACAGCAAGAGAGGGACACAAGCAGGGGGAGTGGCAGACTGAGAAAGAAGCAGGCTCCCCGAGAAATGATGCCAGGACCCCAAGATCATGACCTGAGCCGAAGGCAGACGCTTAATGACTGAGCCACCCAGGTGCCCCAAAGTGGTTTATTTTCATATAAAGGAACATTATACTCTGCCTAAAATGAAAGAACTAGATGTATACTTATCCCTATGAACCAATGTCAATAATGATCAATGAAAAGAAAAAGTAACAAAAAGATTTGTTTAGTATATCATTTAAATAAATCGTGAAAATACCAAAACCAGTATATATTAATATATACATATTTGTATACACACACACACACACACACAGTCTTGAAAAAATGTTAGGAAATGATACATATTAGTATCAGGACAATGGGAAGGAAGAGGAGAAGTTTTAGCTGTCCCTGTTTTACTTCTTCAAAATGTGGTAAGATGTTTGAAAGGTTTTAGTATTTAAAATATTTTAAAACTGGCAGGCCCCAGTGGCCTAATGGATAAGGCACTGGCCTCCTAAAATATTTTAAAGCTGTTATCCCAATCTCTTTAAGACTTTATAGCTTGCATAATAATTTTATGATTGGCCACACACAAAAAACTAGCCTTAAATCATTTTATATCTGGGATGCAGTACTTTTCTCTTTTTACGTGGCCTCCACACCAGAGCCCAATGAGGGGGGCCTGAACTCACGACCCTAAGATCAAGACCTGAGCTGAAATGAAGAGTCGGACACTTAACTGACTGAGCTGCCCAGATGCCCCATGAGTGCAGTACTTTTCTGACATACCCCAATAAATCTGTTTCGCTAATATCTAGAAAAGGGCTGGCAGCTGGTGATCACTCCCATCTCCATGCCATTAAGCTCAGCGTCCATGTCTGACTATACTTGTTACACTGCGGGGTAAGTGTGCTCTGGTACAGTCCCTGGACTGGTCCCCTGAAAGGAGAGACTGCCCTGCACCACTGTGGCCTGGCACCCAGGTCCACACTGAGCAAGGGGGAGTGAAGCAGCCAAGGCTAAGAGATGCCGCTCACTCCCACCAGAACTTTCACTAAGCACAATGCCTCGATGGATGTCAAACACTGCCACAGTAATTTATGACATACACACCTTTACATTTGTATTAGAAAAGGGGGAAATATACATAAACTTCGGACTCTTCAGATTACTTGCCTCCTTGTACGGATTAAGACTCCTGCCCTGAAACCTCAGTGGGAAACTCCGTACCCAGATGAACGGCAGAACGCTGCACGTCAAAGCGTCCTCTGAATGAGAAGTCAGTCTTATCCAATGAGAACTTTATACTTCGAGAAAAATGGGCCAAAAATAAATGTCAGAAATTGCAAATGTATCCCATTGGAACGTCTCCAATGTTACTCAAATTTTTAAAAAATAAGAGCGGGGAATTATTCAGTTAAAGAATAGAGTTTTGTTTTTTTTTAAAGCAAACTAACTTTAGAATAGTTTTAGAGTTTTACAAAAAAGTTGAGTTCCTCCTATTGTTACCATCTTTTATTGCTGAAGTATATCTATCATAAATAAGAAGCCAAAGTTGATACATTATTATTAACTAAAATTCACACTGTATTCAGATTTCCTTGATTTTCTCCTTTTTCTACTCCAGGATCCTATCTAGGATACCATGTTACATTTAGTCATCATATATCCTCTGGATCTTCCAGACTTTAATAGTTTCTCAGACTTTCAAGAATACTGGTCAGATATTTTGCAGAATGTCCCTCAATTTGGGTTTGTCTGATGTCTTTCTCATGTTTAGGCTAGGGTAATGGGCTTGTTGGGGGAGGAAAACCAAGGGGGATAGTGCTATTCTCATCACAGAATACTGTCACAACATGAACAATGTTGGTGCTGACCTTGAGGTCAAATTTCCCCACAGGAAAGTTAGGCTTTCTTATCCCCTTTCCACCCTGCACACTTTGGATCAAAGTCACAACGTGCAGCCCACACCTCACTTAAAGGAGCGGGAATTTATAGTCTACCTCCTGATAGCAGAGTTATCTATATAAGATCACAGGGAATTTTGCACAGGAGCTTTCCCTACTCTCATCCATTTATTTATTCAATCATTAGTGTCAGTATGGACTGCTGCATATTTTATAGTCTGGGATATAATTCAATACTACATTATTTATTTTACTGCTGAAATCACTAGGGGCTCCTCCAACTGGCTCCCATGTCCTGCTGACATACTCCCATTGTTTTGTCTGTTGAGCACGTCCCTTACTTTTTGGCACTACAAGATGCTCCAGGTTTACTTATCTACCTATGTGGATCAGTCATTTTTCTAAGCCATTTGTCTTTTTCCTTTTATTGGTATTAGAAACCAAGATTTGGGTGTTGAATCCCCCCCCTTTTTTTAGACTTATTTTAGAAAGAGAGAGAGCTTGCAAGGTGGAGTGGAGGGTGCAGAGGGAGAGGGAGAATCCAAGCAGACTCCCCACTAAGCATGGGGCCCAATGTGGGGCTCGATCTTACATCCCTGAGATCATGACCTTAGCTGAAATCAAGAGTTGGATGCTTAACCGAATGAGACACTCAGGCGCCCCTGAATTGCTTTATTTTTATAAATAACTTATTTCCTGACTTCAAAAATTCACTGTAGGAAATTAGAAATACACAAAAGTATACAAAGAAAACAAAAATCACTTATAGCTTAACCACTAGATGTAACCAGTATTATTTTGATGTGTGCTTCCCAATCTTTTCTTTTTTTTTTTTTTTAAGATTTTATTTATTTATTTGACAGACAGATCACAACTAGGCAGAGAGGCAGGCAGAGAGAGAGAAGGGAGGAAGCAGGCTCCCCGCTGAGCAGAGAGCCCGATGCGGGGCCCGATCCCGGGCCCGATCCCAGGACTCTGGGATCATGACCTGAACTGAAGGCAGAGGCTTTAACCCACTGAGCCACCCAGGCACCCCTGTGCTTCCCAATCTTAAAATAGTTTATAAAATTGGAATCATGCAGGTTAACTGTTTTGTTAATATTCCTCAATATGACTTAAATTTTCTACGATAAAATATTTATGGCTGCCCACAATTCCATTCCTGATGGAACTGGTGAAATCCCATCCACAATTCCCTATCAAGTTATGCAAAAAATGTAATTCTAAAAACTGACAATCGTGACCTTCTGGTTTCAGGTCCAGCCCATAAGAAGACTGACAGTAACTGATGACTTGCTGGCTGTTAGACCCGAGTATAAGAGTTCAAAACATGAAGGGACGCAATCACAGGGGGCCCTCCATACTTTTTTGAATTTAACTCCTGGATTTCTATCAAGCCCTTAGTGAATGTTGGAGAAAAATCCTTCTATGTTTTGGCAGGTGGAGAGTTAAAAGAACCACTTCAAAATATGCCACATCATTCTGTCCTTAACATGGTCCAACCCTAGGACAAATGCTTTAACCAGAGCCTCACCTGCTGGAGTTTACCGAAGCATCAGTGGGCTGAGGGAAGGCAAATGCCCAACTGCAGCTCACTCCAGCTATCCTGTCCCACAAAGAGGGGGACTGAGAAGCACACGTGAAGTTCTGTCCGGAGGCACAGACTCATTACACAACTGACACCCAATCACAGGACTATAGAATGCATCCCCTTGCCCCACATAGTACCCACTACTAGGGGCCTATTTACAGCCCTGCTGTTTACCTAGCTCATCATGCCTGGCTATCAAGAAAAAAATGACAAGATTTAATATTAAGAGATAAAAACCGAAGCTTAAAGAGACACAGCAAGCATCAGAACAAGACTGACATATGGTAGGACATTGGAATGATTTGTGATTTATAGAACTATGATTAATATGCTGAGAGTGCTAATAAGTACAATACACAGTGTGCAATAACAGATGGGTAGTGAAAGCAGAGAGATAAAAAGTCTAACAAAGAACCAAAAACACACACAAAACCTGGAGATAAAAAATATGTCACAATAATGAAGAATGCCTTTAAGGGGCTTATTAGTAGATGGGACATGACTGAGGAAAGAATTTCTGAGCTTAATGATATCTCAGTGGAAATCTTCAAAACTGGAAAGCAAAGAGAAGAGACACTGGAAAAAACAAACAAAAATATACAACCAAAAAAGGTGTAACATGAATGTAACAGGAATAGAGAGAAGAAAAGAAAAAAACAGATGAAATATTTTTAAACAATAATAACTGAGAATTTCCCCAAATTAATGTCAGACACCAAATTGCAAGTCTAGGAAGCTCAGAGAATACCAAGCAGAATAAATGGCAGAAGAACTACATGTAGGCATATTATTTTTGCACTACAAAAAATAAAAGGAAAAAAAAAATCACAAAAGAAGCCAGAGGGAAAAAGTACTTTAACTATAAAAGAGTGAAGGTTAAGAATTTTATCTGGCGTCTCAGAAATCAGGCAAACAAGAGAATGGAGTGAAATATTTCAAGTATTGAGGGAAAAAACAACCAACCTAGAATTCTGTAGCCAGCAAAATTATTCTTCAAAAGTAAATCAAGGCTATCTTAGACAGACAAAAAACTGAAGCACTTTGCTGCCAGCAGACCAGCAAGAAATTGTTTTACAAGAAATGTTAACATTTATGAGTATTTCTTCAGAAAGAAGGCAAATGATATAGGCCAGAAATGTGGATGTACATAAGGAAAGAAAGAGAAGATTTAATAAACCCTTACTTTTCTTATTCTTAATTGATCTAATAACAATTTGCTCAAAATAATATCAACAATGTACCTGATTATATATGCTTATGTATGTGTACACACACACACACACACACCCCATTATGTATAAATGAAATTAATGACAGAAATGATACATGGATGGGAGAGAAGAATTAGATTATTATTATGATTTTTAAAGATTATATTTATTTATTTGACAGAGAGAGACACAGTGAGAGAAGGAACACAAGCAGGGGGAGTGGGAGAGTTGATCCCAGGACCCTGGGATCATGACCTGTGCTGAAGGCAGATGCTTAATGATTGAGTCACGCAGCTGCACAGAATTAGGATTATTTTATTATAAGGTACTTGTATTCCCCATGAAGTTGGTATAATGTTATCTGAATGTGGATCTGGATTAGTTGTAAATGTATATTCCAAAGTCTAGGGAAACCACTACTAAAAAGTAAAAAAAGAAGTGTAACTGATAAGCTAAAAAAGAAAAGAAAATGAAATCATACCGTATCTTCAATCAAAAACACAAATGGCAGAGAAAGAGCAAAAGAAAAAAAACAGGAACAAAGAACAAAGGCAACAAACAGAAAATAGTAACAAATATGGTAGATACAAATTCAACGATAGCAACAATAATTCTGAACAGCAGTGGTCTAACAATACCAATTAAAAGACAGGAGGTAGTTGGGAGTGGATTAAAGACAAGAATCAACCACATGTTGTCCATAAAAAAACCATTTTAACTACAAATACACACAGAGATGAAAAGTAGATGGATGGAGATACATATACCACACTAATACTAATTAAAAGAAAGCAAGAGTCCTCTATTCATTTTAGACAAGGGTGACTTCAGAGTAAAGAAGGCGATCATGACTTGAAGAAAAAGAGGGGTACTACATAATGATAAAGGGGTCAATTCTCCAAGACAGATGGTCATTAATATGGTGTGCCAAACAAAAGATAAAACTCTTATGAGGCAAAAACTGATAGAACTGCAAGGAGGAACAGATGAACCCACTATGGTAGTGGAAGACTTAAGCAGCACCTCTCTATCACAGATCGGCAGACATCACTGAACTCAGTGCCGCCACTAATCAGCTGGGAATAACCGCCATCTGTAGACTACTTCACCCAACAGCGGCAGAATACAAACTCTCAAACTCAAATGGAATATTCACCCAGACAGAGCACACCTTTGGCCATGACACCCCTGAACAAATTTAACAGAAGAGAAACTATGCTGCCAAACCACAATGGAATGAAGGTAGAATAACAAAAATAGTGGAAAATCTCAAAATATTTGGATATTAAACAACACACTTATAGTGAACAAAATGGTATAGTATTTTGAAATAATGAAAAAGCAACTATCAAAATGTGTGGAATCCAGCAAAAGCAATGCTTGGAGGGAAACTGACAGCACTGAATGCACAGATTAGAAAACAAGAAAAATCTAAAATCAATCATTTAAGTTTTCACTTTAGGAAACTAGGGGAAAAAAATAAGAACATACCAAACCCAAATAGGTAGGAAAAAAAAAAAGACAGGAAAAAGATCTAGAATAGCCAACAGATACTGAAGGAGAACCAAGCTGAAGAAGGGACACTGTACAACCATGGAATCAGTTAAGAGATCAGTGGTCACTAGGAGTTTAGAGTGTGTGTGTGTGTGTGTGTGTGTGTTCGGGGGGAGGGTTGACGAGCAGGGGGGAGCACAGGGGATTTTTAGGGCTATGAAACTACTCTGTGTGATACTGTTATTACTGTAATGGTAGATACATGTCATTATTCATCTGTTCAAACACACAGAATGTCCACCAAGAGTGAACCCTAAAGTAAACTATGGACTTTGGATGTTAATGATTTGTCATTGCAGGTTCATCAGCTGTAAGGAATATACGACTCCGGCGGATAATACTGATAATGAAAGAGGCTATAAATGTGTGGAACAGGGAGTATATGGGAAGTCTTTGTACTTCTGCTCGATATTACAGTGAAACTAAACTGCTCTAAAAAATAAAGACTACAGTCTTTAAAAAGACTGACAGTCCTATATTAAGAATTTTAGGCACTTAAAGCTTTTGATACAAAAAGTCACTGAGAACATTGCCCGTAAACTCTAATATTTGTACCAGTATGTGTTCATTCTTTTAGAAGAAAGATACCTAGAGTAGAAATTAGGGAAAGAAATGAAGTATCAATGTTCTTTTCAAAGGTCCTATGTCTAAAGTCAACAGAAAACAGCCAGTTTCTTTGCATTCAAATTAGCTTGGGCCTTCAAGTTTCAGAGTTTTTAAAAAAGTTGTTCAAAGTCTTTCTACAAAGTTAGAATCACACTGATATGGAAACTTGGCAAGGACAATTGAAAAAAAAACAACTACATACTAAATCTCAGTTACGGCTATCAACACAGATTATTCTGAATAGAACGCTGGCAAAGAGATTCCCACAGTGCATTGAAAGAATAATATACCATGACGAAGGGAGGCTTATTCCAGGAATACAGAGAACTCAGTATTAGGAAATTTATTATTATCATTCACCATTTGAAAGGATCAAAAGAGAAGTCGTATTTTCCCTGTTGTTGCTGAGACTTAATCTAAAGAAATTCAATAACCATTTAAACAAAATTTTTTACTACAGAAATCTTTTTTTTTTCCCCTGAGAAACAGTATGCTTGTGTGTGTTGGGGGGCCGAGGGAGGAGGAGAGAGAGAATCCCAACAGGCTCCATACCCCAGGCAGGGCCTGATACAGAGCTTGTGACCCTGAAATCATGACCTGAGCCTAAATCGAGAGTTGGACGCTTAACCAACTGGAGCCCCCTCAATATCTTTTAATATGAAGAAGTCCTTAAAATCTTTAAGAGAGGAAGAGAGAGAGAGAGCGAGCGTGTGCAAGACCAGTGTATGGAATGATTAAGCCCTAATCCTAGGAGCATCGACCTTAGGTTGGTAGGGATTTTTTTTTTTTTTAAGATTTTTATTTATTTATTTGACAGAGATCACAAGTAGGCAGAGAGGCAGGCAGAGAAAGAGAGAAAGAGAAGCAGGCCTCCTGTTGAGCAGAGAGCCCGATGCAGGGCTCGATCCCAGGACCCTGGGATCATGACCTGAGCCGAAAGCAGTGGCTTTAATCCACTGAGCCACCCAGGCGCCCCAGGTTGGTAGGGATTTTCTGAAGGGACACAAACAATGGTAAATATTCACAGAAAGATCCAAATATGAAAAAAGTGGGAAAATATTGGCTAACTGGTAAATAAGGTTTGCACTTATTAAAATAATTTTCAACTGATTAGAGAAGAAGGATACTATAGGAGAACCCCAACTTCGAAGTTTGGTATAGGCAGCTTACACTTATTTCTACCCGCTTTTTAAAGAACAGGTTTCCTTTAGCTAAAGCACTATTTCCCCACTTTCCATTCCCTCTGCATTCTTCCTCTACAATTCCATGGAGGAAGCCAAATTCTCCTAGTTTACAAAAATGAGAGTGAACTATTATTATACGATCTTGTTTTATTCACTTTGCTTACCATACACTTATTTTTCTGAAATTCTGTTGTTTACTTATTGTCTATCTTCTTTCATGAAGGTATTGTTAACATAAAAAAAATAAAGCTGCCAGTTATTTATCAGGGAAAAAACTGGGTTTATTCAGGAATAACGGAGAATTGCAATCCGGGGCAAATGGACTTTGGCAAAACCAAGTCTTCTGAACAAAGAATAGGGATGCCCTTTCACAGAGGAAAGCACGAAGTTAGGAAGACTGTTATAAATAAAAAATCCACTGGGGTAAACTGGGAACTGGAAGCATAGTGGCTTTTCAGTGGCGGAGCTGTGACTATCTGTCACTGCCTGTGCTGGCTGGGTGGTGGTGAGGAGGTAAGCCTTTCTTTCTCCTGCTGGGAGAGTAAAGTAGTATCCACCTGCAAGGTCCTTGTCTTCCTGCCGGGGTCTGCAACTGACAATGAGTGGTAGGGCCCGAGAGCTCCCCCTGCTGAACCTGCAACTCCATTCTAGTGAAGCTTCCCTTTACATGACCTTCCCATAAATGCCATGAGATAGAAAACGCACAGGTGACCCTATACCAACCTGACCAAAATACATGCAGTACTGCAACAAAATATGTTTTGAAACAGAGGGCTATCTATGTCTAACAGATCATTTCTAACCATGTTACCAGCAGACCATCAACATCCCTATTTTCCAATTACTCCATATACTGGCAGAAAAAAAAAAAAAAAGAATAATAAAACCCAAAAAGCAAAGCAAAAAACCCTACTGACACAGGAGCAGCAGCAGCACACTTACATGACATCGCTTACCACAATTTTGTTTTGCTTTTTTAGTGGACCTACCTGATGCTCTGATGACAATCCCCTTTGGTACCTCAGTTATTCCAATCTATCAAGGCAAAGTGTACGTGCAACATTCGGAAACAATGAGCACCCTAACAGATCAATTGCTGGTGCAGCTTCTGAATAAGGCTGGACCAAAGCTCTGGAATACCAGAAAGAACCCTATTACTCGGTAGGCCAGTAAAGTCACATCCACATTTGTATGAAAAATGAGATTTCTTCCCAGTGCAAGAAAGCTACATTGAAACCTGTGATATCATGATTTCTAGTCAGAAATATATATTTGGGGGACGCCTGGGGGTGGCAGTCGGTTAAGTGTCTGCCTTTGGCTCAGGTCATGATCCCAAGGTCCTGGGATTGAGTCCCACATAGGGCTCCTTGCTCAGCAGGGGACCTGCTTCTGCCACTGCCCGCTGTTCTCCCTGCTTGTGCTCCTCTCTTCATCTCTCTCTCTGACAAATAAATGAATAAACAATCTTGAAAAAGGAAAAAAAAAGATATATTTGGTCTTTGTCCCCATTCCTAGCAGAGTTCCAAAACTCTTGGAAGTCAAGTCGGGAGAGGAATCCGATGTCTTTTGTTATGTTAATGACGTAATCTTCTGACCCCCTCAAGGTAACCTAAGGATGGGGGCTGGTTGCCAGAGGAGCCAAGCATGCGACTGGAAGGTGGAAGGTTGGAACTTTCAGTCTCCCCTTCCCGGGGGAGAGGGGCTGGACTAAGTAATGAAGCCTCCATAAAACCCAAAAGGATGTTCTGAGAGCTTCCGAGTTGGTGACCACATGAAAGTGCTGGGAGAGTGGTACCCAGAGAGGAAATGGAAGCTCTGCCCCTCTGGGGCCTTGCCCTGTGAACTTCCTCATCTGCCTGCTCATCTGTATCCTTTATATCCTTCAAAAGAAACTGGTAAACGTAAGTAAACTGGTTTCCTGAGTTTCGTGAGCTGCTCTAGTTACGAGCACAGGTGACGAGGAAGTGGGGACAGTCTTGTGGAATGGAGCCCCTCACCAGTGAGACCTGATGCTATTTCCAGGATTCAATGTGTAAGACCCCTCGCCCAGTCAGTGTCTGCTGAGAACTGAGTTAATTGCTTGATGGTGTAGAAAAACACACATGGCTTCTCATAATTTGGCTAAAAAACTGAAAACAAAACAAAACAAAAAACCCAAAGACTGAATTTTTCCATAAGCTTTCTCTTATCGCTCATGGGTCAGTTACCAAGAAAATAAGAATGTGGTTCACTCTTTCCCTGGCCTGGGACTGTACTCGGACTTACTCCAGGTCTGATTCAATCAGAAACAGCCGCCTTGAGGGATCAGGTAGAAGAAGCAGAACTTGGGGGCGTTCTACAAGATCTGAAATGACCTGAGTAGTATTTGAATACGCACGAAAAGATGTCGATAAAAATTCTGCAGTAGGGTTTGTCTTACCACATTTGTTTCCTATGTTTTCAAAGGAATAAATAACTAAGGTTCAGAAAAGGGGCCACTTTAAATTTTGTGAAGAACCCAAGAAATCTTTATGCCACTGTGAAAAACAAACTTCTTTGGTCCATCCCTTTAATACAAAACATATTGTTTTCCTTCAAATTAAACTATCTGTTCTGTTTCCTTAAAAGAAATTCAAGTTTTTCAAAGACTTGAGCTTTTCCCCAAGCCAAGAAAATTGACTGAAATTCAACATGCCTTCATATGAGACTGAAGAAGTTTGTAACTAGTGGAAGTGATGGTCTGTGACTTCTAAGGGGAGTTCATAAAAGTAATAACAGTGCCTGCCTACTGGTAATCTAAGCATTCACTCTGGGGCACTGGCACAGCTGGGATGTCCTCATGGAGAAATCGTGCATATGTTCCTGAGGAAAGCCCTGGCCGAGGCCCTTGCCAACAGCTAGTAGCAACCACCAGCCTGGGGAGGGAGCCTTCAGATGGGGTCACCTCCAGCCTTCAAGTCTGTGCTAAGGCCCCAGACCTTCTGGAACAGAGACAAGCCATTCCTGTAGTGCCCTTTCTGAATCCCTGAGCATAATAAAACTGCTGCTGTTTTATACCACTAAATTGGGGTGGTTTGGCATGCAGTGGCGGTAGGCATCTCTAAAAGTTTTCTGGCATACCTGAGACAGGCAGAGTGGCACAGCCTGTACAAGCAAGGGCTCAAACCCTGACTCAGCCACTTGAGAGACCCAGGGAAATTTTAATCCACCCAGTTCCTGTTTGCACATCTATGAAATTGGGACAGTAATATATCTAAGTATGGGGCCATTATAAGGATTAAAAGTGAGCTCACAAAAATAGAGTGCTTAGCACACTGCTTGGCCCATATTAAAAAAAATGTTGACAGTTATTATAATTTCTAATATTTTTATAGTTATAGAAAGACCAGACTTTATTCAATGACTGACTATAAGGAGAAGCAGCCTTGTCATTCCAAAATGTCATTTCCACTGCTTAAAACATTCCTGGATTTCGGGCACCTGGGTGGCTCAGTCAGTTAAGTGTCTGCCTTTGCCTCAGGTCATGATCCCCACATCAGGCTCTCTGCTCAGCGGGGAGCCTACTTCTCCTTCTCCCTATGCCCCTAATCCAGCTTGTACTCCCTCACTCTCTGTCTCTCAAATAAATAAAAAATATCTTAAAAAGAAAAAAACAAACCCAAACTTTCCTGGATTTCGTTTAAAAAGTATTTTTCTTTTAGTTTTAGTGTCATATTAGAAAACTAGGCTCAATAATACAAATATACAGTATTTTAGATCCAGCTGATGTGCATCCCCGAAAATCAGAATCATTATCCAATGAGCACACATTTTCACTTCTAATTATGTACCTCACAAGGCTATTTCAAAAACACCAATATCAGTTTCAGAGTATAAAGACCCAGAAGTCTTAACTACAAAGAAAAAGATTAATAAATTTGATTGTATTAAAGATAGAAATTTGTTTGTCAAAAACATCACTATGAGTAGAAAGATAAGCCATAGTTTAGAAAATATGAGCAATATACACAACAGACAAAGAACTTGTATTCTGAACACAGAACTGCTACAAATCAGAAAGAAAAACGGCAGATAATCCAATAAAGAAACAGACAATAGCACACAAATGAAAAGATACTCAACCTCACAAATCATTAGGGAAATGCAAATTAGAACCAGAACAACATACCTCTCCACACCTACCAGGATGATCAAAATTAAAGAGTGACAATACAAAGTGCTTGTGCGAATATGAACTGGACAGTCACTGTACATTTTAGGTAACTGCTGAGCATCTGCCAAAGCAGAACATGTATCTGTGCCTTATTACCCAGATACTCTGTTCCTAGGCATAAACCCAATAAAAATGGCCTCGTTTCATATATACACTGAGAAACACATAACAGAATGTTCAGGGCACCTGGGCAACTCAGTTGGTTAAGTGTCTGCCTTTGGCTCAGGTCACGTCCTAGGGTTCTGGGGATGAAGCCCTGCATCAGGCTCCTTGCTCAGTGGGAAGCCTGTTTCCTCCTCTCCCTCTGCTCTTGCCCCTGTTCATGCTCAATCTCAAATAAATTAAGAAAATCTTGTGTATATAAAACAGAATGCTCAAAAGGCATTATCTGCAATAAAGGGGAAATAGGGCAATAATCCAAATATCTACCATTAGTAGAATAAATGAATGAATGCTAGTCTTACACTGGAATACCATACAGCAATGAAAAGGAATGTATTAGTACCACATTAAATTATACATAGTGATGATGAGTAAAAAAAGCCAGACATAAAAGAATGTGCACTGGGGCGATGGGCTGGTTCAGCTGAAAAAATCTTGAGGTCGTGAGTTCCAGCCCCATGCTGGGTGTAGAGCTTATTTAAATAAACTTAAAAAAAAAAATAGATGTACTACATGATTTCATTTCTCTTAAGTTCAAAGAAGGGCAAAACTAATTTCTGATGTTAAAGGTCAAATGGATACCTAGGTTGGTCTGTCAGTTACAGCGTCTGACTTTTGCTATCAGCTCAGGTCTTGATCTTTTTACAGAGTTGTTGAGTTCAAGCCATGTGCTGGGCTCTACTCAAGTCAAGATGGTTAGGGGGTAGAGGCTAAGGGAGGAGGGAGGAGAAAGGTAGTCAGTGCCTGGAAGGCCCCAAGAAGAGGGTGCTGCAGAGGAGCTGGCAATGGCTTATTTCTTGGTCTGAATAGTTATAAGGAGAAGTTTAATTTGTGACCCATCCATCAAGCTGTACACTTCAAGTTTATGAAATTTTCAGGATATATACTACCTTAAATTAAAAAGTATTGAAAATTTTAAAGAGAGAAAGACCATCAACCAAATGCAATGTTTGGACCTTGTTTAGCTGCTGATTTGAACAAACTAACTTTGAAAGTATATTTGAAACATTTAGGGAAATATTGGGTATTTTTGGCCTAGGTATTAAAACTGGACTCTTAAAAAATTCAACATTCCTATCTGGGCAGCTCTTCTTCTTAAGGAGGAAAAAGCATAGTAATTCCACTATATGTTTATTTTCAAAACACAACTTACAGAACCAGAGCCATTTCATAGATGAGAAAAACTATCAGTCAACATTTACTGAGCACCTAATACACGCCAGGCAGTGTACCAAGTACTTTAGTCCAAAGCCTGTTCCTTCTTTGTCATGTTGCCTCTCCTACCTCTTGCCATGCCATGGTGTAGTTTCAAAACATAAGGACTAATACAAGTGTGTTTATTTTTTTATTTTAATTTTTAATTTTACGGGGGAGGAAGGGCAGTTGGAGAAGGAATTCCATGCCCAGTGCACAGCCCAATGTGGAGCTCTGTCTCACAACCCTGAGATCGTGACCAAGATTGTGACAGCCACTGTGCTCCATGCTCAGTGAGTGCACAGCCCAATGTGGAGTTCTATCTTACAACCCTGAGATCGTGACCAAGCTGAAATTAAGCATCAGATGCTTAACAGACTGAGTCATGCAGGTGCCCTTCAAGTGTCTATCTAAGGGAAAATTGGTTCAATGTTAGAAAGTGAGAAGGGAACTTGGTAACTTGAGGAAAATGTGTTATCATCCCATCTTCCATCTCCAGCCAGTCACAAAAGTAATATTGGGGGATGTAAACCAGGAGGAATTCTAGAACTGTAATAGTAAACTTAAGAGGATATCTACCATTTGAAAATCCTGAATGGAGCCCTTTAACTGTGGGGTCAATGTTATAGACATCAGATATATGGTTTACATGGAAATTCCTTTTATTTAAAAAAATTTTTTTAAATGATTTTATTTATTAATTTGACAGACGGAAATCACAAGTAGGCAGAGAAGCAGGCAGAGAGAGAGGCGGAAGCAGGCTCCCTGCTGAGCAGAGAGCCCGAGGTGGGGCTTGATCCCAGGACCCTGGGATCATGACCTGAGCCAAAGGCAGAGGCTTTAACCCACTGAGCCACCCAGGTGCCCCTACATGGAAATTCGTTAATGAAGCACTGAAAAGCAAAGTTTGTTCCACTTGGTAAAGCAACATTTGGGGTGGGATGATGCCTTTTTCATCTTTCCGTGTCCTCACACAGGAATGGCAAATAGCTCTCTTCCTTCTGTGACAGGGACAGAGTTTCTGAGATGACCCTGGAAGCAAAGGAGCAGCAGAAGAAAACCAGCTCCTTTGATGCCCCAGGAAATATGGTGGGCGTTTAATACAACTGACCTCACTCAGTACTCACAAAGCTTTATGAGCAAGGCAGTATTCTCCTGTTTCATATGGGAAAGCAGGCTTAGCCTTTAATAACATCCACAATGTCACCCAGCTGGGCACAGGTGTGTGGCACAGGCCTGAGACTCAAAAGCACGAGTGCTACACAAGACACTGGGTTGCCTCTAAGGCAACACAGCACAGGGATCTCAGCTGTGACATTTCTACTTGGGAGTAGCATCTCTCTTGTAAAAGAAATAAGCTATGCCTGTCTATCCAGAAACAGGATTACTCTTTGTTTCTAAAATGAGAGGTCAACAGCATTTCTGAGGAGGGGGCTAGGGGGGGTGATGTTACACAATGAATCAGTGACAGAGGACGAGGATAGAAACTGGGCCCAATGAATATTACTTACTGGGTGCTTAGTTTGTGACAGGATGTTGCATATGGTATTGAATTTAGTCTTCATGCCTGCCCTGTAAAGCAGGTGCCTTAATTATCCTCATTTTAGAAAAGACAGGACCAAGCATCATAGGGTGAAATAGCTTCCCCAACGTAATAATGTGCCGTTAAGTCAGAGAGCTCAGATTCAATCGCAGGACTATCTGCCCCTGGAACCAGGCTCTTCTTAACTAGTACATGAAGCGGGACTGCCCAGATCACACAAATGGGTTCCATGAAGGACTGGAATGGAAGCATAAAAAGGAAAGGTTTGTGCAAAGAACAGTTACACATACTGCAGAAAACCTATTACATAACAGGCACATTAAAATACCAACGCACCTGTTCCGCCCTTGTGCAAAGACTAGAAGTTGCGCAACAAGGCACTCTAACTCCATAAAAAAATTCATCACTGCTCCCGGTAAGCGTGTTTCTTAACACAAAGTAGGTAATCAGAAATGTATCCGGCATGGATTCTGAGAAAAGCAGCCTAAACTCTAACCAGTAAGCGTACAAGGCGGCAAAACTGAACGGAGCACACATGTAACTGGCCAGAAAGACTGCGGGGATTACTCGGTTCAAGGAGACTTCAAGAACGCGATGCTAACTAGCTTGAGTCAAGCAGTATTGACAAGAAAGAGGAAGTCCTAGAAGCTTACTGGAATACAATGTGTTAATTCACAATCCCATGTGTATTTAAAGTATCTACAGAAGGTCAAAAAAAGAGTCACAAGATTTGACTGTTTAAAAATAAGACTTATGAGAAAATGTTCATAATTACAGGGAGCGGGACATATGACATTTCTCCTAAGACATAAGCACTCAGGCTAAACCCAGTGACCAAGTGTAGTGTGAATAATCCTGGAAAGTAACACACGGACGCCACTTTCTTGTAAGAGGAGGAGGATTCTCATAGTACATTGCCCACTGGTAGGAAGACCCTAGGACAATCACAACCAACCCCAGGAATCTGTGAATATCTTCAGAACATAAGAAAACATAAAATCTAGGACACCAAAAACTATCAAAATTCATTTTTAAGCTATAAGACTAATCTACTCAGGAAGATGTGAAGACTCCTCTACAGAGCCAGAATCTTTCATAAACTTATCATTAACTGTGTATTTGAGAGTTCACTTACTTATTGTTGATCTACAAATTTCATGAAAGAGGTATAATAACCTTTTTATCATGACTATACTCTAACAGCCCAGCACAGCTCCTGGAACGTAGTATTGCTCAATAAATACTTCTCAATGAATCTAATTCTAGATCCAAAGAATGTTATTTTATTCTTGCCTGGATCACATGAAATCTGGCACAGTATATCATTACATTTAAAAATACAGATACCCAAAATATAAAGGCAAAACTTTCTCCTCTTATCAGATGAACCAGTGTCCCGTTTCCATCATGTTTTTCTAAATGATTCCTAGTGTCAATCATAAATGATACACGCTAAGTACCTATTACTGCTCATCTATAATTTCTGGCCATGAAGTTGTTGATAATGGTTAATGGCCTTCATTGTATTCTGGGGAAAAATCTTTCTTAGGGATCCTAGTTTTAAAAATGTTTGAAATAAAAACACACTGAGGTAAGGCCAAACACCTTCCATGGAGCTATGAGACTCGGCAAATGAATATACTGAGGACTGATTATAAACAAATAAGAATGATTATAAATAAGTTTGCAAATGTTATACTATAGCATCAAATAATGGCATTTTCAGGCACAGTCTGTCAGGTTTTCATTTAGCTACTAATACAGTGGGCAAGTTTCCCACACACTGTGTCATACCTATATGAAAAACTGGGGAGAGAAGTTAAAATGTGAAACAGATTTTGATAAGCCACTGAAAAAGTTCATGCCATGGCCTAGCGCAATTAGCCACGGTGACGGTCTCAGCTTTGAGTAGGATCCTGATCCTCCGTTGTGGCTGCAAGTGGAACAGATTGCCTTGGGACAGGGGGACCTTCTGCCATAATGTCTGTACTTTTAGCACACGAACAACATGCAGCTTATTCTCAAGAGGTGAAGTGTACTTAAGACATAATGATTTCTATCTTTCTATCTTGATCACCTGAGAACGTCTTTATTTCCTGGAAATAAGTATTAGTACTGGCTTTTGTGGAAAATCAAGTAACAAAATTAAATGATAGCTTAATTTAAAAGAAAAACCTCTTTCATAGGGCATTTTATTGCTTTTAAGTTTTAAGCATCTTTTGTTGGAATATGGAGCAGTTAAACCTCCAAATTACTAAAATGTACTCAAAGCACTGAAGATTACTATGGTAATTTATACCCACATGAAACTGAGAACATCAAACTGACAGATGTAGATATCTTCCTCTATTTTCAACTAGATGAAATGCCGGTTGTCCTAAGACAAAAGCTTAAAGTTCATATTTCTTAACAAACTAGACAGCACTCACCAGTAGTGAGTTTCTTTGTACCTACCTTGTGTTTAAATAGGCGTTATGAATCTTTAATTCTGTTTTTTTCTTTACTATAAAATATTCTCATACAAGCATTAAAACTCTAGGATAATCACACTTACCTGTATGGCTTGTCGGAGTTATGGATTCGTCTGTGGTTTCTGACTCCAACGTATGTTGTACTTGTATAATCGCACACATCACATCTATACTGTTTCTGGACTGAAGACTTAGTCCCTAGACAAGGGATTGGAGAGCTTTAGCAACATGCACTGATTAGATACAAATGACACAATTTCCACTGTAACTGAATATTTATAACAGTATTAATATTTCAATCGAGGCTTTCTCATTTATTAAAATTAACAAGTTTGAACACGGCTTTCCAGGTTCTCCTGCTACTAGACTATCAGCAGATATAAGCTGAACATCATCTGACCTATAAACACAGATACATTGGGTTAGTTTATGCATAACCTTGTACAAAATGCTAGAATGTAATAAACTTGATGCCAGCTGCCCTGCTGACTGTGCAGCAGCTGAATTAACCAGAGATACACTGTTCATCTGAAAGGTGGTCTAACTGATACTGGATACACTGTCTTAAGGAAACCCTGATTTGCCAACAAGCTGTGATTTCATACTCTAATACAACATTACACAGTATGCTGCAAGGCATATATAACAAACTCTAGATAAAAAGACTAAAGCTTTTTTACCCTGCGGGTTTCCTTTTTTTACACCTGAAAGCCAGCTATCAGTGCAACAACGGAAGGAAAAACCAGCAGGAATTATTCAGTGCTAAATAATATCACATAATCATACCCAGCAAACTGGCAGGTGAGAAGGATAAGTGTTATCACTAACGTGACTGTGCCACTCTCTGGAATCCAGAAGACATGGATCCAGTGGAAAAGAGGCCATGTGACCACCCTCACTCTGCAGCAACAGGACTGCGTAGTTTTAATCAGGGTAAGCCTGAGACAAAACAAGCTGGATGCCGTGATCATGTAAAACTGTTCCCGAAGATATTCCACACCCTCTTTACTCTTCTGTAAGCACAAAATCCGCAGGCCATTCACAGCCTGACTGCTTCATATTCCGAAACAAAGCAAGCATGGAAAGCTGGAGAATAAGCCAGAACAGGAAGGAAGCTCAGGTAGAACACTAGCACACAGCACAGAATCGTAAAATTGGTGGCACAAAAGAAACCCACGCTGAAATTTCAACAAAGAAAATCCTTAAGTTAAATTTAAGCTTTCTAAAATTGAAATTTTCTTTTGCCTGTAACTACTTTTGCCAGGCAGAACAAAATGTCCTAATTTCCTGGTGTAAGTCCACAACATTAATATACACACTAATCATAATTATAATTTAAGTATTACTCTTAATTGGTAGGTTAAAAACTTGGACTTGATTGTAAGTGGCACTGTTCCAAATTCAGTTTTTTAAAAAAACCCTGAAAAAATGAAGTGTGAAATACTGGATAATGGTTTTGTGTGAGAAATATTACAGATCAATGACAACTAATAAAAATGACAGATGGAAAAACTTAATATAGCACAGAATGAGAGCCCGTGCTACTTCAAGCAACTGTTTCCAGTAGAAAGAGTATTAGATTTAGAAGTTCAAAACTCTGGGCTTTGTCCTTGCTCTTCCACCTAGTACCAGGGTGATCATGGGCAAAAGCATTTTATCTGGTGAGGACTCACTTTTCTCATCTACAAAATGGAAATTCTAGAACCCCCCAGCATGGTTTACTCAGAAAGCAGAGAACCCTCTATTCTTCTTTCACTGCAGTCTGTGCGTCACCTGCATGTTTGTGTGGATCTCTTGACCTGTCCCTAGCTGTAGACTCCCCTGAGGGCAGAGACCTGTGTGTTCTGTTTATGCCGAATTTCCAGAGCTTCGCGAATTTTGTTTGCAATAAGGAACAATTTTTTTTTTAAAGATTTTATGTATTTATTTGAAACAGAGAGAGAGAGATCACAAGTATGCAGAGAGGCAGGCATAGAGAGAGAGAGGAGAAAGCAGGCTCCCCGCTGAGCAGAGAGCCCGATGCGGGGCTCGATCCCAGGACCCTGAGATTATGACCTGAGCTGAAGGCAGAGGCTTAACCCACTGAGCCACCCAGGCGCCCTGCAATAAGGAACAATTTAATTAAATTTCACAAAGGAGCACCATATGAAAGTGCTTTGCCCATGGCTCTAGGAGAGCATCTGTGACGTTAGCTGACACCCCTGTCGGTACAGTTCTGTCTTCCTCCCCGGCTGCAGTCCGGACAGGCACTGGATGCCTTCACTGGACTGCTGGCAGCAAGCTCAGGATGGGCCCTCCACGCCTTTTGGCAGAGGAATGTCTGAAACTCCATTACACTGGGTCTCAGAGTCAAAAACATGTCCTATGTTATCTGTGCCATCAGAGTGGGGAGAGGCGGAGGCTGGGGACCACTGAAGCACACATCCCCCAACTTGTTCATTAATTTTATTAAATGGCTAAAGAAGTTCTAGCAAGACATGAATTTCTTTGACCTTCTTTGTGAGCAAAACACTTTGTTTCTTGGCCTGACAACCAGATTTCCGAAGATCTATACTGATTAATAAAGTGTCAACATTTAAGTATGCAGGAGGTTATCAGTCATCTGAAGCGTTTTACTATTATCACAGAGAAGAAAAATGGAATGAAGTGAGAGAAAAACAGACATGGCAAGCAGTTTAAATCCATACATTTAACCCCAAGAAACAGCAGAATGCACTAAGAAAAGATGCTGTAAAATGGGGATATGGTGGACAGATGCTATCGCCGTAAAGCTCAAACTGGTTACTTTAATTTTGAGCTGACATTTTAATCTTTTTTATTAAAATTGTGAGTTCTAATTTGTTAACCCATTTGGACAGTTTTATAAACTACTGCTTTGGAAGATGGTGCTAGAAAAGCCATTCCACCACTAGTATTAACCGCAGGTGGTGCCACTGAGTAGTATTTACTTTATTCCTTCATTAGGGATTTATGGTCCAACGACATCAAATGTTTTAATGTCTCCTTTAAAGGGGGATATGGAAACATAATGAATTAAAATAAAAGGAGGCATTTAGGGCTATTTTGTAAAAAGGAAACAAAACTGTTTTAGCTCAGCCATCTATTGCAGAAACAGATGCTATGTCATAAACTCCTTTTGTTTTGGATAGTTTTACAGGGATGACATCTGTTTGACAAGGGAATTTTGGTGCTACAGTGGTGTCAAAATCAGTTCTTTCAGAAACATTCTTGAATCAGTTATGCTTTCTGGGGTATAATTTAATGAAACATTATGGTAAAACATTTTACTCTGCAGTTGTTTCTAACTTTAATTCTTGGGAAATCTAAAAAGGAAAGTCACCCCAATATGTTTTATTTCCCATAAACACTATGTACCGCACTTGAGACACTTAAAGTATATCAATTTAAGAGAGCTGATGCACGGAAGCATGGTTTATTACACTTTATCCCTAATTCTCCGGATGTGGCATCCGCCTTTTCATGTAACTCTAATTAAATCTTTTGATTCTAATATTCCTATTAGCAGAAACTCGGCCAACTAGTACCTAACTAGTGCATAAAAAGATCTTGTGCGTGTTTTTTTTTTGAATAATGCAGATGAAATCTGGCAGCCATACTTGGATAAGAATAAGATCTCAGCAGGAAGCCTCACTTAAAGTTTGAGGTGAGAGCCTGCCGTCTGCAAAAGCTTCCCCAGCTTGCTGGTATGTCACCCAAGGGTTTATGCTGGACTTGGCTCTGACAGGACAGCATAAATTTCAACCTATTATTTACCTACAGTGTTGAAGCCGAGAACTTACTAATACAGTGTTCATTCAATACCTCAGAACACGGGTTAAGATTCACTCCGCAGTATGAAAAGAGAGAATATAGGTAGCTTTAGTCCTGAAATTAACCCACATGACAACTAAGCTTTTTAAGAAAACTTTCTATGCTACTCATGCAGCCTGGACCAAAAAAAAAAAAAAAAAAAAGCACGGATACCTTCCTGAATACATTTTCCATCAGCTGTATCACCGGCAATCCTCGACTCATTAGAAGTTGCTACTGACAAGGTATCTGGAAGACTGTGTTGCTCTCTCTCATGGTTCCTCAGCTGACTCTAAAAAAATTGAGAAATATTCACATGTAACCTTCAATAAATACACCTGCACTGTTACTCAGAGACTGGAGAAGCAGTTAATTGCTTTCACGGCCTCGTACCTAAAACACATTATCAGTATTTTAAAATCAAATGTGCTAAAAGATTACCTGACTTATTTGACAGTTTATGGGAAGAAATACGCTAGGGAAATCAGTCTCATGAAAAAGGCAGCTCTCTGTGCCTTTTCTGAGAGGAATCCCCTGCTAGCCCCTGCTTACGCATGGCACATGCATACTTACTTACACACTGGCCTGCCAGTGGAGGAAAGAGCAGAGCACTCAGAATAACCCAATGCTTTCATAAAAATAAATCCAAACAGCAACTGTTTTGCTGGACTCCTGGTAATTTTTGTCTTTCAATTATCAACTAAATGTGCCAGAGAGACCTAAATGGAACCGTTCCTTCACGGGATCTTTGTCCTCCACCTCCACCAATCAAGAATGCAGGAGCCAAAGGAACTTCGGGAACCTGCTTTTGCTGCCCATTTGGATGCACTGCTTGTCTAGTAGCCTGAGACCACTTCGGATTTTCATGAGAGCAACCCAAGTAGGCAGTGAAATCTCAGACCCAAAGACTTTTTTATTCCTGAGCTAGATCCCCAACTCTGGGGAAACTGAGAGAAAAAGCCTACATCCCAGCTACCCTTTAAGCACACTTTCCCCCTATCGTAACAGTCAACTGACACACGAGAGAAGGAAAGTTTGAAACTAATGAGTCAATCCGGTTTCCTTTACAGAAACAGTATCTAATGCGGGTTGTTGGTTTTAAGGTAGCATGTAAGAGGAAATTCAGTCAAAATAGTCCTTGAAAGTCCCTTAAACTGCCCATAAAACAACACATGTGGCTCTGTTTCCACTTTACTATCTTTCATTAAGTCCAAAACAGCTTATTTTCCCTCCTGCAGTGACACAGATCACTACTGGCTGGTTGTGTAGCTCAAGTGAACGACCTACATTTTGGGGCCATGGAAGATGAAAAATAGCTATATTTTTGCGCTGATGATGTAGGATTACATTTGTGTAAATCCAATATGTGTACGTCCCTCCACTGTACATTCCCTTGTAATTACCCTGCAATTTAAAATCAACACATTTAAAAAAAGATATCCACGCTAAAACTAAAGCAGTAAACACAGAAACTGTTAAGGAGGCGGTCGGCAGGGAAAACAATCCTACACCAGAAATTCTGATGACCTAGATTTCAGTCCCAATTTTAATACTAATTCAGTCGGGATCCTCTGGGCAAATTATCCAACTTCCCTGGGTCTCAGTTTCCTCACCTATAAAATGAGGTGGTCGGGTTCTCTCTAGCAAGCTCCCTCCTGACTCTCAAAATTCGAAGGTTCTCTGAATGATTTCTTGAACCAATACTTACCTTATAATGAAAAGACTCTTCGCACTGCTTACACTGGTATATTCTTGTT
Source organism: Lontra canadensis (assembly GCF_010015895.1). NCBI lineage: Eukaryota > Metazoa > Chordata > Mammalia > Carnivora > Mustelidae > Lontra > Lontra canadensis. The sequence continues at coordinate 957,908 of NW_022631202.1, read as the reverse complement.
TTACAGTGGTTGATCATGTGGTTCTCCAGATCCTTGCTGTTGTCAGCTATGTGCTCACAGATAGGACACTGATACGGCTGTCTCTGCCGATGGACTCGCAAGTGCTGCTTGATGTAGCCCTTGTTCCCGCTTGCGTAGTGACACAGGCGGCACCGGTAGGGCCGATCAGCATTGGGGATGTACTCCACCACGCTGCTTCCCGACAGGCTCGCCTCGCTGTTCGGTTGGCACTGGGCGTTGTCCTGCAACTCTTTCAAAATGTCGTCATCTGAAGCATTTTGGTCTGTCCTTTCCCTCAGCTTTTCAATGACAGTCAATAAGGACATGCTGATGCCTGTTTTAACTTGCCCATCGGACAGTTCCTGCCTACCCTCCGGGAGTGCTACCAACGTCGAGTTACTTTGGTTAAAAGTAGTTAATCCATCTGCGGAGTTTTTGAGTGGTGACATCATTTTAGAATAGGCCGCCAATGTGCTATCTACTTGCCTTTGTCCGGTGTCTGGATCTAGAAGGTTTATGTTCCCGTAGTGCCCGAGGTTGGCTCTCGTCAGTTCTGCAGCTCGTATGGGCATCGTGACGAGGGCTTCTGCGGCTAACGAGTGTAGTCTGAGAGACTCAGAATTTGTTCTCCTTCGGCCCGGTGGGGCGTTCTCATCAGCAGCCAGTCCTTTGTTTATTAACTCACTGTCTTTCTTCTCTGGACTGCTCCAGCCTATGATCAGCCCCCCAATATCAACAGTACATTTATCAGCTCGATAAACTTCATCTCTTCCTTCACACCCAATCTGGGATTCTGTTGGGCTCAGGTTTTTGCCCTCTTCCATTTCAGCATTCATGAGGAAATGCTTCTGCGGAAGAGTTTCTTCCGCACTTGGGAGACGCTCCACTATCACGTTAACGTGGCCTTTTTTGTTTGGGCTGCTACTAATGATCTTCTGTGCAGATGAAAGCAGACTGTCGGCAATCAGATTCTCCTCCACATCCGAAATCACCTCCAGCATTTCTTCCTCGTTAGGGTCAAGAGTAACCGACTGGCCTAGATGAACTCCCCCTTCCGCACTCTGTTCCAAAGGAGATGAAGAGGATAAGGTTTCTGAGCTGCAAATCTGCACTTGTACTGAAGGCCCATTGTGGATACTCAGTTCATTGTCTCCAATAGCAATGACTACTGCGTCCAGCCCACCAGGCTCAGCAGCCACTGAAGAGTCCAGCAAGCCTAGGGGCTCGTTTTCATTTTCGAAGATTGGATAGGAGCAATCGACCTCCCCGGCATGCTTCCAAGCATGTGTTTTCAACATTCTCTGCTGGCCACAGGTGTAACTACAGAACAAGCAGCGGTACATGCCGTACTGTTCATATGCGTACCACTTCCTCTTACCCATCTCTGTCACAGGTGCATTTTGGGCGGGGTGAGCTTGCGGACTGTCCACACTCATGGCGGTATCAGAAGTGGTTTCATTCTTTCTTTCTGCGGGTCTCTGAGACAAAGAGTTGGAGGGGCTTATACACTGCGGGGCTTTGGGTTGAGTGCGACTGTTGGCATCATTTTCATGGTCATTTACCACGTGAGCTTCAAGTTCCTCTTGGCTTTTAGACGTGATGTGGCACTCTGAGCACATCAGAATCACTTCATTCTGGTGACCATGCTGCTTGATATGATCTTTTAACACAGAAAACGATGACGACAGAAACTTGCAAAGGCTACACTGGTAAGACATAGCCTTCCCATCGTTCTGGGCAAGAGAGCCAGGGGTGAGGTGTATCTGTGACATCTCCGTCTTCCTAATCTCGCCAGCAGGTGACGGGGTTACTTTAGCTGGAATCTCGCAAAGTTCTTGGGCTTCAAGGGAGTGTGCTGCAGTATTGGAACGTGCACGTTTCTTCCCAATTAAGAGACATTTTTGTGACTTTTCGTGTTCTACGATCTTGCTTAACTTCTGGATAACATGGATTAATGGATCTGTTTTAACTTTTCTTTGTTCATCAATTTCCAATGATGAACTGATGACAGTTTCAGCAGTCAATAGTGCCTCTTGTTCTCCAATATCTGGCACCAACATGGCAACACTGCTGCTTTCTTCCATATCTAGAAAGGAGAACATACAACAGAAAGAAATAACCAGATTATAGGTATCCCAGGTATGTAACTACAGGAAATTGAAACTAATCTTAGAGTTTAAGCTAATCTCTGTATTCTCTAACCTGGGAGCTCTGTATCAGTATACCTGGGTATGCCCAATAGAGACTGAAACCGTTTACAACTTCTCTTTGGAGTGCCGTTCCCTATCAAGACTGATGATGATCTTTCCATCAATTTCTTTCTTTGGAAATGACTTTAACAATGTGAAACTCCTTTTTCTTCACTTTCTTTCCCCTAGACATCTAGCTGGGTCCAATCAGTACCCCTCTCTTTTGCCCAATGCCAAAAAACAGGACTCCTATTCTTTGACCGAAAGAACACAGGCATTCCCGGGGCATGTGGAACCACCTCAAGTTACTACAAAATACTATTCTGTAAGGCCAATACGTGATCGACACAATTCTTGGGAGACAACTTCTTATACCAAATATGATTATAATTTTATTACTAAAACCATACAGTTTTTCCTCCCCAGATCTTTGGAATTATGAAAATACAGCCGTGAACCTCTTGTAAAGGGCAGAGTAAATTTTGAGAAGTACTATGCAAATGAAACTACATAAAAGCAATGATCTAGTTCCTTCTTTTACTTCCTTCCATTTATCTTCCTGAAGATAAACCACAAACCATGCTGTGGTTTTTTCCTAGAGGCCGTATTAGTGGTCAACTACTACTCATACGCATGTATGTTCTTCATTCTTTTCTTTTTTTTTTTTCCTTGAAAGGGAGAGGGGCATCAGAGAAGGAAAACAACTGGTGTTTCAGGTCTACATATTCAAAGTCCTTAAAAGGGGTTCTCTGTAAGTTCTAGCAATGCACTACAGACAAGGAAGTTACAAAACAAAAAATACTCACAATATCTTTCCGCCTAGATCTTGAATCCTCTATTTCCTGGCAGTACTTTCATTTCAAACATTTCCTTTGGCTCAAAGTGAGATTAATTTGTTGACTTGGATCACATTTTTCAGTTTAGGCTTTTTTCCAGCAACAAGTTTTGTTTTTCCACATTTTAGGTGCATTCTGGAGTCTTACTCACAACATTCAATAAATGCCAGCAAAATTTTTAGTGGCACCAGCTATAGACCAAAGACCATACTATTCTTAAACTCCAGTTACAGGCTTTGAATTCTTATTTTAGGAGGTGAATAATGGCTTCTCTCCCCCCAGGTGGCTGAATCAACACGGAAGGGCCCTTCAGCCCTGCCAAGATCAGACCTAACTCCTGCTAGACCCTACCAGTGCTCTGACCAGCTGCGGTGCCAATCCTCCCATATCTACTCTTGGCAACAGTGATGGCTTTTCCTCTCTCATTTTTCTGCTCTTTCTGGCACACAAACTTTCTATATCTAGGTCCACATCAGGCAAAAATGCAAACATTTTACTCTCGGTTTCTTTAGTACTACTTCTTCCCTCCTTCCCTGATAGTCTGTCCAATGTGATCAACTTTCTTTTCTTCTCCATGTCCAACTGCACTCGTGGCAAGGAATGCATTCTGTAGCCATTACAACAGCGACTGCTACCCCAGCTCAGACCACTGGCCCTTTAGCTACTCTCTCCCTTAAACAACCCTGAGGGCATTACCTCTCAAAAGACTATGGAGTCCCTTTCTATTTTTCTCAAGTAGGAAGAGTGGTATTTTTAAATCCCTATACTCAATCTTAAGTCACTAATGAAGGGATCAGTATGGGAAAAATTTGTTTCTCTGGGAAAATCCTTTGTGACTTCGTAAGTCACCTTACTGCCTGAGAATTTCACATTTTTAGGCCAAAGGGCACTGTGGCTCTTTCTGTGACTACTGATTTCCCTTTAAGGTCACTCAAGGCTTTTTTTCTTTCGGTTCAATTATTAAACACAAATTAGTTAAGTAATTGTTAGTAACAGGAATCCTTGGACATTTAGTTTCTTGCACAAGATCTGGTGGTCTACTGTAGACCTAAGGTGTCCTTCTCAATGAAATGTGACATCCATGTAGGCTGACTGATAGTCTGCAAGTTGACAAGTGACTATTGGCTCAACAGACTTTGCATACCCACAGGGTTACAAAGGTGATTCATGTTATCCCTCTTCTACTTAATGACAGAATAGGAAAGAGAGCAGTGCAAATTGCTCCCTGTGGATATTTCACTGTGTAACCTTAAAAAGAAAGTAAAATGAAGAGGAGGAAGAGTTCATTTTATCTGAAGAAAAAGACTAATACAAAAGAAACTGACAAAACATTCCGATTTTAAAAGCGGTGTCTGCTCAGGCATTAAGAGCTAATGGAAATTTGCAGCAGATGCTCCAATTTTCCCTGAACATTTATGTAAGTACCTCATTTTAGAGGCTGCATACATTTGAGGATAAGTACAGAAATGGCAGCCATAAAACAGATATGACAACATAAAATACACCACGAAACACCTGAAAAACCAGTTTGAGTCTGCACGGCACAATCGACGTACAAGTCTCGTCTCATTAAACAAAAGTCTCTGTTAGAAAAGGTTAGATAAACAGTTCATAATAAAGTATACACAAGAAGGGAGTTAAGCTGACCTTAAGGCCAATCCTTTAAATTTTCACAAAAATTTCACTTTGGGCCACCAATGTGCACATATATATGGGATTCCACGTCAAGTGAAGTAAAATTTGGGGGAAAAAAAAGGAGATGAAAATAAGGAGTACAAATACAATCCCAGTGGCTCAATGATGATGACAACATGGATTATGAACACGTGCCTACTATCCATGACCTTCAACAGATCAATGTAAATGAAACTTAAAAAAATGACTATGGTCAAAGGGGTGGGTGGTGGGGGGATAAAGTAGGAATGGCAAATTTTGTAACTGAAGTTGAGTGATGAGTACCTAGGAATTCCTCATACTGTTCTTTCTACTGCATACATGTTTAAAACTTTTCATAATAAAAAGTTGTAATAAAAACTGTTACATGCAAGGCATTAAACAAAACATGATTATGGAAAAAAAAATCACAGTACTCATGGTTTAAAACTGAGTTGACTGGATAGGACAAACATATTTAGAAGTTAAAAGAGAATTAACAGCTTTTAAATAATGAAACAGTACACATGATAAAATAGTCAGAAGGCAACAGCTAATGACCAAACCCTAATAAAAACTGAAGAGCTAGTTTTGGTCTAGGAAGGTAAGGAAAAGCTTTACGAAGAGGTGGGAGGTACACTGTATTCCAAAAGACGGCTGTGCCAGATGTCAACCATCTGCCCCTCTAGGCTCCGTGTCTCCTTTTCTCCACTCTGTTCTCTGCCTCAGGAGGTATTACATCATTAGACTCCCATGCTCTCTCGTTTCTGGTTGCCCATGGGGAGCCACAACAGGAGATCAGAGGGAGGTAGCAGAGTGAGATCAGGATATTCATGTCCTTGGTTCCCTCCCTCTAGGTCACCTTGGATTGGCCATGTTCAATGGAAGGCCATTCTCACCAGGCAGGGGCTCTGCAAGACTTTTCTGCTTCTGGTAACTCTTCCTTCTCCTGACACTACTAGCATCAGGTAACTGCATTATCCCTATAGTTTGCCTACATCTTTATGAAGTCCTACATCTTTATTAAGAGTATCTTTGTAAATATATCCTCCTTGAATTATCCTAATTAGAGTGCTTCAGTTGCTCTTTTGGAATTCTGTTAACACAAGGGTAAGATTGATAAGGAAAACAGCCATAACATTATTATATTTTCATAAACAAGAATAAACCTGCTATTTAATTATCTGGTTAGTGAAAAGACCAATATGGCTGAATAGGAAGGTTTACAGAAAGAGGAAAGACTAGAGGCATCAGCAAAGTCGGAGCTCCTTGTTTGGAATCTTTGGACATAACATTAGACAATATATACCAAATTGTTACAAATAAATAAATATAAATTGCATCCCAAGCCAGAAAAGTTCTACAATCCTTCCACTCAGTCTCAAATCTTTCCTAGACGACAGGACAGGTTTCCCCAGCTACCTGAAAGTAGAAACTTCCTACAAGATCTTTGAGAAGCCAAAATGATGTCAAGTGAAGAAGGAATGACCCTGAAATTATATGGAGGAAGTTTTGTGTGTTCCCCAAACCAAAAAATAACCTCTTAGGCTTTTCTGATACCTCAGGACACACCTTGCTAATGAAAGCACAAAAGAGATCAAGATAAAGCACAGATGCTCACAGACACAGTTCAAAGCTCTGGCGCCTTGATGCTGAGATGCTGAGTGCAGTTCCCGGGCAGGGAAGGAGCTTGGTGGGGCCACTCTTGCTGCTGGGGTACGTGCTGCCTCTATTAACGGCTCACTGCAAAACAAAGATTAAAAACTACTTTTGGTTTTCATCTTTTTTTTTTTTTTTTGTAGAAGTGAAATCCTCGGATTTCTTTCAGTTAGAGAAAATAGGTACTTTTGTAGGTCCTTCATAAAAGCGAAGTGGCAGAAAGCAAACTGAAAAGTGGGGGAGACCTGTATTCCATAGCCTAAGCTTGTAATTAATGTCTTTCCCAAGAAAAGAACCAAATTATTTCTGTTGTCTTTCTTTCCTTATAATTTACTACTTGGTTTCTTTGTATATCTAATTAGTTCCTTTCAGTTATAGCATATGGTTATCATAAGTAAAATCAAGTTGAACAATTCTTGTGAGCCTGAGGGGAAGTGGAGAAAGGCTGTAATTTTCTGTGTGTGTGCAAAGGCAGTTTGCTATTTTATAAAGAACTTTTTCTTTCAGACTAACAATTTGTTCTTTCCCAACTAGACAAAGATGTAATGACCAATGTAATGACCAATTTCCCATTCTTCTAGATTATCATAATCCTAAAATACAAAACATTTTGCTCCAGTCAAAAGGCAGAAGTTCCTCTTCTAGAGTACCCTCAATCAGTTGTGTGACCTTAGGCACGTCACTGTTTTCTGTGGGTTTTATTCAGATTCCTCAGATGTAAAACAAGAGACTGGTACTGGATGAACTTTCATGTCCCTAAATTATGAACTGTCTATAAAAAATTACCTTGAGATTGCTTACACATTATTTATAGATTTATCTTACTGTCAGCTATAATTTATTTGAATTAAAATCTCCTTAGCTTAATGTGATTAATTGCCACTAAGAAAAAAACAGTATCAATATCACAAGTACACAAATTTCATAATCTAAAATTTCTTAGTTGGCATCTAGCCTGAGAGAATATTCTAATTTGGCAGCCACGGCGAAGACATAAGGTCTAACTAACATTAACCAATATTAAGATTTAACATTTACTGAGCACCTATAATGTGCCAAGCACAGTGCTGGAGACTACAAAAGTAAGTAAGAAGAAATCCTTGTCCTTGAAGTGCTCACCATCCAGGGGACAGTGCCTATGCAGACTTGTGTATTCGTGTTATTTCTGATAATAGTAGCCTCTTTGTTGCACTTAAGGAATCTGAGGCTCACAGATGTAAAGTAATAACTGGCTTAAGAATTGGAATCCAGACCTATCTGATTCTAAATCTCCTTTCTTAATACACCAATTTCCCTCTTACATCTCAGTGAGAACATATATGTATAAGAATCAATACTGAAAAGAGTAACAGCCCCTTAGAGCAAGACTATGTCAAACATGTTAGCCTGTTTGATCTTAGTGACAGTCTGGATCAGGCCAGGTGGGTGTTACACAACTTTACAAATAAGGAAACACTCAGTGTGGTTTAAGTCACTTACCCAAGGTTACATGGCTGTCAAGTGGCAGAGCCAATGTCTTTCAAATCAATTCCTGAAATTACCACAGTCCCTTGGATCAATCTTCAGAATTCAGCTGTGGCCAAGAATGAAAGTATATAGTATCAAACATTTCTCTTTCTTGGTAAAACAAAGTAATGATTTCTTTTGGCAGTGAAAAATTTCCCAATATTCTATGTGAAAAAGAAATTCAGAGGAATGTTCATGCAACCCAATCATGTGATGCAAATTTACATAATTTCCCTAACAAGTAGACTATGATTTTGCACAAGTTTGGAAAAACAAACAAACAAAACAAAACAAAACAAAAAAAAAACTGCTCTGGAAACTTCTCCCAATAATTGTGTATTTTGTTTTAGCTCAGAATTTAACTAGTTGACTCAAAATACTATTGGTTTTACTGATACCTTTCTAATGAATAAGGATCTATAAATTGTATACTGCTATTTTAATCTTAACCAAAAATACAATCTAAAGGATGATTCTGCAAACTTGAAACAGTTCTGCAAGCACATTGGGCATGAAAAGAGAGGACAGATTGACCTATATATATCTTCTAATGCAGTTTCCTGCCCTGGTCCTTGCTACTGTTTCTTATACCAACTAGACTTAATCTCAAAAATCGAATAATGTCTGTCCGTTTCTCCTAGAATGCAGCTATCTTATCGATTATGGTTAAGTAAATAGTTCGTTGCCAGGGCAGAAAGCACGTCTTTGGTCCTCCCCTGAAGTTAATTTTAAACGAGTTAGTGAGGTAAAGGAATGAAGGGCCAGGCTTTCTCTTTTAATCAATAACACAACCCATACACTGAGTCAAAGCAGAGTACTGAAGAAAGTACAAGCTCAAGGAGGTGATAAATCCAGTAATTGCCTGATAAAAGAGATGCAGACTGATAGTAAATTACACCCCACCGCAGTAACTAAAAAGATCGCCTACGGGTTGGGATGATGGCCTCCGCCTAATTAATCATCCAGGTCTTCCACACAAACCATTCAACTCCGGATGCCCGCAGGTCTTAAAAGGTGGGAGCTTTTTTTCCCACTGATCTCAGTGATCTCTGGGGACACCAGTTCACCGAAAAGGTTCGTAATAGGGGCAGAAGGCTAGGATTTTCTGTAGTAGCTTTTTCTATACCAAGAATTGGCTACAGGGCTGGGCGATGGGGCCTGAGAAAAGTAATCAGGAGATGCGGTGAAGACACCGTCGTGAGCTTTATCGCGGCTGGCCTAAGCGGTTTCACATCTGCTGGGGGGAAGGAAGCAAGGAACGCCTTGCAGGCCCGCCTGCAGACCAGGCTGGTGACAGTATGCGGAGAGCGGCAGTTTTCCCCCCCACCCCCCACGGCAGGGCAAGCCCGGGGTCTCCGCTGGCCTTGCTGTGGGCGGCGCAGAGCACTGGAAGAGGACGCGGAACTTAGGGCATGCGGCGAGAACCGGGCGGTGTCGCCCCGCTGAAGAGGAAGCGGGCGCCGGTAGAGGCCTGAGGGGAGGACGCACATGGCCGGCGGCGGCGCTACCTGCGGGCGGAGGGGCGGCCCCGGGGCGCTGTACCTGCGGTCGGGCGGCGGCTGCTGCTTCCGCGAGCCTCCTTTGGCCGGCCAGGAGCCCGGCCCTGCCCTCGCCCTCGTCCTCGCCCACCTCTCTCCCAGCTCTTTTCCCTCTTTTCCCCCGCTTTTCCCCTCCTCATCCGGAGCTCCAAAATGGCGACGCTGGGGACGGATCACGTGAGCCTCGGGCAGGTCAGGTGACCCTAGTGGCGGGCCGCGGGGCGGGGCGATGCGCAGGCCCCGCCCACGGGCATCCTGGGGCGTTCCGGCTGGGCCGGCGCGGAGAAGGTACTTTGGCGGCTCGGGGTAGTCCCGGTCCTGGGTGGGTTCGGGTCTGGGGCGTCGGCCTCCAAAGGCGTCTACGTTGTCCTCTCAGTGGTTGCCTTGGCCCAAAAGTCGGTGTGTCTTGCCACGTCGCCCCAGTCTGCTGCTAGCTTCATCACTCCATCTCCTCCCTAGTTGGCTTTTCACCATGATCACAGGCACTCTTTTCAGTCCTATGCATAGGAATTTGTTCCTGCGCTTGTGGGGCTATGCTTTTTGTGGCGTTCTTGGCTAAAATGGAGAGGTCCTAGCTGGGTTTGTGGCTGGACTTCAGGTGTGACTGGTGAGGGGCAGGGATAGCCCTGGGTAATCTATTTGCTTGAGAAAAGATTTCCAGGGAAAGAATTCATCCTAGCGGTTATGTATGGCCTGACTTGGTAGTTCGAGGGAGTAACACGACCTCAGTCCTTCTGCGAGCATCATGGTGTTTATCCTTTGGCTCTGTTTTTATTCGTGACGTACACACCGGGGTTATAAGCAGCCTTGTTTTGGTTCACCTGCGGAAAAAGTAAAATACAAAGGAACTGAAGCATTTCATCCAACTTCACAGAGAATGCGGGACTGTTTTGGTACGTTAGGAACTACACAGCAGGGTGTTTTGGTCTGGACTCAGTAGGTGGGCCAGGAGCAGTAGGAAGGGAGCAAACCTAAGATTCCCGTCACAGTAATGGATTGGACTTGTTCATTGAGATAGCCCTTGGGGACTTCCAGATGTATTAGAAGTCTTTGCAGTTGGCCGGGGTCTCAATTATCAAGTAGGAGAAATACCTAGCAAAACTTGGGCTTGTTCAGACAGGTCAGTAATTCTCCTCACTGTATCTCAGGATACAAATTCGCCTGAAGTGGCAGGGTTGGGAAACCAGGAACGTTAGAGTTCTGCTAATCTACAAGACTCCTTTGCCAATTGGACCAAATAGCTAAGAAGAAGGAAAAATAAAGTGTTGGGCAGGTTTTTTTTCGATAAAAGAGATTAAGCAGGAGATGACCGTGGAAGGGGAGAAGGAAAAAATAAGGAAAACCAGAAATATATGAAAAGGATAAAGGGAGAACAATTAATGTGCAAATTTCTTTCCTTTTCTTGATCTATATGAATAATCCTAGTTTATAACTATCTGAAGAGAAAATTTTCTTTAGTAATAACTGTAACATCTGTGAATCCAAAAGTGGACAGAAGTTAGAGAATTATTTGATCAGGGAAGAGGGCAAAAACAAAGTGGGGAAATTGTGATCTAGGGAAAATAAGGGACTTCTCAACAAGAGAAGATAAGTGTATCTGTCTGATGTTTCTGTGGTAATCTTTTCTGGAATACAGCAGTTATTTTTCAATGTCCCTCTTATAGGACAAGGTTAGATAGAACTTTGTGGCCCTTTTCCTGGCTCAGAGGTATGGCCCGTGACAGGTGCTGGCTCATGAATTGTGTGTGGTGGGAGTGTCACCTCTATCCTGGGAGCATTTAGTTGCCAGTGCAGTTGCTTCCAGGGTACCTTTTTCCCTGCTGACTTGATGACTGGCAATGTTCAAAATGGTGGCCACCTTTTCAGCCTCCATCTTAGCATAGCAACAGTGAGCCGAGCCCCCAGCTGTCCCATGGTGGATATGTAGGGTGAGGAAGTCACCAACCATTGGGGCTGTTTGTTACTGCAGCATGGCATGGCTCCTGCTGACTGACATCTTCCTCCTCACACTGATGTAATGGGAAGAGGCAGAACCAATAGAAAGAAACCAGTCAGATAGCAATGTTAATGAATTAGAACCTTCATTCCTGAAGACAGAGAAGGTGTAAGACACAGAACTGATAGGAAAACATTAGCAACTTCAAAAAGCCACTGGAGCAAAACCTCAGTATTTTTTTTTTCCCGTACGAGAGCTCTCCAGAGAATTACAGTAAACATTTTTAAGTCAGAAGTGCAAAGACCCTCAGATGTAGTGAATGTCTTTGAACCACTGAACTTGTGGTCATCTCACCAAACTGCTGAGCACCTTCCACTTGCCACAGAATGTTATTTGTCATGATTTAATTAACCGATCATAGATTTAGATTTAGTGTTACAGATAGGAAACTTGCTTACTCAGTTCTCTCGCACCTACTCTGGAATCTGATTCTGTCTCCAGATGAGAGATGGCCAGATAACTGGATCCCTATCTCCACGTATCTCATCATTCCACTTTGTGATCATTAATTAGTGGAGGAGCTTAAAGATTTTGCTTCTACAAGTATCATGGGTCTATATCTTCTAAAATGACCAGGGTGTTTGATAATACATGGCGTGCGCTTGACGACTTCAACAAGAACACTGTTTAAATTTTGAGAATGCTAAGGGCATGCAGCGAGTAAGTTGCCAAGGCGATGACTGGTTGTAAACTGAAGGAGGCATTGAACCAGTCAAAACTAGAGAACACCAACTTGTTCCCAGCCATGATACTTATAAAGGACACCTTGTCTTTGGTGTAATAAGATTAGATTAGATTTCTTTTGACAGGATTAATCGTGTAAGTCTTTGGCACAGCACAGAAAATTGGAGGAGACATGTTAGCCTGTATTTCTTTTAGTTGTAATTTTTATCTTGACCTTTAAAAACATATCCTTTGAATATACTGCCTCAGAAAAGGAAAGATGGTGGAGGGGTGGCAGGAGGCACTGGGGGGGGGGTGTTATAACTAAAAGGAGAAAAAAAAAAAAGCAGAGTAGTGGTGCGAACTGAGAAGATAAACACAAACATTTCCCCCGACTTTCTGTTTAGCTCCAGTGGGACTGTGAGCAGGTGGGCTCTGTCTTTCTGATGTTTTTTCATCCTGTCTGTAAAACAAGAAGTTCAATTTATCTTTTTTTTTTGAGCTTCAGATGTCTGGTATATGGAAGTACAGAGTTTAATTATAGGAGTCCTCCAGATTCAAAATGGGACTTCATCATTAAGAATAATGGCAAGGCTTGATTTTATTAATGAATGAAAGGATTGCTTGATGTAAGTCAGAAGGAATGTAAGATTAAAAGACATGATATATTATTATATATACAGCTGTCAATAATAAATTAACATTAGCTCTAGGTTCCTTACACTTTGCATCCTGAATATACACCTAGAAATACTTCATAATTACAGTTCAGATCTCGAGAATCATCATAAATTATCTATCTGTCATTCATTCTCTGCTAAAAGCCACAGACCTACATTATTTCCGCAGCACATTGACATCTAAAATCTCTGGTGCTACGAGACACACATATTAATTTATTTCTTACCGAGGACCTGAATAAACCAGAGGGATACCCAGTGACCGGTGATGGCTAGGACAGATTGGAGGAAGAGCAGCTGTTGTGAGAGTTAGGGGCTACTCTAGCTAATAACGCTCATACTTACTTCCAGCTCAGCTGTTTGGGGTCTGAGCCACTGACTAGTTTAGAAGAAGCCTGCCGAGGAGCTCAGACCGTCCTAGCGTCTAAGGCAGCCCTGCCGTCCAGGTAGTGATGGGATTCTGTATAGACTTCCCTTAGCCCCTGGTATTGACTTCTAGGCGGGCCCTGGGAATAAGGACAGGAATCCACAGTGGGGACATCTAGTGGCTTCCCTGGAAGGTGCATTCAAGCCCCAGAGCCCTCCAGTGGGAAGGGGGACATGAGCCTTGTCAAGCTAACCCAGGTCCGACCTCTGGGTCCCTGAATCGGCCTACACGAATTTGGTTTCTGGCAGAGATTCCCTGAATTCATGTTGATTTATGGTTGGGATCCAGGAAAGGCAGCAGCAGGCTGGGAGTGGAGGTGGAGAGGGGCTGCTTCTGAGGACGTCGGGAGGCTCCTTCCAGTCTGGTCTGCATATGCGCAGGCTGGTACGCAGCGCAGCGTGGCTCAGCCGAGCTGCCACGGAGCAGGGAGCTCGCCTCCGCCAGACTGTCTCTCTGCTTCAACGCAGACTGGTTATTGGAACGCTCAAGCAATTTTCAGTCGTCTTTGTCAATAAAGTCAGTCTCTTTCCCACAAGGGGAATGAAAATGAGATTCTGAGGCCTCCGGAGGGTTGCCTCCTTTGGTCACTTTATCTGCCCGGGAGCCTCAGCTGAGGTGGGCAACGGCTATTTGCAATGTCCAAAACCCCGTTGACAGGTAATACCACCTGCTTCTGAGCAGACGAGGTGATTATAATAGGATACTGTTAAATTCTTCTCGGAGAGGCGGTTTCCTTAACGCAGTGACCTTTATTGATGAGAGGGGCAGGGGAAGAAAATGAAAAGAAGGAGAAGAAGATGAAGAAGGACGCTAAGAGGAAAAGTAACTGCTAATCAAACCAAGAGGGCCTGGCTAAGGGGTAATCCGGAGACCTAAAAATGTGTCGTTTGTTATTTTGACAGCTCTTCTTGAGGTGATGGACTAGGATAGGAGGCCAGTGGCAGCATCATTAGCTGGCTGGGAGCTCCACTTCTTGCTTCCCGAAGACGTCCATAAATGGATACCCATAGACAGCAAGTCGTCTCCCTCCTGGGGTCTCCCAGCTCCGAGGGAAAAAAACCAAGCCTAAAAGGCATTGTTTAGTTTTAGACCCTCTGGGAGCCTTCTTTTATTGACAAAGAAACATGAGCGAGAAAGGAGAGGGAAAATGCGCGTGGCTCCCAGGGATTACCCATGCTGCAGACTTTTATGCCCTTTCTGGCCACCAAGCTCCAGCAAGTCATAAGGTTGGCAAGGCCCAGTGGTGATCTGTTGTGAGTTGGAAATGGCACGTCCAGGATCAGGCGTGAGTGGGGCTCCCTGAGCAGGTAGCAAGACTTGCATGTCATCCACTCTCTCTTGCATCTGGAAGGATCCCTCGCCACATGGAAGGAGAGCCCTATGACCAGCTGATGCGAGGGAAAAGTGGCCCGAGCTAAGTTTCTGAACAGATCTGCTTGGTATGTGGAAGGAAACGGACCAACACGAATGGAGGTGCGAAGTGGGAATGGACACAGGGCGTCTGTCTGGGTCGTGGAGGCAGCTCTGCCTGGCATGGGGGGCTTGTGGTGGGGAGCAGGCTGAGCTCTGGCTCGAATGGCACCCTGGGGCTGGGGCTGGCCCAGGCACAGACAGGCATCGAGCATCTGCCCAGGGCCTTCCTGGGCCAGGGCCCTGTGTTAGGGGCTCTGTTTGTCTTATTTCACACATCTTTGTGGACTGAGCTCTGTGGTCATTAATTACATATGTAATCCCTGCCTTACCATCTGTCTACCCTGGTGGAGAATGAGTTCCAAGAGCCCAGGGAGCTTGTTAGTCTTGTTCATTGATATTCCCCCCTGGCTTAGAATAGGGCTTGGAACATAGGTACACTCAATACGCATTCATTGATTGAATGAAAAAGTGATTTCATTCAGCAGAGACACTCCTAGGCATAGACTTTATTTGAGAGCAGCCTGAAAGCTGTCTTTTGGGAAGATCCCGCATTGGATTGGGAACCGAGGGCTTGGGAGAGAGAAGAAACATGGCATCCAGTTAGGGACCTGAGAGCTGGTCTCGGAGAAGCCCTCAGAATCCAGGGTACCCTGGGTTTCACCCTGAACTCAAAATCTATTAACTGTTCACTAGCTGTGTGAGCTAGGGCAAGTTACTTAACCTCTCTGTGCTTCTGTTACTTCATCTGTAAAATGGGGATAGTGACACCTATCTCACAGAGCTGTTGAAAAGATTCAGGGACAGAATGTATAGGAAACCCTGATGCACCTGGCCTCTAGGAAATGATTAGTAAACAATATGCATTATTATTGCAAAGGTTCGGGTTGGAAAGATACTAAATGGGAGGGAGAGATGGAGACAAGGGACACTAAACGAAGAGCATGTCGCATTGGAGGCTAATTGGAAACAGGGTGTGAGGTGGAGGGCCAGTGAGCGTCTCTGTTCACTCAGCGCGCCCTCGGTGGGAAGCATAGACAGCTCTTGGCTCCAGCACCGATGACAGAGTCAGGCGCAGAAGTCGGGGGACACACGGAAAAGAAGAGGCCAGAATCATCCAGCTACTCTAAAATCAGCTTCTCAGTTGTAGAAGTTGATGTGAGCCCAGTTAGTCATGTCACATATGACTACGTGGGTTTTAAGCCTATTTTTCCTAAACGCGGATTTTCTTGGCAACGGAATGCGTGCTAACACCCTAAGATTTAGTTACATTTTGGTTAAGAAGTCCAGAAGACTTTGGACTTGGCTTTGAAAAATTGAAAGTGAATTGAATTTGCATTATTTAAGTGGCTTATTCAGATTAACACTGCTATCTCTTCAGATTTAAAATTTCAAAGACTCAAAGATTTGATATTTCAGCAGCAACAATGACATCTAGGGGTTGGTTTCTACAGGTTTAATCTTAGATATATAGCCTCTGCATTTTGAAGAATGAGGGTGCTAACATGTTTATTCAATCCAAAATGATGTTGATTCAATCCAAAATGTCTGGACTGTGTGAACTTGGTTGATGGCTAGGGCAACATTGATGGATCAGAGAAAAGAAAAATCTGGAAGTGGTTTCTGCTGTCATCTAAGAAACCTACTTTCCTTCTAAAATTGCAAAACTTCTCATTTTGCTTAATATACTCATTTATATATTCATTTCCTCCCCACTCCCCCGACCTTTTAACCAGAAATATGCCATGTTCCACTTTTCCCTGTGGGAGACAGAATTGCCTTCCCTTCATGGGGAGGGGCTGGGGCCCCGGGTTCTGGCTCCTTCCAGCTTTTTCTGTTTCCATTCTTGGATGAGCCAGTGGAAGGAGTCTTCGACAGTTCTCCTCATCTCTACCCTATGTTTTTACCAGATTCTTTTAACATAGTTTTAAAAGATTTTTAAATTTATTTTAGAGAGAGAGAGAGGAGGGCGACAGTGCCTCAGTGGGAGGGGCAGAGGAAGAGGTAGAGAGAATCTCAAACAGACTTTGCACTGAGTATGGGGCTGGATGTGGGGCCCGATTTCATGACCTTGCGATCACAACCGGAGCTGAAACCAAGAGTGGGACACTTAACCGACCATGCCACCCAGGCTCCCTGTTTGCCAGATTCTTTTAAATGAGACCTCGATCTTTCTTTTGACTTTTTGGCTTTGACTCTGCAGTTTAGAGGCAGCCTTTGTGCTGTGTAAGTTAGTCAGTCAGGGGGAGCCTGGGTGGCTCAGTGGGTTAAAGCCTCTGCCTTCGGCTCAGGTCATGATCTCAGGGTCCTGGGATCAAGCCCCGCATCGGGCTCTTTGCTCCGCAGGGAGCCTGCTTCCTCCCCTCTCTCTCTCTCTGCCTGCCTCTCTGCCTACTTGTGATCTCTGTCTGTCAAATAAATAAATAAAATCTTAAAAAAAAAAAAGTTAGTCAGCTAACAGTGTTGGTTGAGCTTCTGCTGGATACACTCTTGTCCGTGTGTGTGTGTGTGTGTGTGTGTGTGTGTGTCCCACTGGGGTTCAGGGGGGAATGAGAGGGACCTACAAGGCAATATACATATGTTAGCCTATGAAAAACAATTTATTTAGAGGACACCAAACATACATGTTAATAGGAAATAAATTATACATGAAAACATCTATGAACATACTGGAAAAATTCACGAATATTCAGATGATATTTAAAGTTCCTTTCAGCATGAAATTCCTGTGATTTTTGTGTAGATTAAAATTAGTACCCTGTTACACTGATGCATGATAATGTCGGTGTCAGCACAAGAATTATCTTTTTTTTTTTTTTATGGTCTAGTGAAAGTAATGCCAGATAGAACCCATCTCCATGGGTGAGTATGAATTGACCCTCAATGTTACCAAGCTGTGAAGGTCATTTCTGGTTTGTAGAACTGTAGGCAGTGGCCTAAGGGTAGTGAGACCCAACTGCACCCCCTTGGGGATGCAGTACCCTATCATTTAACTTTCTGATGATGGGATGATGGGCCAGATAACCCTTTTGTTTCAACCCCTGCTGTTGACCTTTTCTTTTCTCTCCTAGTCTCTCCACCCAGTTTCCTGCCTTAGTGAGTAGAGTGAAGTAATGTGTCACTGGGCTGTCAGTGTCACCTTCTGAATAGTCCTCAGATCTTTTCCTTTCCAGCAGATCTCCCCCAGATCTCCAGTGGCTTCTGACAAAGGTCCAGACCTTTATCCAGACTTGGGGTCTGACCTCATGTTCCCGGCTGCTGCCCCAGCCTCATTCCCTCCCAGCCACCCATTCTCACAGCTGGTTTCCCAGCTGCACCAAGCCTGGTGTCCTCCTGCCTCTTCCCTGTCTTCTCCTGGTCGCCATAAAGAGCCAGTGTCTCAGGCAAGCCTTCCTTGACTACCGTGACCAGGTTGAAATGCCTTTGTCCTCTCTTTGGTGCCTTGTGCTTTTTGATTGCAAGCTCTCACATCAACCCCCTCCCATAAATGGCAAATTCTGTGAGGTCATCTGACGTGTGTGTCAGTGTGGTGCCTGACGCTGGTGGGTGCCGATGAGAAACGATGAATGAATGAATGAATAAATAAGTGAATGAATGATGCGTGTAGTGGAGTCTGTCTTGGGACTGAGATCCTTGTGGTGCTTCAGGTTCCTCAGCCCAATATCAGATCGCTCTGTGATGACTTGCTGCTTCAGGCTGCTGTAACAGAAAGCCATAGATCGCAAGGCTTATAAACATCAGACATTCGTTTCTCACGTTTTGGGAGTCTGGGAAGTGTAAGGGAAGGCGCTGGCAGCTTCAGAGTCTGGTGATGGCCTGCTTCCTGGTTTGTAGACAGTTGTCCTCACACAGCAGTAGGGGCCAGGGTGGTCTCTGGGGTTTCTTTTATATAAGGCTTTCATTTCATTCACGGGGGCTCTCCCCTCATGACCTGATCATCTTCCCCAAATCCCACCTCCTGATACCATCACCTTGAGGATAGGTCTCAACATAAGAATTTGGGGGCGTGGGTTAACATGACGTTCCATCTGTAGCCTTCTGTTTGATTGTGTAGAATGGAGAAGTAGATGGCAGACAACATGGGTCCCATCTCTGTGGGTTCTAGGCCTCGTTGAGGAAATTCTGATTTAAATGAATACTTTACATTACATTACCGGACCTCAGTGTTGAGTATAGAAAGTTCCAGCTCTTTGAGTAAGCTCATTAATCAAAGCTCCTTCCTGCACATGGACACTAAAATGATGTAGAAGAAAAGGGCCCCTGTGGGAAAGAAAAGGGCCCCTATGGCCAGTTTTGCATCTATGGGGAAGTTCGTCTGTGTTGGCTGAGCCCTCCCGTAATCCAAACCCAGGCGGAGCCCCAGAGGGGGACCTGCCTTCCCAGCCCCAGGGAAGAACTGCATTCCACTCCCTCATGGAAAGAATTTTCTGAATCATTTGCCTCGATATCCTCAGGTTAAGCATAGTCTTGATGTTTAATCTATAAGGGAGAGATTATCAAGTGACATCTTGATTTGGAGCAGAGGTTTGTAATTTGTAATCTAGTTTGAATGAAAAATAGGAGTCAACTCAAGGAGACATCGTGTTTGTGCCCAGAGACTTCTTCCCTCGGGGTATCTTTCTAATTATTACTATTTTTTTTTTTTTTGTATTTATCCTAGATTTCAAAGTCAAGAGAAATAGCATAACATGGAGCACAGAGTCTGGGCTGGACTGCCTGCATCTATTCCCTAGACCTGTCATTTACTTAGCTGTGTGACCTTGGGCACATCACTTTGCCTCACTGTGCCCTAGTTCCTGACCTTTGAACAGTGCCCCTGCGAAAGCACTGTTTCCGTGTTGGCTGTGATGATTCCTTGAAAAGAGTTGGAGGTGTACTTTTGCCTATCCCAATGCTTTTGTGGTTTGCAAACTCTCATCCACTTGTGTAAGTTCTACAAGCATGTAAGTTGTGCGCGGTGCTGAGTGAGATGCTGGGGGGACATCCCTGCTTTCAGGCACATTGTCAAGTTGAGGAGAGGAGGGCCAAACCTCTAAGCAGAACATACTGACTACATTTATTCCTTCAACAAATGCTTCTTGGGCATCTGCTGTGTGCCAGGGGCTGTGCTAGGCACTAGGAACATGGCGATGGGAAGGGCAGACCAGATCTTTACTCTTGTGGACCTTAGAATTGAGTGAGGGAGGTAGACACAGACAGGTAGTCAGGCAGACCAGTAAGTAGCCTGGCCACGGCACAAGGAAGGAACGAAAGCAGTGGGAGGGCGGAAGGCCTGCGGGGTGGGAGTTAGTCACTGTTTTCGAGAAATGGAGTGTTCCGGAGGGGCTGCCTGGAGGAAGACCAGAAGGATGAAATCCAGGAATTGGGGGATTGCAAAGTGAAAGAGTCCAGGATGAGCTACCCTGAGCTCAGGCAGGCCAAGAGGCAACCTGGAGAGTCTTGAAGAAAATGACAAGCGTGGGTTGGCAGAGACCCAGAGGAGGGTGTCAGGAGAAGCAGGTCTGCTCACTTTTGTGAAGGGCATTGTGGGGACTGCTCCAGGTGCCTATAGCCCAGGCCCTAGTGCCGAGCACTTGCCGGTTTCTGCAGCTGGTGCCCCATCAAGCTAAACCCCTTCCCCTCTCCCTTTCAGTATTGGGAGGCTGAAGCAGGTACGGTGACACCAGTTGAGAGCCCAAGAGCAAATGGGATTTTAAAGTTGTTAGGGCGTTTTGCCATCAGTTCCCCGAGATGAACAAAGTGTCTTGTCTGGTAATTGCAATTAATGGCTCTGCTATTCAAGCATATCCGTCAATAAATCTCCTCTAATAACTGATTGGGCACAGTCGTTGCCATAGTTATGTCTCTAAATTGGGCCCAGGGTAGTTGGCCACGACACTGACCTTCCTGGGGTCAGGCCTACTTCCTGACTGTATGACTCCATATCCCAGGAATTAAAGTTACCCTCCAGATGACTGGCTTTGAGCCAGCTGAAAGATAAGCTCAGTCCGTCGCCTTAACCGCCTGGAGATTTTCTGTAAGTCTCTTAAATGCTGAATGAAAGTCTTTGAAAGCCTCTAACGTCAACAGTTGCAGTAATTAGTCCTGTCCAATCCACTTTTGTACAAGCCTGGGATGTAGTCAGTAGGGGCACCACACATCAGCTCTGTGATCCTCGGTGTCATTTATGACAGGCCTCACCTCGGATTCCCTGGCTGACGTGGTCAGTGCCTCACCAAGGAGTCCTTGACTTTAGTTCCTCCCTTCTAGAGAATTCCTTCCCTCAACCCCAAGTTCTGTCTTCAGGAGCCTTTCACTTCTCCCATGGGCCCTTATCTTGCAGTCACCACACTGGCTCACTTGGTTAAGGGCTCAACTTCCCGAGACCAGATCTGCTCCCTTTCCTTCTCAACTCATGACATGCCTTGCGTCCTCAGGAGATCTTGGATTTCTAGAAGCCAAGTTGGGAACACCTGATGAGGTGGGGGTATTTTTAAATGCGTCTATTTATATATTTGAGTTGATTGCCGGTAATTACACGGAAGATGGAAGAAGGGACCTGGAAACAAAAATACTCAGTAAAATGGCCTTGCTTAATTCCTATCTGTATAGAACTCTGGGAGGGGGAGGGAGAGAGGGAAGACAATGGAAGCTTCTTTCCTGACTGTGGCTGGGCCCAAGCTTGACTTAAGCTTTCCAAACTCTTGTTTCCATTTCTTTCCGTTTTCACTTCCTTTTCTGCCTTCACTGTTTATCTCAGAGTGAATGCTGGAGACTTCTAGAGCTGAAGGACCTCAGGGATGGGAAGGACAGTGAGGCGGGGCCACTGTGGGGTTCACAGGGTAGATGTGAGCCCAGGTCCCACACCACCTTCCTTCCTGGTGGATCCCTCTGACAACAGTGCCACAGGGTTAAGCGTGTTCATCGTTTCTCCCTGTGTTTCTGTGAGCACAGGGGATGGGGATTTCAACACAGCGTCCCTTTTTATATAACCCCTGTTTATCATTTCGTCTCTAACTTTTCCATAACCTCTGAATAGAATAAAAATGACGGTGTCCTTTCAAAATGGGTAAAGCTTGTAAAAATTTGCTGGGTCAGTGCGGGAACACTCCCAATCTTTTGAACCGTAGCATTTCGAATTATTACCAGGAGAAAACTAACCAGCCCACACGTGTGGGTCTGGATGGGAAACGTGCACGCTTTTAAAATGCTGCCGCTCCGTGGCTTAGTGTTTTGATGGATGTTTGATGAAATTTGAATGATTAAACAATGTCAAATAGAATTCTGGCTTCCCTGTTAATGACGTGTCATTGAAAGGAGTTATAAAAATAGCAAGAGGTTTGTTTTCATAAAAGAAGGAAAAGGGAAAGGCAAATTAAATCCAATAAAGGCAGGAAACTCAGCAGCTGGAGGCACCCACCTCCTTTCTTTACCTCCCTCTCTCTGAGCTGTGCGCTCCGCTCTGCCTCTGCTGAGCTCTCCATGCGGCCAGCCACTTGGTGCTGGGGGACCCCAGTCCATACCCGAGAAGTGGCAGGTGGACTCCCCACCCCATGGCCTTCTCCCAGACCATGGAATATCCCCAGTTTCCAAATGTGTATCTTCTGCATCCTGGCGCTACTTAGTGGGCAGATACGGTGTTCATCATTGTGGTACCTGGGTGTGGGAAGGAGCGGAATACCCACAATTCTTTGCTGAACCTTGAGTTCCCATAGAGGGCAGATGGCGGCTGGGGCTGTTCACCGCAATGCAGCTTCTTCACACTGTGTGCCTCGAGTGCACGCAGCGTGGACCTGGCAAGCCCAGACACGGGCTGGCACCAGGAGCCGAAGGACTGGCTCTCATCCTCCTCAAGTTGAAGACTATGGAGGCAGAGGGTCCCCTAGAAAGAGACAGACAGAACCCAAGGAATCACAGAGAAATTGAAATGAGAATTATCTAGAAGAGTCAGAAGAGAGTGAAAGGCACAAGGAGACTAGGGAAGAAATGCAGGTTCGCGCTGGATCAGAGCAGGCAAACCAGCGAGGGGTGGGCGGTGCCTCCAGCAAGCCCTGACCCCTGCGCTCCTTCCCTTAACCGCCCTTTCCTCCTCCTCCTCCCCCCCGGGGGTCTCCTTTGTCTTTTCTCCCTAGTTTTGATTTTTCCCTTTGAACGGCGGTCTGAAGAGGTTTTTAAAACATTTAATTTTTATTTGCACATTTCAAGTAGTTAATACATATATGCAGTATAAAATTTAAGACAAAAACAGGTATACAGTGAAAATCGTCTCCCTGTTCCGGTTACTGGCCCCCCCAACTCTTCTACGAAGGGAACCATTGTTAATGGTTTATTGTATTACAAAGAGATTCTAGGCAAATACATACACACAAAGCATATGATACACACTATTTTGCACATTGCTTTTTTTTTTTTCCCTACCCAACCATATGATGTTGGAAATCATGCCATATTGGTATGTATAGAGCTGCCTTGTTGATCTCAAAGCCTGTACAGTGTTCTATTTTATGGATTTACTATAATTTACTTTACAAGTCTTCTGTTGATGGACGTTTACTTTGTGTCCGATCTTTTGCTGTAATTTCCTGGTACGGACATCTTTGTGTCCATGTATGTATGTCTAAAAAAATAAATTTTTGGAAAGGGGATTGCTGGTCAGAGGGTACATGCATTTTAAGATTTGAAAAATATCACCACATTTCCCTCTCTTCTCATTTACATACCACCTTGCCAAACCAGTGTGATCAAAAGTTGATCTTTGACAATCTGTTAGGCAAAACATGTATCTCTCTGAGTGAGTCGGCTCATTGGCATTTCCTTCTCTGTAAACTGTTTGTTCATGCTAAGGGTAGTTTTGATAAATCCATTTGGAAGAGACTCAGGTTCATAGAGGTCACCAACTGGGAAAGATTGAAGGAGGAGAGGAAAAGAGCCAAGTGAGCTTTATGGAGGAAAAATAAACTCGAGGACTATTTCTTTTTCTAAAGAAACCACTGTGCCTGGATTATGCCCTGTCAATATGCCAGTTATGCACAGATGGCTCGACAGTTTGATGAATTGACATTTCTTCCCCTGGACTGTGATAGAGGAGCCTTTCCTCTCGTAGACCTGGTACTCACAATGGCTTCCTCCCATTCCTGGAGTTTGTTTCCGCTGCAAATGGCATATAAAGCCCATTGTTTCATTGCAAATAAAAGTTTAGATTTACCGTGACGTGACCACAATGTGATATTTTCATCCGTAAAACCCTTGGTTACTTACTTGCTTTAGTGCATTGGACTGAAGTGAGCCACCTCATTTTCAGTGAGTGACCTTGAGGTGGCAGCAACATTACATTCAATTCGGTGATGCACCAAGTCCATTACAAAGGGAAAGTAAAAATTGCAATAAATCAGAATAATACTGATTGTTATAATTTTATTATCAGAGCATTAAGTCAATAAAACTTATCTGAAATGTCATTTGCATTGTATACAATTTTTACTAGTTATCCAGTATGTCTTAAAAGCATGTTTCAAACAACAAAATGAAGAAATCAGTGATAAATTGTGCACAAGCTGGGATTTGTCTCCTGCTCTGGTAAAACTAAATTCTCGTTTGATTCCTTGAATTCTAAAGTATTCTTTTTCAGACTTGAACTATATCATAATGCTTTAAGTCTTGCCCCACTGTATTTAGTGCCCTATTGTCTGATTACTTATTTTCTTGCAGGTTGTCTGGCCCTTTTTCATTTATGATTTTATATAGGAAGGTCATCTAATATACGGTATCCTTTCGGGAGAGGAGAATGTGGTTGTTTTTTCAAATAATGAGGAATAATGAAACTTATTTATGAAGGAAGTCAAAAAATTTATTGAAGAATCACTATAAGAGAAAAATGCAAATTAAAAAAAGCTGCTTAATAGCATATTCATTACCAGGGAGCTTCCAAGTAATAAAATAGTTGTGTAAAAGGCAGGATATTAGGTGATGTACAATTGCTTGTATCAGGTACAATACATGATTACTATGCATTTTAGTCTTGTCAATTGCTATTACATTATCATAGTATTACTGTGTAATTACTTAAGATGCAAGACACTAAGAATGTTTGGGCCTATGTTTTTGCAACTTTTTTATTTTTTTGCATTTTATGCCATGGATTACTGACATGTAAGTTATATGAAGTTGGAGAAGTAGATTCTGAATGTGTCCCTGGTTGATAACATTAATAATGTTCTAGTGATAGATTTGGTCTTGGTCTTTGATTAAACCCTTTTTAAAAAAATTTATTTGACAGAGAGAGAGATCACAAGTAGGCAGAGAGGCAGACGGAGAGAAGAGGGGAAGCAGGCTCTCTGCTGAGCAGAGAGCCCAATGCAGGGCTCCATCCCAGGACCTGAGATAATGACCTGAGCCGAAAGCAGAAGCTTAAGCCACTGAGCCACCCAGGCGCCTCCCCCGCCTCTTTTATTTTTAAAGATTCACTTATTTTTTAGAGTGAGAATGTAAGTACATGAATGCAAGAGGTAGGGGAAGGGCAGAGAGAGAGAGATGACCTCAAGCAGACTCCCCACTGAGCACGAGCCCATGCAGGGCCGGATCTCCTTGAACCTGAGATCATGACCTGAGCCAAAACCAAGAGTTGGGCACTCGACCGACTGAGTCACACAGGCACTCGTTGATTAAATCTTTTTAAGAAAATGCCAAGTTGCGGCACTGTGCTATAGTGGGCAGGCACTGGGCTAGAAGTCAAGAGGCTTGGATCCCCCTTCCAGCTCTGCCACTGTTAGTGGCTTGGCCTCTCTGAACTTTGATTACTTTGTACGGCATGTGGCATTGGAGTAAGTGCATGTATGCAATCATTCACTCACTCAACAGACATTCATGAGTGCCGGCGGCGGGTCAGAAACTGTGTTGGGGGCTGGAGATCCTGAGATGAATGAGACACAACCCAGGCTGCGAGGGTCTCACAGTATGGTGGAGGAGGAAAGTGTGTAAACAAAGCCTCATAGCAGGCGTCATGCAGGGTGTGGTGATGGGGGTCTCAGTGGGTGATCATGGCTCATGTAACAGAACTGAGCACTTCCTCTCTACCAGGTGCTTGGTGAGTGCTCTATATGGGTTACTTCTTTTAACCATCCCCCTTACCAGTGCTGCAGAGGAATTATGACCATCCCGGTATTACAGACAAAAAAACAGGCGCAGAGGATTGACCCTTACCAGGAACATCTAGTTAATAGATGATGAGCTGGGAGTTCGGCACAGGCACTCCTCGTCTGCATGCTATACCACACACGTGTTCCTTTCCTCCCCCTTTATTCTCACTCAGAAAATACCCTGTGTCTAAAGAAGAGGATGGACTGCTGCGTCATTTCTTATACAACACTCCTAGAGAAGGGGCGAACATCCTCGACAGAGGGAAACTGAAGCACCGCAGAGAGGTGACTTTGACCTTATTCGGGGACTGGGTCATCTGTTAGGTCCATTCTAGCACAACCCTCTGATTATTGACTAACCCAGAGTGGAAAGGAATCTTAAAGACATCTCCACTTGGAATTACTCATGTGGCTAAGAAGTGGAGCCAAGTAGTGGTTGGAAGCAAGGCTCTCAAGTCAGACTTGGGTCAAATCCTGGGGATAAGTCACTTCATGTCTCAGACTCAGTTCATCATCTCTACAATGCAGATACCAGTCATGGCTTCCTTGTGGACTTTACTCTGAAGATTAAAGTAGACAGTCCCAGTGATGGCTTGAGCCCAGAGTCTGCCATGTTCGAAGTGCTCAATAAGTATTTTCCATAACTATTGTTATTACTGATGGTCTTTTCCTCTTGGGCAATTGACATAAATAGGTATGTCATAGGAAATCCAAAACAAAATTAAATTAGAAGCTTAAATTTTATCCAAATGCAACTGATACAGAGATTAGAGTAATGTATAGTTAAATGTAAATAATTGAAAAATGCCTTTTGGTAATAGCACAGCGTTGTGAATCCCAAATAAGTTGATTATTAGATACTTATTTGTCTTTCATAATAAGTATTGATTTAATTTTGGTGACAGCATCAAATTGAGGGAGCCGATTGAATATGTTGGGCTGTATTTGTGTGAAGTGGTCTAACAAGACAAGTTCTTTGAATTGCATGGACAGTTGTATGTATTTATAAATTTCAGAATTGACCTGCCCCCTGGATGCTCTTAGAGCTCGGAGTCTGGCCGTAACCCAGTCCTTTGTATTGGACTCCAGGGTAGCTCTTTTCTGTCAGTTTTCACAAAGCCACATATTGCCTTGATAAAGCTTGTTTTATATGTTATGGAACGATCTCAAAAACACATCACCAAACAGAAGATAAGTCCCAAATGGCTTGCTAATCCTAGGTTCTTTGAGAGAGACATTGGGGAAATATCCTCTTTTGGAAAGTGATTGTATTTGCTTGAAATATTAGACCACAGATATTAGATCACAAAACATGTAAAAACAATTCACAGCTCTCTGAGGCACAGCTTTTCAATGTGCACATGTAGGTGTAAAACCAATGAGCTCTGCAGCTTCTGGGCTTGGCCTAAGGGGTCACAGAGCTTGGGAGGATTATTTTGCTGTGCTGGGATCAGAAATCTCACTGTGATCAATTGCCAGTGCGAGCTGAATTGGGTTCTCAGGGAGGCCTGGATGTGCACTTCCCGGGCTTCCTGACAGTATTTTCCAGCTCATGGTCATCTTTCTGGTTTTGGTAGTTTAAAAGGACCATGCAGCTTGTCAGAAAAGCAATGGATGGTTTGGCTTCTGGTACTTTGAAGGTGTCACACACACATACACACGTGCATGCACACGTGTTCTTGTACACATATGCACATGACACAAAACATATGTGTTTGTGTGCACAACACATTCTTTACTGTCTTCTTCTCCAAGCTAAGAAGGCCTTTAATTTTCTTCGTAAGTCAAAAACACTAGTCATTATTGCCACCCAAACCTTTTATTATTGTCACTGAAGTTTCATACATTGATGGAGTATAGCTTCTATCATCTCCTCCGAGGAGCCCGGTGGTTCTGATTAGCTCTGTGCAGTTCTACCGAAACTTAGAGCACCAAGATTCATCTTCCACAGAGACTGTGATCACCAGTTCCCTTGCACTGATCTTCTGGCAAGGAGGTTTGAAGGTGAGCTGTTTTACCCAGCAAGTGTCCCATTACAAAAGGAGCAATGACACACTTGACTGAGCACTTGTTGGTATCAAAATGAATGTGCGCTTTTCTGGAAAGAGGTAGGAGCAATGTGGGGAGGAAAGCCACAGACTTTTCAAGGTAGGTGGCAGGCTTTAACGGAGCTTCAGTGAGCATGCTCAGTACCGCTTTGGGTTAGTTTTAAGATTTGTACAAACAAGAGAGAGTCCATGGACAGACTACTTCTGCTGGGGATAGCGCTATCTCTGACTCCTGTGGAAGAAAATTCTTACTTTCCTAGTGTTTTCATGCAGGATTTCTTGTCACCTATAATCCGGATTTCCACCCCCTCTGGCTTAGTCTGCCCCAAGTAAGACTCCCAAGTGCCGGGGCTCTAAATTATCTTGAGCCTGGAAGGGAAGAAATGGAGAGGTCTAGTTCTCCCAACAAGAACAGAGGGCAGAGAAAGGTTGAAAAATGGATTGAGCTCTTGCCTGGAATGATCCAGAAAAGATTAAAAAAGGCCCATTATCGGGGTCATTTTAGTTCGATGAGTTCAAGATTTCAAGATGGTAACCTGATTGAACTCATCTTCTTTATCGTCATCATCATCATCACCGCCATCACCTTCACCTTCTTCTTTTTACTTCAAGCAAAAAGTGTTTGAATTGCAGTGAGGGATTCTGCTGTCCACCCAGAACCATAACTCACCAGGTTAACAGGCTGCAGTGCTTAATGCAAAACAGATCGCCAACCTGGCACTGAGCAATGTGAAATCCAACTAGCTAGAAACTGTGTCTCATTAGAGGCCTTCCACGCAGCAAGCAAATGCACTTGGAAATAGTCATGTGATTCCTTCACAGGAACCACAGAAGTGAAATTTGCTGCTGGGCAGCCCATCGATTCCCTTGAATCTGTTTGCAGTTTCTCTTCTTTGATATTCTGCCTCTTCTAAAATCTTATCCTTCCCCTGCACCCTCAGTTTGCTTTTTGCCCACTCGCCTCCACCAAACACATTAACATCCTGCACGAAGATATTCCATTAAGTTGGCTTCCAGACCCACTAGGGTAAGTGTAAAGTCTGGATTTCTCCCTTAAGTTGACTTAAGGCCTCTCCTGCACTTTGCAGATTAGACACAAACACATTTGTGGCAGAGAAAGGACCTGCCTTTGGTTGAGTCTCCACAGAGTGGATGTTTACATTTATGCCAAGATTTGTTCCTAACCTCTGCTCGGCATTTGTTTTTCTGAAGAAGTAGGGGAAGAATCATCATATGCAAACAAAAGCTAAAACATTTCTCATATTGCAGAGCTGAGTGTTACCAGCACTTCTATTTCTTATGAGTTGGCTCCAGAGGCTCCTAAGACTCCTCCTAAAACCACAAAAACAAACTAACAACTCCCTTGTCTCCCTCCCAAGGATATGGGAAAGGGTTTAACGTTAATCCTGACAGACTGATCACTCATTTCCATCAAAGAGTTGTTAAAGCCAAAATACTCCAGGAGTCACCCTGAGTTTCTTTGTTCACGTTCCACTTCACTCATTAGTAGGACATGTTGGCTCCATCTAAAAAAATAAATAAATAAAAATCCCCAATCCAGCTGCTTATCTCCATTGCCATCATCCCAGGTCAGCATCATCCTTTACCCGGCACCCACAAGAACCTCCTTCCTGGCCTCCCTACTACCACACCTGTTCCCTGCAAACATTCTTCAGACACTGGCCAGAACCGTCTTTAAAAAGCATAAAGTCAGGTAATGTCGCTACTGTGCTTGAAAACCCTCAGGGTTTCCTGATGCCCTTGGAACAAAATCCAAACTTTTTGCCAAGGCTCCTGCCTCTTAATCTCATCTGGTACCCTTCTCCCCTGTGCTTTAGCTGTATAGACATTCTTTGTGCCTTGGAAGTCACTGATGGGCCTTTGCATGGGCTGTTATGGATGCTTGGAATGCTCTTTCCTTGATGTTTGCCTGGCTGGCTTTATCTCAGCCTGTATGTGTCCATTTAAATGTCGCCTCCTCAGAGAGCCCTTTTCTGACCACCTAGGCTATTCTAGAGGCCTCTCTGACCCTACCAATGTCTCTCAATCCTGTTTTTTTTTCTTCATAGTATTTAAAGTATTCTGAGTCATCATGTCTATGATATGTCTACAACTTGATTGTTGGTCGTCCCTTACCAGAAAGGCCTATCCCTCCTGTGTGGAGAGTCAGCACCTGGGACAGCGCCCCGGCCTTTGTGCTGCCACTGAAGGCCTGAGTCATTCCCCATTCCCCAGGCCAACACATTAAGTGCTTGAATCCTCTCTGTTTTTGTTTCTCTCTCACTATGGTCCCTGGACTTATTTCCTGCCCTCTTGAAAGTTTCTAGTGAACTAGTCCTTCCAGTTATACATTAAAAAAAAAAAAAAACAACTTAATTTTTTATGTTCAGTTAGCCAATATATAGTACCTCATTAATTTCTGATGTGGTGTTCAGTGATTCATTAATTGCATATAACACCCAGTGCTCATCACAAAATGTGCCCTCCTTTTTTTTTTTTTAACATTTTATTTTATTTATTTGTCAGAATGAGAGAGAGAGAGAGAGATTGCATGTGTGCGCACAAGCAGGGGAAGTGGCAGGCAGAGGGTGAAGCAGGCTCCCCATTGAGCAAGGAGCCCGATGTGGGACTTGATCCCAGGACTCTGAGGTCATGACCTGAGCTGAAGGCAGACGTTTAACCGACTGAGCCACCCAGGCATTCCAGCACGTGCCCTCCTTAATATTCTTTGTAAAAAATAGCCATCTTTTTGCTCTGTCATGGAAGTCATTCCATGCAAAGCAATCAGCAATTATTCTCCAATGTCAGAGAAGGAGTGGTGTCCAATGTTAATTTCCTAGTGTTTGTATGCAGGGCTAATCTGTCCTAGGATGATAATGAATCAGAGGCAAAATGCTGCAAAGAGATCTCAGTCACCTGGACACCACTTGCAAAGTCAAGAGAGACCTCTTTTGTCAGAAAACCAGCCTGTCTGCCCTTCTGGGGAACTGGTGTTGTTAGAAGCTGCACAGTCCAGTTACTGCAAGGAAACACAGTTAAAGGGCAAAATCAGTGGGAAAGTGGGTCCTGGAAAAGTCTCCATGGTGAAGGGCTGCTAGGCACTCCCCGGTGGACAGCCATGGTAGAGGCAAAAAACATTTGTGCTTTAGCAGGATAATTTTTCATAACAGAAGTTGTTCTCATTACTATGTAAGAACAGTGTGTATGCATGCATGACTGGCCCTTTACATGCCATTGAAGGACACCTAGTGCTCTGGCTGGAGAAATTTCAGTTGGCTCTGGGAGGTCAAAAGCCATGATTTCTCCAAAAGGAAAAAAAAATTCTATCCAAACCAATTCACTTCCTCAGACTCTGAAGTTCTGAGATTTTATGAACTGATTACTAGGAAGAAGTGGCAGGTTGTTCTGCTGGGTAAAATCAAATTGCAGGATGGTTGCACGGAACTCAGAAATGGAGAAAACTAAAATAATGAAAATCAATAGTGCATCTGCAGTGATCTTACACTTCAACCTAAGCAGTTCTTTGCACATGTAATTTGTGGGAAAATTCATTATGTTGTTGTGGCAGCAAACACATTCCATACAAATGCACAAATGCCCTGCTAATAACCACCACTATTCCACATTGGGTTGTGGAAAGTGTTGCGCTAAAATCAGAGTCCTAGGATGTTAGGGTTGGAAGACTATGAGCCCATTTTAGGGTTGAGTAAATAAAGCCCAGAATGAGGAATTTATCCAAGGTCTCAAAAATCACTGGCTGCAGAGCTGGGCCTGCACCCAAGCCTCTGGCTCCTACTTTGTGCTCTTTCTCCAGCACAGATACTAGCTCTGCCTTCATCCCCTGGCTGCTGTGTCTACACATACTGTATGCATTGCCTTTATACTCCAAAAGTCTTTACCCATAAAGGTACTCATGAGCAGTGATGGCAGGGAGCGTCATTGCACAAAGATGCGGTAGCATCCTCAATAAGAATTTCTGCTTACCAGTCACCACTACTGGTAATTCCCAACTGTCCTCTATGCAGTGCCCATCCACCGGGTTCTTCACTGTGTCAGGAGGCAAAACTCCCCCGCCCCTTCCCTTAGTTTTTTTTTTTTTTTAAGGTTTTATTTATTTGAGAGAGAGAGAGAGAGAAGCATGAGCCAGGGAGAAGGAGAGGAAGAAGCAGACTCCCTACTGAGCAGGGAGCCCCATGAGGGGTTCAGTCCCAGGACCTTGAGATCATGACCTGAGCCTAAGGCAGTCGCTTAACTGACTGAGCCACCCAGGCGTCCCTCTTTCCTCAGTCCTACCTTCAAACTCACTAACTCAAACCCAGTGACACAAAGAATCCTAACTTACAGAATACTCTAGAAGGCAGGCTGCTTGCCATCTTTATTATTTGAGCATTACTTGAGCTCCTGGAGTTTCAAGCCCAAACAGCAGGCAGCTTATCAAAAGTATTTCCTCTAAACAGATACAGTTTTTCTCTAGGAAGAAGTCTTTAGTGAAAAATTTCCTTCTTGTCCCATATTCCCATCACATCATGTAGATTCCTAAATGGCTTCCAGGGGCCTCTTTCAATCTCTCTTTTCTGCTCTGGGAAACTTATTGGCAAACTCCCCATTGTGTGTTCAATCTGACCTCCTAGACCAGCACTGTTGCTAATGATAGTCAGCATTTCTAACTGCCTGTGTGAGTGCCCCACCCTGGGACACCAATATCCTCTCATCCCATCCCTTCTGAGAAGGCTCCTCCCTACGACCATACTACGTACCTAAGGGTCCCCTTTGGTTTTATAATAGTCTTAGAAGATGCTGCAGGGAATTGTTCTTTAGGGGTACCTGGCTGGTGACTTGTACCACCCACCCACTTAGTGACTGGGCATATGTGTGGGGTCTGCTGCTGAAGACCCACCATGTGAAGATTGATGGGTGGAGGTGAGAATTCTGTCCCATGAGTTTCCTAGGTGCCTCAGTAATGTCCCTCATGGTTCAGTCACCATCAATTCCTCTCTCTTCTAGCTGGGGTGTGGGACAGGGTAGCACAGGGTTTTCTTCCTTTCTCTCTCAACCCAGGCTTCTGCTAACTGCTTCACACCACTCTTTCACCCGATCCCATTTCCGATGTCCCTGACTCTTCTCTTCCATGGACTTACAGAATACTCTTTATCGCAAGGCTATGATCCTTGAGAGAAGCACCCTGGTCTGATCTCTGCTTCCCAGAGGGTCCTAGGGATGGTCACCCTGAAACAGAAGAAAGACCACAGGTAGACTGTTTTCCTACTCAGTGGGTGACCATCAGTTTCCTCTTCCCCTTTCCATGTGCTGCACTCTTACTGAATACTAAGTTTTTTATACACATTGTCTTTAATCCTCACAACAAACTCAAGGAAGCTGATGGTATCACCCCCAATTTAAAGATTAAGAAATCAGTGGTCTGAGAGGTTTCTGAAACCCACTTGAGGTCACCCAGGCACTGGTGGTGGAGGCAGAGGTTGAACCCAACCCTGTGTGTTGCCAAAGTTGAATTCTTTTTTTTTTTTTTTAAAAGATTTTATTTATTTATTTGACAGAGATCACAAGTAGGCAGAGAGGCAGGCAGAGAGAGAGAGGGGGAAGCCGGCTCCCTGCTGAGAAGACAGCCCGACATGGGCTCCATCCTAGGACCGTGGGATCATGACCGGAGCCAAAGGCAGAGGCTTTAACCCGCTGAGCCACCCAGGCACCCCTAAAGTTACATTCTTTCCGGAGCACCTTGTGTGGGTCTCAGTAAGAGTCCCCAGGAAAGGTAGGTCCCCTCTCCTTTTGAAAACAGATAGGCACAGGCAGTTTGAAACTGAGCTGTTCCAGAGATCGTACCATGGCACTTGCTGGAAGATGGGTCGTGGATGAAAATCTGGGTCCCCTTGGAGGAGCAGTATCTGCTCTGGGGTTCATGTCCCGAGGTTCTGCCCCTCTGGACATTAGGTCTGTCCTTTCTGATACACGACCTGTTATGCAGACCCTGGGTACATGTCCCCTCACGGGCAAGCCAGGCCTGAGGAAGGCACAGATGTCCCCATGTGGTTGCATAGTGCCCAAAGCCTTGGTGGACCTTGACTAGACCTCTGACCCCTTGGAGGGGATCAGTGGGCATCCCTCTTCAGCCAGACCCCCATTTGCCACTCCTGGAGAGTGTGTTGTGCTATTTAAAGGTGTTGAGTTGACCAGGAAGATTCACATGTGACTGATATGTGTGTTGGTGTGGAATCACATTGATGCCGTGTGCTGCTGAACATGTGTTAAGAACGTTGAGAAGGGGGAAAATCTGAAGCCACAGCTATTGATCTTTCTGAGTGTTTGCTTTGCTGCGGGTGGAGAAGGAAGAGGCTACTGTGACGGCACCAGCCAGCTCTGCTGTCCCGGGTTCACACTCCCCGACAGCCTGTGAAGGGAGCGCTTACGGTCGGGATCACGCATCTCTGAGCTGGGGCTCAGCCTGCTGGGAATCAGAGCCCTCAACGAGCCCCTGGAGTCCTCCTGGCAGTCTCCGAGGCGTGGGCTGCTGCCAGATCACGGCTCCCAGACGGATGTGTGAGTGAGTGCTCTAACTCAACCCAAAAGAGCTTTTTAAAAAATCAAAGGCAAATCTTTAGAAATTGAGGGCAAGATGTGTTTGTGAGCTATTGTGTTCAGCTCCTAGAAGTTACCCCAGATTCCCACTTGGACTCAACCTTCTCTGTGTGCTGACCACACCTTCCTGAGGTCTTAGGCCTGTTCAGGCCAAGCTGTTGCCAGTTCTGCCTGTGTCTGCCCTGGGCATCTGACTGTCAAATACACAGAGAGGGCCCTTGGGACGCCATGACCTTATTCTGCCCCAAGTAGACCACAATCCCAATCAGACTAACATCCAGAAAGGTATCGCTAAAAATAAGTAGTACAAAAATCTCGGCATCTTGTGATCTGTGAGTGAGACTGAGGCAGGTAATTTATGACTGTTAAGTGAATATATGAACCCAACATGGGGCTCCCTGAGCCTCTGGGATGGGGTTTCCTGGAAATCTCCACCAGCCATGGGAAGCTTATTAAACACAGAAGTCACATAGTATTTCTCCTCACTGTGGTTATTTGATTACCAGGTTTTCACTTTCCTACATTTTACCCAACATAATATTTCCTTACAGA
This sequence comes from Lontra canadensis, assembly GCF_010015895.1. Classification (NCBI taxonomy): domain Eukaryota; kingdom Metazoa; phylum Chordata; class Mammalia; order Carnivora; family Mustelidae; genus Lontra; species Lontra canadensis. The sequence goes on along the minus strand of NW_022631202.1, from coordinate 923,043 downwards.
GCTATACCATGCCGAGATTCTGACAGGATCCCACAGGGAGAGGCACAATTAAGAATCTCATACAATAACACATTCCTTTGTCCTTATGATCAGCATATGTATGGACATCCACAGTGGGGACAATAGTGCTGAGGTAGGTTCTCTGAGTTTAGCTTTTTATTTTTGTAGACCGTATTTGGGGATTTTAGTTATCCTATCATAAGCCAGGGTATTATATAACTCAGCATTATGGTCACATTAAGGCATTGACTTCTAGGATAATGACTATTGCTTCTGTAGCAATCTGCTCTTAAGGACACCCTGGGAATATTTCATACCTATCAGGTTTTTGACCTCTGAGAGTCTGTGTACTTCTAAAACCCACTGTCATTTCAGGAACAAACTTGAAAAAAGAAAAAGCAATTAACCAGTTGCCTAGTGTTGTATAGATAAAACGATCTAGATAATCAACCTAATCTTTGATTTGGCTTGATTGATTAATTAATTAAACACTTATTGAGCCCAGACCCCCACCAGGTGCTGCCATGCCATGTCTGATAGTCAGGGGCCCAGAAGGTAATTGGCAAATGTTGATCCTGCCTGGAGGGGGCCTGGAGAGAGGAGAGGAGGTACTGAGCGCCCTAGTCAGCCATGTGGGGAAGGCCTTTTCCTCACCTATGCCTGCACAATAACACGTACCCCTGGGAAGTTAGAAGTTTCAGTAGTTAGCCGTGGGAGTGGATCTCTGTGTGGAAGGCATGTTGAGTATGGATGTATGCACACATTTACACACACACAGCCCTGAGGATTAAGAGGGGCCCGAGGAGTGCCTGGGTGGCTTACTTAGTTGCCTGGGTAGCTTACTTGGTTATCTCCAACTCTTGATTTCAGCTCAGGTCATGATCTCAGGATGACGAGATCAAGCCCCATGTTGGGCTCCATGCACAGCATGGAGTCTGCTTCTTTCTCTCTCCCCCTCTCCCTCAGCCTCTCTCCTGCTTGCATGCACTAGCTCTCTCTCTCTCTCTCTCTCTCAAATAAATAAATCTTAAAAAAAACAGGGGAGGCCTTTTACGAAGATGGCGCCGAAAGCTAAGAAGGAAGCCCCGGCCCCTCCCAAAGCTGAAGCCAAAACAAAGGCTTTGAAGGCCAAGAAAGCGGTGCTAAAAGGCGTCCACAGTCACAAAAAAAAGATCTGCACATCACCTACGTTCTGACAACCCAAGACTCTGCGTCGCCGAAGGCAGCCCAAATACCCTCGAAAGAGCTCCCCAAGGAGAAACAAGCTTGATCACTATGCCATCATCAAGTTCCCCCTGACTACTGAGTCGGCCATGAAGAAAACAGAAGACAACACACTTGTGTTCATTGTGGATGTCAAGGCCAACAAGCACCAGATCAAACAGGCTGTGAAGAAGCTCTATGACATTGATGTAGCCAAGGTCAACACCTTAATCAGGCCTGATGGAGAGAAGAAGGCATACGTTCGGCTGGCTCCTGACTATGATGCTTTGGGTTGCCAACAAAATTGGGATCATCTAAACTGAGTCCAGCTGGCTAAATTTAAATACAGTTTTTTCATGATTAAAAAAAAAAAAAACCAAAAAACCAAAAAAACCGGGGGAGCAAAAATTCCACTCTAATGGTTGGTGGGAGTTAATTAATTTTGCTCCATGGAATATAATATAGTCACATCTGTGAAATTATAAGATACACACACCCTTTAATGTAGCCATTCAACTTCTAGGAATTTATCCTAAAGCTATACTCACACATGTGCCAATGATGAATACTCAGGCCTGTTCATTATTAATTCATTTATCAAATATTTAATGAACTGCTCGTGCATTGCAGGCACTGTTCTAGGTACTGGAGAAGCAGTAGTGAACAAAACAGACTGCGTCTTACCCTCCAGGAGCTTATATTCTGGAGGGGAGGCAGGCAATATACACATACAGACAAGGAATACGTATGTACCAAGTTCAGATGGGGTGGCCATGCATCCTGGTTGTCTGGGACAGTTACACTTATGTCCTAGTTATAACTGCTAATAGCGCCCCCTTCTGCTCTCAGAACTGTCCCGTTCTGCACGATAAATTATCTGGTCATTCTGACTGGGTACTGATAAGCGCTACCAGGGAAAAAAAAAGTAGAAACAGGATAAGAGTGATGGAATTGGGTGCTGTTGTATGTATGATTCATTGCAGAGAGTTTGTAGTAGCAAAAAATTGGAAACAACCTGAATGTCCATCAATTGGAGACTGGTTAATAAACTATGCTACGTTTGTGCAGTAGAATACTATGTAGCTGTCAAAAGGAACGAGACAGAATTATGTTTACTGCCACGAAACAATCTCCAGGATATACTGTTAAGTGAAAAGAGCAAGATGGAGGACAGATGTGTAGTTTAAACCACTGCATATAAAGAAGGGTGTATGGATGTGGATGTGTTTGGCCATGCACAGAAAAGCTCTGGAAGCACATAAAATTCTGGTAATAGTGATTGCATTTGGAGGGGAAAATTGGGACACAGGAGGTTAGGGATGGAGGGAGATTTGCTTTTCACTGTATGCTAGCTTGTACTCTTCAACTTCAAAAAAACGGTATGGATGTATTACCTATTTACAAAATAACAGTAGGGAAGAGAAAGAAAATATCTCAAGTTCAGCTGGATAGAAAGTGCAGGAGCCTTCTATGGCTGCGGTTCTCACTCATGCCACTTGAGAATCCCTTGGAGACTTAAAAAAATGTAGGTGTCTTGGCTCCACCCCCAGAGATTCTGATACGGTTGGTTATAGATGGGCCCAAGCATTGACATTTAAAAATGAAGCTTGTCCCATTGATTCTAATATGCAGCTGGGGCTGGAGACGAACGTGTCCCAAACTTTAATGTGCACGTGAATCACTTGGGAATCTTGACAAACTACAGAGTCTGGGCCAGTAGATCTGGGGTGGGTGTTTCAACAAGGTTCTGCATTTCTAACAGGTTCCAGCTGTCCATGGACCACACTGTTGTAGCACAAGGCTAAAATATCTCTGGTACAGAACACATAGTCTCTGCATCTCTGCTTACACATCTTTGGAGATGAGCTGCTCACTTCTTTTTGAATGTTGCTGTTGCATGCAAGAGTGGGTGCGGATCATTAGCTTTCCTAAGTTGGAAGATCTGAATGCCACAGAAGTGGTCCGGGATCTGGAGCTTGAATCTTGTGTTTCTATTATCCCTCTAGGTCTCCTGTTCTGAGAGTACAGGGAGAAGTATAGTGTGATGACCCATCCATCCATCCCGTCACTGATTCATTCATTTCAAGAGCTGTGTTCCAGCATGCTTGCATGGCTGATCTCGGGGAAGCACCTCTGCTGTGGGCAGTTCAGAGAGGGGCGTTGAGAGCATGAGTGGGTGGCCTTGCTAGGCACCCGTGGAGGGCATTGGAGAGGAAGGGAATGTGGCTAGGAGGTAGTAGGATTTCCATCTGTTGGCAGGTATGGGGTTCCATGCCTGGTATAGGGTAGTGGCTTAGAACTCCTAAAGATCCCCACACAGGAAGTCACCTTCCTGAGAGCAGAGGTGGCCTTGGTCAAGCACTAACAAAACTTGGGTTCCCAGCACCCAGGTAGAAATTTGAGGAAGTGTGCATTGGCAGGTGGTGGCATCTGCTCCTGGACAGCCAGGAGCTCTTGCCTGACAGTAGGAGTCTCTCATGAGCTCTGGATGGTGTCCAGGGTTCCCTTCAGCCTGAGAGTTCATTATTACGATCGAGTGAAACCTTAAGAAAGCGGGGATCGGTACTTTTCTTTGTCAGTTTCACAGCCTTCAACCTGTAGCCGCTCAGAGTGACTGCCCAGTCACAGGACTTACCCCTTTCTCTGTGGGCAAGCGAAGCATCTGCATATGGACCTTTGGGACTCTTCAAGATGAGTGGAAGCAAAATATCTGGGGGTGGTTTGTTGCTTCAAGGCAAAAAAAAAGACCCACTTCTTTTTCTGCAGAGAGGCTGCCTCAACAAAGTTTAGGACCATGGGGTTTGCTGGAGCAGGTGTGGGGGGCTACGGGAGATACAGGAGATCATTTCCCCACAGGCTTGCTTTTGCTGCTATCAGAGGATGCCTGCTGTGGAGGGCCGGGGGGTGGGGGGCAGGGTTTGGGTCATTGCAAGAGGAAATGAAGTCTGTGAAGTGTAGAAGTCCCAGAGCATTTTCAGTATGCGTGTTTAAGCGGGCGTCCCAGGCGTCGCTCCTCAGTCTGCCCTGTCTTACCCTGTTATGCTTCCATGCCCATTCCAGTCACTGCCCCCTCACTGCATAACCCTCCCTGTTGTGAGTGTTACTCCTCTGGGATGCCTCCCACCCACCTCCTCTCCTCTTCTCCTCCCCCCCACCCCGCCCCGCGCCCCACCGGAGCAGGAGCAGGCAGAATCCACTCTGCACCTTCAGGGCTGCTCCTGAACTTGACCCTGCTGTTTACCCACACATCCCCTCAAGGCCTGAGCTCCCAGCCCAAGCCGCAGGTAGCCTGTCCCCTTCATCAGGGCTCTTGCATCCCTCACCCCCCAGCCCTGGCCCCAGAACCTGAGTGTAACATCACTCCTGGGTTTAATTGGCAATGTGGGCAAGAGGCAAGAGCAAATTGGAGGAGGCAAGCAATGCTTCCACTCACAAATACCAGCCTACGGCTCCTGCCTGGGGCAAGATCTGGATGGGCCAGGCTCTCTGTTTTACAATTAACAGAAGAAAACTGAGCTGGAGAAGTGATGTTCTGGCCCAGCCACAGGGCTATTCAGCGTGCCTCTGCCTCGCCTCTCCCCATGCGACCCTCTTTGCTTGTGACTCAGATGGAGGCCAACCCCAGGGCAGAGACCTGTGGCCAGGGTAGGGCCCAGGCTCAGGGTGCAGGACTAGTGATGCCAAACCCAGAATCAGAAGCAAATTTGGACCTAGAACACAACTTTCCTTTCTTAGCCTTCTTTCTAGACCTATCCAGGACCCAGTGGATTTAGAATGCCCCATTGTACGTCCTCCAAGCCCCCACCACCTGCCTCAGACTGTGGGCACCGTGGGCCCCTCCGTGTGTTTTTTGTAATTTTCACGTCTGTCTTCCATGATGTTTGTAAGCCCTTCAAGAATGGAGACCAAGTCTTATTCCTGGTACATCTGGCACACAACCCAGTAGAAGCTCAATGACTAGTTTTTTGAAGGACTCTGAATTTATAATATTTTACATCAGTTGCAAGGCCCCTGATTTCCTTTGCTTGATTTTGGGGGTTGATGTGTCTGACCCTGGACTGTAACCTGGCTTTGCTTATCCCCACCTAAAGGATTTGGTAGAAAGGGCCTGACACATCACACAGCCTAGGAGGAGGCATATAGTAGGCCCTCAGTATATGCCCGTGCATTCCACATGTGAGAAACATCGTCTGTGTTTTACTTGGAGCAGGTCCGTATCACCTTCGCCAGGGTTACTGGTGGTCTCTTAAGGAAATTGCTTTCCTACCCAGCTGGATCCCAAATCAGCTAGTCCTCACTGACCCTCAGGACAAAATTGACTAAGTTACCTTGTATGGGCCCAACTCTTGAAAGATTCAATTTTCCTCATTTCCCTCCAGGTACTGAGCTGAGTCAGTGACTGATTAGCTCTGGAATAGTCATGTGCTGGTTGTATTTATAGCACTAATTAATTAATACAGGTAAAGAGCAAGGAAGATAGAGTGCTACCGGGGTGCAGTGTCTTAAAATGACTATTAGCTCCCAGGCTGGGGAACCTTTGCATGGGAGCGTGCGGGCAAAAAAGTGCCATCACAGGTGGCGCCTTTTAAAAAGCATCAACTTGATTACGGAAGACATAAATTAACCGGGGAAAGTAGTGCTGTCAGTGACAGACTGTCGTCAGGATCCTTTCCCGTTTGGTTTCCATTTAAATCGACACATATGGCGAGGGGTTGTTTAAGGGTTTCGAGAATATACGCGCACACTCCCGCAGGAATAGGGATGCCTCGGTTTCTGTGAACTCAGTGGGTGGTATGGTCTCCCAGACTCCCCTGCTTCTCCCGAACAACAGGGAAAGGAGCCGTGAACTCTGCAAGCAAGAGCGAGCCCAAAGAGGGTGGCTGGCTTCCTTGAATGGCATTCGTCAGAGTACCTGAAATGTCGTGTTGGCACTGGTGCCTGAGAAGGCCTGGCCTCAGGAGCATGGGATTTGGGGAGCACTTGGAGCCGCCTTCTGGTTCTTCCTATAGTGAGAGGAGCCATGGAAAAGAGATCTGTGGCTGTTGGGGTTCTCAACGTCTGGTGGCTCCGTGAAGGCAGGGATGGGTCACCCTTTGCTGTTTTCTCTCCGCACCTAACTTGGGACCATGTAAAGTGGGTTGGAGGCCTGGGCATATGTTGACCCACAGGAGATCAGATTTCGCATAGCTTCAGAAGTCTTGTTGAGTCCTGAATATGTTCTGTTCTGGTCTCTCCTCGCCTCTACCTGACTGGGAATGCCCGTCAATCCCGACTGAAATGCTTCTCCTCTGAAATACCCCAGTCAGCCCAGAAAACAAACATGGGGATTTCTTGGGAAGAAACTGCAGGCTTTGAACTTTTTGGGAAAGAGCCTGCCCCACCCAGGTTTGGGTCTGGAACTATTTCAGCAGGACTATCACCAGCCCATGTGTAACTTAGAAAAAGTAGGGCGCTTTTGTGCAGTGAACAACCAGTATAACTGTACAAAGTGGCCCGTGTCTCAGGTGGAACTGGGAAGACCAGGGGCTTCCTCATCACAGTTTTCGCCGTGCAGAGATGAAGAGGTGGGGCCGTGACAGAAGGGCCACCTCAAGCCTCCTAGATGTCAGCTCTGTTAGTGAGTGTCCAGTCAGTCAAATGCTCCTGGGGATTTCAAAACGGAATTTAGCACAGGGACTTGGTCACAAACGTGTTGGAAGGATGGGAGCAGAGAGAAGGGTGAGGTAAAGTTATGCAATGATTCACTGCTGCTGGAAGTTGCTACCACCTCTGGGACTTGAGGAACAAATGGGGGAAAATGGTGTTCATCAGTACCCCCCATTTGGTGCCACTGCTGGGGCTGGGAACAAGGGGCTCAAGCAGGAAGCCAGGCCTGCACCTTCTGGCCTCCCTTGCTGCTGCCTCTGTGACTGGCTTGGCTTCTGTCCCCTCCCCTGCTGGCCTTCCCCCCCCCACCACCTGTCCTTCTGCTGGAGGAGATGCAGAAGCTGGGAAAATGGCTTCTCCCTTCCTCCTGCCTCCCACTTTTCTCCCAGTGCTTCCCGACAGCAGAACCTCACCGGGGCCAGCCAGCCAGGCAGCACAGGTGTGTGGAAATAGCAGCTTGCAGGCACCTCCCCCACAGGGGGTGCCAGGGAAGGGTGCCAGAAGGGTGACTTTTGCTGAGAGGCAGCATCTATGAGACTGCACACTCACCTGGGACTGGCTTGGCCAGAGAGGCACACTGGTCCTCTGTGGCTTAAAACATGAAGACGAGAACCTTTAGCAAGTACTGACTGTGTACCTACTCAGGCTCAGGCCCTCTGCTAGGTCCTGCAGCTGTGGGGACCAGCAGGACAGAGATCCCACTCAGGTGACGCTGATAGGTCAGGAAGAAAGGGCAGATATGGTGCGTGCGCCCCTGTGGCCAGGGACCGAGCCAGGTGCTGACATGTGTGAGTCCACTGCACGCTCTGGAGAGCTGGACACATTTCCCAGTGAGGTAGCAGAGGCTCATGTAACTCCTGCTGAGACAGATCGCATCTATCGTGAGACTCCCTGCGGTCCTTGGAGAATTCATGTCAAGCCCTGGCCATGTGGGTGTGGGTTGGGGGTCTTGTCTGCACCCCCTACTCCCCAGGTCTTGCATCTTGTCTAATGGGGCCCCAAGAGGGTTGGCACCCTTCATGGCCCATCCCCAGCACCCCCAGCACCCCCAGCACCCCACACCAGCGGCACTATTGGCACTCCCATCTGGACCTCGTGGGAGCAACGTAGCCATTATTCCTGAGTTTCTGCGCTGGAGCCTTTTCTCTTGCTGGTGGGCGCCGGAGGAGGGCCCTAACTTATCCATCTTTGTATCCCTTGAATCTGGCATAGCATCTTGCAGAGTGCTCAGAAAGACATTATTCATGTAAATCACCTGTATAAAAAGACAAGGCCATGCAACCCATATTTGGCAGTCTTCAAAAGTACGTTCAGCCAAAAAAATGGAAAGCGGGGACTTGAACAGATATTTGTACACCTGTGTTCATAGCAGCATTGTTCACGATAGCCAAAAGGTGGAAGCAACCCAAGTGTCCATCAGTGGATGCACGAATAAACAAAATGTGCTATATCCTTACAATGGAATATTATTCAGCCTTAAGAAGGAAGGAAATTCTGACAGATGCTACAACACGGATAAACCTTGAGGACATTATGTTTATGCTAAGTGAAATGAGCCAGTCACAAAAAGACAAGTGCTGTGTGATTCCACTTACATAAGATACCTAGAGGAGTGAAATTCATAGAGAAGAAACTAGAATGGTGGTTTCCAAGGGCTGCGGGGGAGGAGGGAATGGGAAGTTCTGATTTAATGGGGCTGGAGTTTCAGTTTGAGAAGATGAAACGGTTCTGGGGATGGATGTGGTCGCACGATGGGGCAAATGCCCCTGAATTAATGAAATAATGCTACTGAACCGAAATGGTGAAAACGGTACATTTTATGTGGTGTATATTTTCGCACAGTAAAAACAAGTAAACTCAGGATTCTTCAGTGTGGCTTCTTGGTTTGTGATGACCCCTGACTCTCCCATACTGAGAATCCTGTTTCAGGGGTGGGGGGTCCTTGAGAGAGTGAGTCTATCCCTGCCAATCCATAAAGATGATCAATTCCAAGGCTTATTTCTGGCTGTTGAAATAATGAACTTTGTAGTTCCTCAGGCCTTAATATGAAGCCCCAGAGAGGCACACTGGTCCTGCCAAGATAGAGCCCCTGGAGAAAGAGTGAGCATTTGCTCGGAGAGATGGGGTGTGAGTGCTTCCTCTGTTTGTCTTGGTAGTGTGCCCAGGGACCATGCCCATCTGTACCCATCAGCAGCTGAAACCCATCTTGCAAATATCAGCACATTAGGAATTTACTGGAAGGCCCAGACAGTTCCAGAAGTAGGCTGAAAAAGGGGTAGAAGCAAGGGGGCGGGGCCCAAGACATCTGGGTGGTGGGGTGGCATCTGTGAGTCCAGGTACTAGGGCTGGGGTGAAGGTCTTCTTTCCTGTGTCACTTCCTTCAGAACTCAGGGCCTGAATTAAGCAGCCTGATTGGCCAACAGGATGACAGGCTTCCTCTTGGCTTGGAGAAGGCAATAGGCTCCAGAGGGAGAGAAGTTCTTTGAAGAGCACTGGTACCTGAGAAGAAAGGAACTGAATGTTGAGTGGGTGTGATGGCAACTGTGCCCTCACACGAGGGCTCCATCTCTGCTGAGACCTTATGGGAGCACAGAGGCACACGGATACCCCATCATGCCCCTGCCCCACTGCTCTGGGCTCCAGGCAGGCCTGGGAAGCAGGAGCTAGTTTTGCAGGACGTCCCCAGTCCTCAGGCTGTGGGTGGGCACTGTTGCGTCTGCTTGCAGGGAGAACTATGCTGCCATCTTGCAGCAGTTGCGTCCTGGTCTGTCTTGGGGAGAACGCTTATCCTTGCATTTCAGCGAAACCCCATAAATCTCCAGGAGTAACAAAACAGCAGTGTTTGGGGGGCCTTCACGAATCTTTACAGGACCCCGTGGGAGGGAAAACCAGCCTCAAACCAGTGCATGACCTCGTTTGCCCTAGAAAAATATGAATCTTGGCTAACTTTTCCCTTCTTCCCAAACATGCAGTAAAATGTTTACTTCCACATAGACTTTTAAATGCACCACTGATGCGCTTGCTCCCCAAGTATATCAGCAGATTTAAAAGGTTCATAAAAATTCCCTTCCTATGGCTACAGTAAACTTTTGTGCAGTTGTTCTTCTGTGAGATTAGTGGTTCACACACCATCTTTTTAAGTTTGATCACTGATTTGTCTGAGAGCTAATTATCAGCAGACTGGGGAATGATGAAATTTATTTATCACCAGAGCTGGTGAATCAACATAGCCCATGAAGCCTCCAGGGCCTTGTATCTCAAGGACCTTATTCCTTTGTGGAGCATGAAGTGCTATTCTCGCTCCCACTCCTTGCACTCTTGTCTCTAATGTGGTGCTCCTCGGGAAGCAGCTGTGGGTGCCTCAGTTCGGGACCAGCACGGCACTCCTGGGGCACCTGCAGCAGAGCTTGTTAATCTAGGATGTCATCTACACACACAAGTGCTCCCCAGAAGAATGTGCTTTATAAGAAGCTTATCCCCAAACCCTGACCGGCGGGGCTTAAGCAGGTAGACAGTGAATTGAGTCTTGTCTTCAAGGAAAGCTGAGGGTCTGAAGACGTCAGCCACATACACCACCATGACCCATGGGCATGACATCTGGGCAGAAGCTGTGATTCAACCACGCCCAACATCTGACTACACTAGGTATTTCATATAAGTGGGAATCACACACGTGGACTTGGGGGAATTGTATGATAATTTTATTTTTAATTTTTTGAGGACCCTCCGTACTGTTTTCTATAATGGTTGCTCCACGATACATTCTCACCAACAGCCCACAAGAGTTCCTTTTCTCCATATGCTTGCCAGCACTTGTTTTCGGTATTTTATCTTATTTTAGTTTAGTTTTTATAGTAGCCATCCTACTGGATATGAGGGGGCATATCACTGTAGTTCTAACTTACATTTCTCTAATGGTCAGTGTTGTCAAGGATCCTTTCATGTACTTATTGGCCATTTGTACATCTTCCTTGTATATCTATTTTGGAAAAATGCCTATTCAAATCCTTTGCCCCTTTTAAAATTGGATTTTTTTGTTGTTGTTGTTGCTGAGTTGCCGGAGTTCTTTCTTTTTTTTTTTCTTTAACATTTTTATTTAAATTCTAGTTAGTTCCCATACTATGCAATATTAGTTCAGGAGTAGAATTTAGAGATTCATCACTTACCTACAACAGTCATTGCTCAGCACAGGTGCCCTCCTTCATCCCCATCATCTGTTTAGCCCATGCCCGACTCAACTCCCTCCACCTACCCTCAGTTTATTCTCTATCATTAAGTCTCTTATGGCTGCAGGAGTTTTCTATGTATTCTATATATTAACCCCTTATCAGATTTCCAATTTGCAAATATTTTCTCCCATTCTATTGGTTGCCCTTTCATTTTCTTGTGTCCTTTGATTAACTGAAGTTTTAAATTCTGACACTGTCCAATATATCTGTTTTATCTCAATATCCATTAATTCATTTTCAAATCTAATATCAGGAAACTTTGTTTTCTTCTAAGTTTTTTTTTATGGTTTTAGGTCTTATGTTTAATTATTTGATCCATTTGAGTTAATTTTTGTATGTGGTGTGAGGTAAGGGTCCAGCTTCCTTCTTTTGCTTATGGATATCCAGTTTCTCCTACAGCATCTGTTGGAGATACTGTCCTTTCTGCTTGAGTGGTCTTGGCATCCCCATTGAAAATCATTTGGGGGGGGCGCCTGGGTGGCTCATGGGTTAAGCCTCTGCCTTGGGTTGCGATCCCGGGGTCCTGGGATGGAGCCTTGCATCAGGTTCTCTGCTCAGCGGGGAGCCTGCTTTCCCACCCCCACCCCCCGCCTGCCTCTCTGCCTACTTGTGACCTCTGTCTGTCAAATAAATAAATAAATAAATCTTAAAAAAAAAAAAAAAAGAAAGTCATTTGGCTCTCTATGTGAGAGGTTATTCCTGCGCTCTCTATTCTATTGCTGTGTATGTCCTTTGGTCTATAGGGTACCACCATTATGTCTTTATCACACTCTTGTTTACTATAGATTTTGTAGTAAGTTTTGAAATCTGGAAGTGTGAGGCCTCCAACTTTATTCTTTTTTAAGGTTGTTTTGGCCTAAATTTCACTTTCTCAAATAGGCCTGTTCTCCAGGGCCTGAGCTGGGGGGAGGTGCTGGAGGTGCCCGGGAATGTAGCATACAGAGGGACTCACTCAGGTGCTGGCTCTGTGCTTGCACGACCCTGAGAGGGACAGTCTCCTCACGTGCTGCACGTAAGGTGAGGTGAGGTGATGCTTTCCTCATGCTAGTCCCTGCCCTGTTCTGCTGTCACCCCTTTTAGTCTGGTAGCCTACTCTCTTCCACCCAACAAGCCCCCTCACCTTCTTCTCCTCTATGTTTTCCAAAGCACTCAGCATCTGTTAGCCTACTATCACATGCAATTATTTATTATGTTATTGCTGTTGTCTGACTCCCTGGAAAATCAGCATCCCTATGGCAGAGATCTTTCCTGGTTTGGTTGTCCACATCTGCTGTGCCCAGAGCAGGGCCTGGCACATGGCAGGCACCAATAAATATGTACTGAATGAATGAATGAAAGAATAGATAATACTGCCTTCTCTAGGCACTTGTAGCCTTGCCAGGCAGGCAGGACAGAGAGTGGGTTCTCAGAAGCTTCCTCCTGCCATTGACACAGCTGATGAGTCAGGGCCTCCTCCCTCCACCATCAGGCTGGGGAGAGATTGGAGGAAGGGGAGAGAGGTAAGCTAGCAGCAGCAGCTGGCTTTACGACTTCATGCTGCTTAAACATTATGATTCTCTGATGGATAGTCTGGTCCCGTCTGCCTCATAGGACAATGCTGAGGATGGTACCCCCCTCCTCTGCCCAGTCCAGAGCACAGAGCAGCTGCCCACAAGCCAGCCTTGGCCTCCCCTTGCTGAGACCCCCCGGGCAGCTCCTGGGCCCACCTCCTTTCATGTGCTTCCGCAACTGTATTTCTTACTCTATGGAAAAGTAGAGCCAAGATATTGCCCTCAATTTAAGACTGCTTGACCCCAATTTCATCATTCACCTTTCCTCCAACGTTGTCTTTGATGTTATTTTATGTTGGCCTGTTGAAGATCCTGCTCACGTTGACTAAGCTAAACGCAACCTTGTGTACATATGTATATAATTCCCCCGGACACTGTATTAAAAATGTTCCCACCATTGTGTATGTCAAGGAAGGGCCCGAGTTTTGGCTTCTTTAACTAATTTTCTCTTGCCGCCCCCCCACCAGGCAATGTCCTCCTTTTGAAGTGCATGAAGACAATTTTATACAAAGTTTATAATTGAGTTAACAATCATTAAGATAGTACTCACTCTGTTCCAGGCACTGTCCTAAGCCCTTCCCATGGAATAACTCACTTAATCTTCAGACCACCCCATGAGCTACATCTCTAGTTTTCAGACGAGGAAAACGAGGCATAGAGAGGTAACTTGCCCCAGGTTGCCCAGCTAGGAAGCAGAAACCCAACTGTCGATCCCTGTTCTGGAAACAAAACCATGTTTCTAACTGAGGGTCTAGTTCTGATCATTTGCTTTGGTTTTGGGGCTGTAGTCATCTTAAGTGGACTGACATTGTGACATTAACTGGTTTCTGTTCAGTTTTGATCATTTTCTCATGCCTCTGGGAGGACCTACCTGGGCTCAGGGGAGTGAGAGGGTTCCAGAGGGTCCTGGCAGTCCTGTGCATCCTTAGTCTGGCAGCCAGGGGCCCCTTGAGGAAAGTGTGGTGGTGGAATCAAGAGGTCTGGTGGTATCCAGTGTCGAAATGTTCCTTTTCCTTTTTGAAAGTTCACACAGAGGGCAAGGTGGACTGGAAAAGAGGGGACTCCAGCTCTCCCTCACTTCTCAAAGCCCTACAAACCTGAGTTTAATGAACTTCTCCTAAGAACTGTGGATAATAGGAAGGAATATAAGATTTTCTTAGGCAAGAACAGAGAAGCTTATGGTGGTGGTCCATGGGAAAGGAAGCAAGTAGCCGGGAAGAATATGCCAGCAATCCCTGAGTATCCCCAGGCCTATGTGGGAGAAGAGGAGGATCGTGATTTCCCATCTTCTCCTGAGCTGGAGCAGGGCAGGGAGAGCAAAGGGCAGAAAGGCATTGGGAGGGTGAGAACGAAGCTACGTAAACTGTATAGTCCCTGTCCTAGAGGGCAACGTGATCCCCGAAGGACAACAGCTTGTCTCCTACACAGATCTGTTTCTGGTCCAGATCCCACGTGTCCTAGGGATGGATCGAAGAAGATGGATCGAAGCAAAAATTTTTTTTTTCCCCAGAAAAACATCATTAAGGACAGGAAAACCTTAAAACAGCCAAATGTCTGGGCCCAACAACAAAGAAACCTGATAGGACGCTATCAGGTCTCACACAGCAGGGCTGCTTGGGAGCCTCCTCATATGCATTTCCCTGGTAGGGGCACATCATATCAGATAACCACACAGCTTCTATAGCTCAAGGGGCCAGGGCAATGTGTGGGCATGCAACAGAGTGGGAGCCTGCAGAGGTGGCGAGGACAGCAAGGCCAGGAAGGGGATGCCTGCAGGAGCCACAATGACAGTCTGCAAATGCTTGAGGAAGCACACACGATGTACTCTGGGTAACTTCAGAAATCATTGCGCAGACTTAATACGGTTCTGGAGTTCTACATTAGCCAGATTCAGTGACAATGGTATGTGTATTTACATTTTTAAAAATCAGGGTAATATTTGCACACAGTGAAATGCACATACAGTGAAATGCACAACTTGAAAGGACCAAAGTTTTGACAACAATATGCACCTAGAACCAACACCACAATCAAGATATGGAAAATTTCCATCGTCCCAGAAATCTCCCCATGCTCCATTTCAGTGAATGCCTACTACCCATAGCCAAGTCCTGCTCTGATTTCCATCACTATAGATAGTCTGATCTGCCTTGAACTTTAATAATATTAGATTATATAAAGTATACCCTTCCCTGTCTGGCATCTTTCATTCAACATGTATTTGAGAGGTATCCACGTTATTGCATGGATCAGCTGAGTTATATTACATTGTATGAATACATAACAATGTGTTGATCCCTTCTTCTGTTAGTAGACATTTGGGATTGTACTTAGTTTTTGCCCATTATGCATAAAGCTCTTCTAAACATTTGTGGACAGTTTTTATGTGGGCATCCATTTTCATTTCTCTTGGGCAAACATCTAAAGGAAAAATTTGGGGGTCATATGATACATGTATATTTAAATTTCTAAGAAACTGATACTTTTCAGAAGTGCTTCTACCGTTTTAGCCCTCACTAGCAATGTGTAGGAGTTCCAGTTATTTTGCATCCTTGTCCACATGTAGTGGTGTCACTCTTTTTCATTTTAGCCATTCTAGGTGTTGTAAAGTTGTGTTTCTTTCTTTTCTTTTTTTTTTTCCCCCCAAAGGGGTGTTTCATTGGGATTTTAATTTGTAGTTCCTAGAGGATTAATGATGTTGAGCGATTTTCCTGCTGCTCGTTGGCCATTCAAAGTTTGTTCAAGTCTCTTGTTCATTACAAAAATGGAATTGCTTAACTTTTTATTATTTATCTGTGTAAGTTCTTTATGGATTTTGAATACAGGGATTTGCCAGATACATGAATTGTGAATATTTTCTTCCCATTTGTGGCTTGCTTTTTTATCTTCTTTTCAGTGACTTTTGATGAGTGGAAAATGTGAATCTTGATGATTTATCAGTTTTCTTTTAAAGTGACTGCTTTTTGTATCTTCTCTAAGAGACTTTTACCTACCAGGGATCACTAAGATATTTTCTTGTGTGTGTGTGTGTGTGTGTGTGTGTGTGTGTGCATGTGGCATGTGTTTTAAAGATTATTTGAGAGGAAGAGACAGAGGCAGAAAGAGGGGAAGAGGAAAAGAGTCTCAAGCAGACTACCTGCTGAGCACAGAGCCCGATGTGGGGTCTGATGCCATGACCCTGAGATCATGACCTGCGCTGAAATCAAGAGTCAGACGCTTAACCAACAGAGCCACCCAGCTGACCCTTTCCTGCATTTTTGTCTAGAAGCTTTGTGGTATTGACTTCTCTAGTTAGTCTATGATCTATATTAATATTTTGTGTATAGCCTGATGTAGGAGTTGAGGTTCATTTCCCTCCCTATGTTTATTCAGCTCTTCCAGTGCCATTTGCTGAAAAAGCTTTTATTCCCTCCATGGAAAGGTACCTTCGTACCTTTGTTGAAAGTCAGGATGTGTGGGTCTATTTCTGGATTCTCCATTTTGTTTCACTGATCTATTTCCCTATTCTAATCCTAATGCCATATTGTCTTGATGAGTCTAATTTAGTGATTAATTAGGTAACATCTTTTTACCAAATTATTCTTTTTCATTCTGGTTTTATCTTTTTATAAGTTATTTTCATTCCCATAAAAATTTTAGAACTCACTTATCATTTCCTACAAAATTGATTGAGATTTCTTTGAATCTGTAGATCATTATTGACTCTTTTATATCAAGGCTTCTAGTATCAGAAGACTAATTAGGATATCAATCAGTGTTGTTGTCTTCCAAGCCATGAGCACAATATACCTTTCCATTTACTTAGGTCTTCTTCCATTTCTCTTACTGATATTTTGAGAGAACGGTCTTGCTTGTCCTTTGTTAATGTGTATTTTGTGTTTTTGATGCTATTGTAAATGGCATTGTTTTAAAATTTTATTTTCAGTTTTTTTGCTGCTGCCATTGTATGAGAGTACCATTCACTTTTGCATATTGACTTAGCTTGCAACTGTGCTAAATTTATTTTTGGTTAGCAGTTGGTAATTGCAATGGTCCAGTTTCATTCTTCTCATGTGGCTGTCCAATTTTCCCAACACCATTTGTTGAAGAGACTATCTTCTTTAGGAAAGGAAAAGTGAATTGAGGGAAATCGGAGGGGTTGATAACCATGAGAGACTGTGGACACTGAGAAACAAATGGAGAGTTTTGGAGGAGTCAGGGATGTGATGTTGGGTGAGCCAGGTGGTAGGTATTAAGGAGGGTACGTATTGCATGGAACACTGGGTGTGGTGCATAAACAATGAATCTTGGAATACTGAAAAAAAAAGAGACTTTTTTTTTTTTCCATTGAATATTCTTTCCTGCTTTGTTGAAGATTAGTTGACCAGAGAGTTGAGAGTCCATTTCTGGCTTCTTTATTCTGTTCCATTGATCTGTGTGTCTGGTTTGTTTGTTTGTTTGTTTGTTTTGCCAATACTGTATTGTCTTGATGATTACAGTTTTGTAATATAGCTTAAAGTCAGGAATTGTGATGCCACCAGCTTTGATTTTCTTTTTCAACATTCCTTTGGCTCTTCGGGGTCTTTTTTGGTTCCATACAAATTTTAGAAGTATTTGTTCCAGCTCTGTGAATAATGTTGATGGTGTTTTGATAGGGATTACGTAGAATTTATAGATTTCACTATAGGCATAGGCATTTTAACAATATTTTTTCTTCCAATCCATGATTTCTTTGTGTCTTCCCCAATTTCTTTCATGAGTGTTCTGTAGTTTTCTGAGTACAGATCTTTACTTCTTTGTTTAGGTTTATTCCTGGATATCTTATGGTTTTTTTGGTGCAATTGTAAATGGGATTGATTCCTTAATTTCTCTTTCTTCTGTCTCATTTTTATTGTATAGAGATGCAACTGATTTCTATACATTGATTTTATATACTGCCACTTTTCTGAATTCCTGTATGAGTTTTAGCAATTTTGGGGTAGAGCCTTTTGGGTTTTCCACATAGAGTATCATGCCATTTGATACTCTATGCAGATGTTCTTCTTTTTAATACGAAGAATTCTACCTCTTTGTATTTTAAGTTGATAATGCTAGGCATTCCAGTGTGCATTTTAAACTCATCACAAGCTATTTGAGTTAATATTGTACCACTTCACATAAAAAGTAAGACCATTACAACAGTAAAGTCCTTTTACGCTACCATCCTTTGAGCTATTGGTGTCCTCTTTTTAATAATACTTAATAAGCCCCACAACACTGTGTTACTATTTTTTGCTTACGTGATTGTCTTACAAATAAACTAAGGGAGGAAACAGAAGTCTTTCATTTTTACCCACATATTTACCGTTCTGATGTTGTTCATTCTTTCTTGTAGATCTGAATTCCATTCTGGTGAGAGATCAGCTGTCAGTCATATCATTGCTCCTCTGTATGTTGTGAGCCTTTATTGAGTGGCTGCTTTTAATATTGTTTCCTTATTTTTAGTTGTCAACAGTTTGACTGTGACATGATCTCGGTGTGGTTCTCCTTGTATTTATGTCTTTTGGGCTTCACTAAGCTTCTCATCTCTGTAAATTCATGTGTGTGTATATGCAAAAAAGAACCAAAAAAGATTCATGGCACAGGAGTGTACCATATTTCCTAGATCTGTAGTAATGAGGCTCATTTCTTGAGCACCTACTGTGCTCCAGGTACCGAGATTCTCTTTTTCTCTCAATCTTGCTGTCACTCTCACTCTTTTTGGATACATTATGCCCTTTTCCCCCTTACAACAACTATCAGAGAAGTCTTACTACTCTTATTTTGCAGATGAAAACACAAGATCAAGGAGATGTAGTGATTTCTCAAAGGTCATGTAGTAAGTGCTGTGGACAGGATTTTAACTCAGGCTTTTCTCACTTGCTGTTTACTATATTCCCAATATACTGGGAGATTTCTGTCTCAACACCAGGCAACTGTAATATTGGCCAAAAGGACCCACGGTTTCGTCCTAATCCCTAATGTAGGTATATAGTTGAATAGCTTGCAAAGCACTTTTGGGTACAAAATCCAATTTGATTCTTACAACAATATTATAATTATGGTCCTTTCACAGACCAGGAATCTGAGGCTACATGAAATTCTCCAAAGAAGCACTCACAGCTTAGTAAGGGGTGAAGTCAGGATTTAAACTGAGCTCCGGCTGCCTCGCAGAGTCTACATGTGGTTGGCTTTAGTTGGGTCATGTTTAGGAAAAGAGCTGAACTGCTCAAGGTGATAACAGCTAGTGGTTGAAGGTGTTCAGGACAGTATGACTGCTGCTGGGAGCATAAATTGGTACATCCCCTTCAGAAAACTGTTTGCCTTTATTTACTAAAGATGAACACATAACCCAATAGTGTTTCATGTCTGCATGTGTATAAGAATATTCACAATGGTAACTGGAAATGATGATCACCAATAGATTGGTTACATCATGTCTTAGTTCATTCAGGCTGCTATAACAAATTACGCTAGATTGCATGGCTTATAAAAAACAGAAATATATTTCTCACAGCTCTGGAGGCTGGAAGTCCGAGGTCAGGGTGATAGCATGAGCCCGCTGGGGCCCTCTTTTGGGTTGCAGACTGCCAACTTCTTGTGTCCTTATGTGGTGAAAGAGGATGAGAGAGCGCTCTACGATTGTTATATAAGGTCACTAATATCATTCATGAGGCCTTCATCCTCATGACCTAATTATCTTCCAGAGGTCCCACCTCCTAATACTGTCTCACTGGGGTTTAGAATTTCGACATGTGAATTTTGAGGGTACGTGAACTTCAATCCACTGCGTAGAGATTGTAGGATATTCTTATAATGGATTATTAAAGCAGAAATGAAAACAAGTGAACTACTACTACATGGGAGGACTGGGTAAATCTCTTGAAAGAATGAGACCCACACAAAAGAATATATACCGTATGACTCCATTTTTACGAAGTTCAAAAAATAGGCAAAGTTCATCTATTAGAAGTCAGACAGTAGTTAATTTGGAGTGGAAAATTAGGGTAATGATTGGTATAGGGGGTCCAAAAAGGGACTCTGGGGCCTTGGCAACCTTAATGGTAGTTACTTGGATGGGTTTACTTTGGGATAATGAATTGAGATGTACACTTAACGACTTGTGCGTTTGTTCATTGATGTATGTTGTGTTTCAACAAATAAAGTTTAATGAGCACAAAAAAGAAGATACTGAAGTTGAAACTATGTGGTTTCTTAAAAAAAAATCTTGGTGTAGCTGTCTTTCTGGGTTTATCTATTTTCTAGAAAGCAGTTACTTAATCTGACTTGTAATCTTAATTAAAAATTTAGAAAATACATAAAGTACAAGTGGCTTGGTTCTACAGTTCACCTTATTGCTCCGGTTCTTGACGAGGGAGTTTTTAATCATCTGGTCTAAGCTTTATAACTCGAGAGTGGCTATTAAAATTTTGACCACTGGTGATGATTGAGAAGTTCACCTCTAGGAATCATTTCTGTGAACCCATCAGATTCAGGAGATGGCAGGAGCCATATGCAATCTGGATGCTGACAACTATAGGGTATTCCACACAAGTTAGTGGCTATATCCTCTACCCAAACTGTGAGTAAACTGTGGGCATGCAATAGATTGGGAGATTTTAGGTCCAACCAAAGAGGGGGTCTTGTGATGCTCTGAAGTAGGCATTTGCTGCATTTTTACTCCCAACATCCATTCTCTTGATTTTAATGGGTGGGGCTCGCACGTCACCTAAGTCTGCACACTTTGGCAGAACTTTGGCTCAGAGAGATGCATGAGGTCCAGTCTCCGCCAATCAGTGAGCTCCATCCCTCTGGCTTTAGTGATTGGTTCAGGCAGGTGCACCTGACCAAAGTCAGATGGAGCATGGGCCAATCAGTTTCAGTTCTGAGGTTTGATTTGGACTCCTCTTTCTCTGACCTAAGTGCTTATAGACAGGAACTTCAGGCTACCAGGGTACCCCACCCACTGAGCTGTGGAAGAGAGCTAGGAAGCAAAGGCTGCCCTTAGGAGTGGTAGGTCTTTGATTCATTTCTGCCCTAAACCAGCTCACCTTTTGGATCCTTCATTTATGTGAGCCAATATACTCTCTTTCACCTTGAGCCTTTTTCGCTTGGATTATCTGTCACTGGCAACCAAAAGTGTCCTAATTGCTATGCTCACCTATTCTCTGCCTTGCTTTTATCTCTGGATCTTTTTTTCATATGAATGATGGAGATCTGTTCTGTTTCTTTCTTCCTCCCTCCCTCTCTCCCTCCTTTCTTCCCTCCCTCCTCTCTTTTCCTCCTTCCCTCCCTTCCTTCCTTTTCTGATGGAAGTAATTCTAATGACTACCCTCTCATGGCTGTTGAAAAAAATCCTAAGCACAAGTGCTTGGAAAATTTCTTTGGCTTGATAACGATGATGACAATGATAACAATACTGGCAAAACCCCAGGCTTTCTCCAAACTTCTCAGCAGTTGCGTGGCAAGTTCACACCATCTTCTGTTGGCAAGATGTGGCAAATATTGCAGCTCTGCGGTAAGAACGAGAAACCCATGTCCTGAGCAGTTGGGTGGCTCTTCTTCTTAGCTGCTCTTGCTCTATTGAAACCTCCCAAACTTTGGTCTCTGTGTGTGTGTATGTGCATGGCATGTGTGTGTTCATGTGCATGTGTGCGTGTGTGCGTGTGTGTGAGTGTGTGCGTGTGTACACGTGTGTGTGCGTGTAGGAGGGTTTGGACTCTCTTCCTCTTTTGTTATGAGGGAGAACAGGGAGCAGATTGGAACAGGTTGTAACACTTCCGCACGCCAGTGTCCCGGTGCTTATTTCATAGTACCGTCTGCCAATTGGCGTCTGGATCCCATGCCTCTTCGATTTATGTATTTACTGTAATGCAGCCAAATTTCAGAGAGAGGAGAGGATATTCTAATTTAATAGTGAGAGCAAGGTGTAATTTCTTATGAAGGGAGGAAAATACACCGTCTTCTCATGTGATGTCAGAAGATAAGACTCTGTTCAAGGCTTTTCCCTATCCATTTAAAAATTAAGACATAGGAGGTCATGTAAGAGCTGATCATTTTACTTGTGCATATGTGATTTTAAATTAGGTACACATTATATTAGGAAAGAAAGATAAGCAGCATAAAAAAACCCACAAAACCCCAGCCCAATCTTACAAACAAACAACCAAGCAAACAAATCCCCTAAATCGTATCACCAACCACTATTTTCCTTTTTAAGTTGGTTAAAAATATTACCTAAAGGCCAAGAGTTTGCATGCCAGAGTTTGAGGCCATTGCAAAATGTGGGCCAAGGTGGTGAGCACCTGTGATGGAAAAGCTGGGAGGCTCGGGATGGGTCTGCAGAAGGAATTGGAAGGTGAAGAAAAAAGATGTCTATAGTGTAAACCACTCCCTGAATTCCCCCGGCACGGGGGAATGCACTGGGGTGCACTGACTTGCTCCAAGAACTTCCCTCCCCAACCCACCCCCTCCCCCATATGGTCCCCATTGCCTTTGTAAGAATGTTTTCCACCTCAGATTCTACCCTTGATACCTCCCTTCCAGACTTCCCTTGACACATGGTAAATGTGTTCGATCAGGCCGACCAATGCTGCTTAGCAAAACGTCAGTATGTGATGGGGGTGATGGGGGTACAGGCATCAGGGACACAAGCAGGGCCCAGGTCAGCGGGGACATAGCTCCACCTCCTCCAGCGCCTGGCACTCAGCAGGGGGCTCAGTCACTGTGTGCTGCAGCCCCAGAATTCCATTTGTTTGGTTTTGGAATATGACATTCTGTGTGTCTCCGTCCTGCCCCATCTCCATGACTCCTACTTCCCTTGGCACCTGCTCCCCTTGTACACTGGAGTTCTCGAATCCTCCCTGGCACTTCTGGGCAACCTGGTCTTGTCCTGCGTGTGCTGTGACTTCGACAGGTTGGTCAGAGAATCCAGTTCTAGCCCTGATTGATTGGAGAGGATCTCAAACTCACACCCTGCCTCAGTTTCCCCCTCTTTCAAAATGGGTATGGTAATATTTCTCTTTTTACCTCTTGCAGACATTATGAAGTTAAAATGAAATCATAAGTGTGAACGTAATCAGGGAAAGGGCTCTACGCAAATCCATCACTGTGATTAGCATTATTGTTATTACTTTTATTCAGGCTCAGAATGATCACATATTTCTGTGAAAGACATGATCTGGGGACAGAAAAAGAAATAAAAGCTGCAACTACCTGCAACCTTGGAGTAGAAAAATCCCCTTATTCGGTTTCCTCTTTCAGAATAGGACTTGATGTGATCGGGTCATTGCATGTAAAATGCTTTAAGAATGTGATCTGCACTTCATCATTTTAAAATTCAAACATTCCTGAGCCTTTTTTCCCCTCAGCCCGTTCATATTTATCTTCCCGGTCTTGCCTTCATTGGGCACCACATTTGTATTGATAAATTGTAGGTGGTGGGAGATGTATTGATGGGATTGAGACAGTTCCGAATGTTGAGAGCTGGGGCTTTGCATATCATTACACCTAGCCAGCTTTTTGCCTCCTGAAAGCTGTCGATTTGTGCATTATTGCTATTCAGGCTGATAAATGACAGTAATTGTTCTTAAGTTGAAGAGCCGGTTTAATATGCTGTCTGGCCTGGGAATTTCCTGAGCACCAGGGTTAAACTAGTGCTCCACTCGAGCTAGCAAAATGGCCCTTTTTTCATCTCAGACTATAGAGTTAATTGAATTACTCGCTATTCATGCAGTTTGTAGCCTTGATTCTAAAGATACCATGAACAGTAGGGGGAGGGACAGGCTTTCTAGGAGGCTCAGGGTAACCGTGGGCCCTGCGTCAAGGACACGACCTCCTTCTCCGCGTGGAGGGCAGTTGGGGTTCGACGGCGCAATTTACTTCTCTGTCCATTTGCTTGCTGCTGGTTCTTTTGGGGTAACTTGCAGACCTGTTCAGGTCCTACAGTCCTGGAGGGCAGCAGGATTCCCAGCGCCGTGAAGATGATTTCTCCGAGGCGATATCTGCATACTTCTAAAAAACTTAGCTATCAGGGCCCTTGAATTGCTTGCATTTACTTTTTTAACTCCGGCCTTGGGAACTTATGTTATGATCTAGGTGAAGTCGAAAGTTGCCAGGTACCTGTGAGACAGCCTGGGTTGTCAGGTGATTCTCACTCAACCGTTCCATCCAAAGGGCTCACTCAAGCCATTCGACCAAATGTGGGGAAGGACTTAACTGCAAGAAGCTGGGGAGGAGGATCTGCCCATCAAGGAATGTGTCATCTGAACTTGGTGAGTGGGCAGAGGTTTCCAGAAACATAGCCCCTGGCCGGTTGAACCAACAACCAGCTCTTCATGGTGTTTATGGACTGGTTGTCCGGGCCTCCCTTGGAAAGAATGAACATGAAGGCAAATGCAAAGCCAATGAGAGACTGAGCCCAGTGTCCTTTACCCCAGCAGTTGGGAGGACTTTTCAAAGTACCAGTGGGATTCAAAATTCCAGACTTGTTTCCATTGGGGACCTATGCCCAATTTCCCCACTTGCATAGTTGTGTTTTGGCAGGGGAAAACCAGATCATTTCTCTTACACGTTTTTATGCTTTTGTAACAATTTTGGGTTTCATTAGTGGGTAACTCTCTCTCTTTTTCTCTCTCATTCTTTCTGGATGGAAGACAATGTTTGGTACCAAGTGGTGTTCAATGTCTTAATCGGAAACATCTACCCCCTTTAGGCCCAATTTAAAAGAAGATTGGAATGCTCTTTTCAAGTGCCCTTTCTCTGATCTTGGCTCTCACGTGTGCCCACTGAAGGAAGACTGAGGGATGGGACCCCACGCTGGAACAGCTGGAGGAGGGAGAGCCTCCCATTTAGGGGCATTAATCATTTCTCAACACAGAAACCATAAAAATCCATCTTTTGCTCCCCGACAAGGTATGAGATAATGAAAGAAGATTGCTTAAAATGTAAATCATTTGGATCTGTTGGTAACACTGTTTAGAATTAAATTCATGTGTAATAGAACTTCCGATCAGAAACGAACGGTTTCCCAGACAAAGCCATCATACGTTCCATAATCTCCTACGGATGCTTCCAACGTTAATGGAGCTGGTGCAGCTCACATGATAATGCTCTAGGCAGGAAAGGATCATTTTTCCCAGGCCTGTAACTAGCAAACATGACTGCAAATCATTCACTCCAGTTCTTCCTGTCCAGCATCCCAAGGGTGCATTATGCACCTATATGGGGCTTGAGAGAGGTGCTGTCAGCTGTGCTACGTCCCCTGCCCATGACTCTTCCATACTTGGGAGAGGATGACTCCTTGAGATCTAAGGGTGACCTGCTGAGTTGTCAAGGTGATGGACCCTCCTCCCTCTCTGGGCCTCCTGTTGCTCCCTTCCGTGCTGTCCCACGCCTGGGGAGGGCTGGCTCAGAGCTCAAAGGGGTAGGTAGCAGGAGCTAGTCTAATCCTTGGGGCTCATCTGTGAAACCCAGTGAACTCTGGAGCTTGAAACATGTACTGCTCATGGCATGTAAATACTCGTGGGTACTGCAGGGACATGGCAATAAAAGACACTGAATCAAATGTCAAGTCTTCCTTCAATTCACTTTTAAGCCTTCTGATTATATCTAAGAGAGAGGGCTATTTGGTACAAATATATTTAACACTTGCCTCTCTTACATCTGGTAACCTCTTTTTATTAAAAAGAGGACAGCTGGCCTTGGATTCAGGACCTTCTTTAGGGGACAGTATCTAGCTGGAACTAAAAAAAATTGCCACTTTAAAAAAATGATGTTTATTTTATAGTTACATTTTGTTTGTGGCAAATGCTACTGATTTCCCTTTATGGTAGTGAAACAGATTCCCTCAATACATTTTTTTAAAAGAGTGAAATTAAGGCAAATATTAAGTAAACAAGAAGATGAGTGGTTTCAGTTTGTGGGGAAAATCCTGAAGGTGCTGTGACTAGGGCTGGAGTCGGGTGACCTCCCTATCACTGGGGGACCCTGGAAACAAGAGGGCAGTGCGCCCCCCCCCCCCGCCAACACTCCCTCACTGTTCCAGAAATCATAGTAACTCAGCACAGATTCCAAAGTACTTTAAAAATACCACTGTCTTTTCTGTTTGAAAAGGAATAGATGTTCTTTGCAGAAAATTTGGAATATATAGAAAATACACACAAATATAGAGGACATAAAAAAAGGCAAAAGAAGGAAAGGAGCAATCCCCTAATCTCACCAGAGAGATAGCCCTTGCTAATGCCTTTGTTTATTTTCCATTAGTCTCTTAATACGCAAACAAACATACATTTTTTTCCTCCTTTAAACAGAACTGTGGTTACAATGCACATACAGTCTTGCAATCTGTTTTCTCTTTTTTCCCGCTTATGATATTGTGAATGTTTTCCCATATCACAATTTTCTGTGGTGCTCAGAGTTTCATCACTGAGTTTAGATTAATCTGATACTATTAATTGAAGCTTTTTCTAGACTTTGGGGACACTGTGGGCCCGAACAAAGACCCCAGCCTGCAGGAATTGACATTCTAGGTGCATTTGGAGATGGAATGCAGTTGCTCAACCAATCCTTTGTGGTTGGAGACATAGAAGCTCCCCGTTTTTTTTGTTTTTGTACGTAAATAATGCTGCAATCAACATTCCGGATACTGACATCTTTTTTGCACATTTCTGTTTCCTTTGGAGAAATCCCTAGGAGTAGCATCTCTGGACATAAAAATATGGGCCTTTCAAAGTGTTGACATGTCCACTTTCCTTTTCATGTGATTATTTGCCATCTGTATATCCTTGTCAGTCAAGCGTCTTTTAATGTGTTTTGCCCATTTTATAATTGGACTGTTTGTGTTCTGATAACTTTTGAATTTGAGAGTCCTTCATATATTCTGAATACTAGTTCTTTTTGGATGTGTGGTTTGCAACTATTTTCTCCAGATGTGGACCTTGTCTTTTTATCCATCTTCAAGTGGCTTTTGCAGGGCCCCAAATTTAATTTTGATGAGGTCCAGTCTGTCAGTTTCTTGTACTTTTCTTTTAAGTCTAACCGTATGCATGACTTAATAATAAGCATAAGAAGAATAAGAATATGTATTTCCCGGGGACCTACTAGCCCCAAGTATTTGTTTAGAGTGGAAGATACCATGCTGAGTAAAATGTACGGTTCTTGCCCATACAGAGTTAGACCGGTAGTAAAAATGTAATTTTGATATGTAGTAATACATCTAATTTAATATATAGTATATTATTTATAGTATCAGTACAGTATGATATTATATACAATATATTTTTATAGTATAATTTAATATATAGTAATTATATAATTGTGCTGGGTGAAAAAAGCCTTCAAGGGAAAGAGGAGGTATTCCAAGAAGGTGAAGTAGATGGCAAAGACCGCTTCCCTGAAGAAGGATGGTATGTGTGGAATGAAGAGAATGAGAAGCTATTGGCCAGTTGGAGAGAGAGGAGCAGACCCAGGGCCCAGTCTTGGAGTAGCAGGAGCTTGACGTGTTTGAGCGCTGAAAGGCCAAGGGAGGAGAGCCTGGCAGACATGGCCACTGGGAGGCAGACCAGGCAGGTGTGCCCCGTAGGCCTTGGGGGGGTTGGGACTTTATCTCGACACCAGTAGGAACCAGTGTAAGGTTGCTTGGGTTGCGAGCCATTTACTGAACTTTGGGAAGAACAGTATCGTATTCCTTGTTTTGCAGAAATCTCAAGTCTGTATTCATGTGAATAAGCAGACACTGAGATTAGTTGTTGACTTTATTTACAGATCCTGAGGTCTAGAATCTACCGCAGTAAAAAAAAAAATCATTTTAGAAACTTCCACTTTATGTCTAGGATATGCAAAATGGCCTATAAATTATGAGGGAGATACAGTGGCCCAAAGGAAAATGAAAACAGCTCTGGCCCCCTCTGATAAGTTGGATGACATTAAGGATTTCTAGGGGCCTGAGGTTTGGTGGGCATAGAAACTGGGGATTGGACCGCCTCTGTTCCTTATGCATGAAGTAGGGGCGGGGGCCTGGCTATGACTGACTGACTGGCTCCGATGAGGCTTGGAAGTATACGGGGTTCCCAGGTCTTTGTGGGGTCACCTCAAATTTACTTCTGCATGTAGGGACCATTTCTTAGCACCTCGGACTCAGCAAAATTCTGGAAATGCTCGCTCCCTGGAAAATGGATCACCTTTCTCCATCTTGTTTGCTGGGCCAGTAGGAGTCTTAGGGCTGTGTTGAGACAAAAGGACAAGATTAAAGAATATAAGAGACTCCCAAGGGGCACCCGGTTGCCTCAGTCAGTGGAGCATGCAACTTCCCATCTTAGGGTTGTAAGTTCGAGCCCCATGTTGGATGTGGAGATGCCTTAAAAATAAAATCTTAAAAAAAATAATAAAGGCCTCTCAAGGCATTCTGTGTACCCAGAATTCTCATTTGTAATGCCTGTGGGACACACATGCGCCATGTGACTACTTCTTAGTGGCACTGGCCCTTAACCCGGGCCTGTTGCCTGACCGATGAAGTGAGGAAGGCATCTCCGTGGCAGAGTGTGTTTGGGACCCTGACAGTGTCCCCAAAGGTGCGTATTGGAAAATGTGGGCTAATATTTCAGCAGTGGTTCTGTGCTGCCCTGGGATGTCCTCGGGACTGTGCGAGGCCCCCACAGCATCCTCACCAGCTTCTGCGGCTCCCGCCCCCTCCCTGGGGAGAAGACGGCTGTTGGAACGTGCGTGAGCTCCTCCGAGGCCGTCCACCCACCGAGCTGGCTCTCTGTGGGGGCGGAAGGGAGTAGGCCAGTTGTAACACCAGCTGTCAGCACACAAACTGCTTAATTCCAAAGCCACGCCACAGGCAGAATTGAAAACACCACACTTGAGTTAAAGTAAGCTCAGGAAACAAAGAGAGGAATTTTTGACACACAACAGAGGGACAGCGGGTAGGAGGGACCCGGGAGCCCTAGATGGGGGTCTGTCTTGGTGACGCCCAGGAAGCCTGTCAGACAAACCAGGTAACTCTTCGCCCTTTGCCCACTGTCATCTTAGAATGACCGGTGTCCGTGGGCTCTCTGAGTCGTCTTTTCCCTTGCTGGTCTGACACGTGAAATGGGGCAAATTGTGGACTCAAGGAGGGTGCAGACCCACCTTTCTTTCAACTGTGTAGAAGATCTGAGAGGGTGGGCAAGAGAAGAATGCTTATGCCCTCCCTGCCTGCCTTCCCCTACGAGGGACAGGCTTCTCGTCCCTCTGCATCTCGAGGACTCAGCCCTGCCCGTGGTTAGGATGTTTGGTACGTAGCTCCAAGCAGAGGGGACTGGGAAGCACTTAGATAGGCCACTTTACCATTCTGTGTGTTTTAAAAGTAGACACAGCTTCAGAGGAAATGCAAAACAGCAGCTCTGGGTGGTGGCAGTCCCTTTTCCTGTCACGGTATTTGGGATGTGTCTGAAATACCTAATGGGGAGGGAGCCTTGAGTCCTTGAGTCTCCAGTGGAACTGGAAAGTTTCCTTTCATCCGCTGGGTGGGAGTGTGGGCCACAGCCCGTGGCACCATACCTTCTTGTCCATAATAAATTTCCCCCACCCTGTGCTCCTTTTGACACTTGACATTATTCCTTGGGTAGGTCCCTGTCACTTTACCATCCATGTTCATTCCATGGGCATTTGTAGGTGCCTAGCCTTGGTTCCTGGGAAGACCAGAAGTAAGACACAGTTCTCATTTACTTATTTTCCCTGCTTCTCCTTTCCCTTCCACTGGGTGGGCTGTGCCCATCTTGAGGGCACAGGTGATGTCTTCTTCATCTATGTGTCCCCTGGGCAAAATAGAGCACCTGGCCCTACGTGGGTACCTGGCGGACCCTGAGCTGGAAAAGGCATTAGGAAGGCTGACCTTACTTCTCTCTTATTTTGCTCTGTTGTCGTCTTGGACTCAACATCCACTCCTTCAGCCAGCCCGTTCCGAGCGCGTTGCCAGATGCTGGGACTAGGTGATGTGGTGAAATCAGATGTGTGTCTCTCTCCTCACCATAGGTGGGATGTCTGGCTGTCTGGGCCACTCAGCAGGTGTGGCCTGCTAAGTCCCCCAGGTATGGAAGGAGAGGTGGTGGGATGGAGACTTAGGATCCCTGCCCCTCCCGAAAGGAGACAGTAGGCTTCTGGATTTCCAAACACTTGGCAGATCCAATGTATATCCGGTTTACTAGTCAGGAAAGCCTCTAATGGGTGAGCCAAATGCTCAGATCTTTCACTGAAGAGTTTAGTTTAGCTGAGGGATTCATAGGTGGGCACAGCCATTGCTCCCAAGGAGAGCTGAGTTATAATGCCAGGGTTAAAGCAAACTTCCAACATGTCTCCTGCTCTAGAGATGTCTCAGCCAGAGATGGGTCTCCATGGGGTGTCTATCAGGGACCAAAGCAGACTTCTGAACCCACCCTTGATCTCCCCTTTTTTCTTGATGCTATCCCTGGGAAGCATGGCAGGTTGTAGAAATAAAGCACAAGGATGTGGAGCTGGGGAAGGTGAGCACATCATATTCTAGAGTTTATGGGACTTTCAACCTGTCCTCAGGGAGGATTCTGGAAGCACCCTGAGGCAACCCTCCAGCCTTGGCACCCCAAGACCTACTCCTGGCCCGGACAGGGGTTTGCTCCCCGAGGTCCCTGTCTCCAGCCCTCTCGGCCACGTGGGCATGAGGCTTAGGCTCTGAGCTTCCTTCCCCTCTCCCCAAGGAGCTGCTTCCAGGAATTCTCACCTTCTCCAAACCACTAGGGGAAGCCCCTTCTTGCCTCCTCTGACTCGATTACATTGCTTCTTCTTTGAAGCTCAAAACAGAGAAGTACACTGAGGAGGAGAACTTATTTTTTCTCTCTTCACTCTGGAAGCCAGCCTTGATCCGAATGTTCCTATAGCAACATTAATTCTCCCAAGTTGCACCTGCTGTATGATAAGTGATATATATAGAAGGCCCAGTGGGGTCCAAGTACCCCATATGTGCAAGCGAATGAGTTAATGCTGCCTTGAGAATTAGCAATGTTCTGCTTCCTGATTTTCTTGCTTTCAAGCTACAGCCCGTGTTTGCTGGGCACGCTGGATGTGGGGTTTGGGGAGCAGTAGGTGTGGGTGCATTTCTGGCAGCGACCCACCTCCACGGCAGAGGGAAGGGCGTTTGCAGAATGTTTGAGTCTCGAGATGGAAATAGACTTGGGGATGCCAGTGTCCTTCCTAGTCACCACTGAATGATTCCTCGAGCTCAGCTCTGGCTGCCTTGGCCTCCACACTTCTCTGACGGCAAAATTCCGCAGCCCAGGCTTTGTGAAGAGTGTGGGAAGGATCCCAGGATGACGCGCTGGCAGACGGGGGCCAGCCAGGGCCGGCGTCTGATGCTGCCTGAGTCCTGGGGGTGGGGTGGGGAGGAGAAGTAGGCAATCCTGGGCCAGGGTTTGTGCCTCTTGGTGCAAAATGTAGATTGCTTGGCTCTGGGAAGGTTTGGGCCCTTTGTGGGTCTTCAGGTTATTGTGTATATTGGGTAGGTTATATGCAGTGTGAGTGAGAGAGTTAATGGCCACGGGGCACCCGGGTGCCTCAGTCAGTTGAACATCTGACTCTTGATTTTGGCTCAGGTCATGATCTCGGGGTCATGAGATTGAGCCCTGCGCTGGGGCCCCGTGCTAGGCATGGAGCGTGCTTAAGATTCTCTTTCTCTCTCTCGCTCTGCCCCCTGATCTGCCTTGCTCCCTAACCCAGAGCCCACAGTCTGTCTTTTGCACAGAGGCTAATCCTCTGCTGGTGAGATGCCAGGGTAGGATGAGACCTTCTGAGGCAAATGGTGAGGTGCTCCAGCACCCCGTGTAGCTGGTGGCCCGTCTGCTCCAGAGCCCCTACCCCCATGGCTCTCAGGAGGCCTTGGCCGTGGCTGGGGGCTTCAGGCCACGGCTGCATCTCAGGCTAAAACTTAGAATGCCGTCAACTGCCAGACAGCCTTGCCCTGCTGGTTGCTGCCCGGTAGGGACTTGGGAGTTTTTCCAAGAGTTACCTTGAAACCAGAGGGTGAAGAGTCCCACTCATTTCTGGCTGTTGCTGTTTCCTGCATTTAATGAAAGGCCTTTTTCCACTCTGCCCTCAGCCCCCAGATACCCTGAAGGGGTATAAAACTCAATAGACACAGAGATAAAAACCCCTGTAAAAGTTCTTGGTTCTGAACCTTCTTTTATGGCTCCGTTTGGGAGTGTTCCTGGGAGGCTGTTTTGGGACATGAAATGGTCCATTTGTCCCCTTGTAAAGCCGAGGATGCCCTGTCCTCCCACCCGTGCCTCTGGTCCTACCGCCCAGCAGAGATGGTGGCCGGGTATGGGCCGAAGCTCTTCTATCCCTCGCTTCTTTCCCCTTCCTCCCAATGACCACCCAGCTGGCCAGGATTCACCTCATGGAAGGGATGGTGAGGCAGAATGCAAGAAATTGCAAGTTGGTTCCTAATTTTGGGGATTCAGAGGTATAGCGGTTTGCTCAGGCTGCTGTAACAAAATCCCGCAGACTGGGAGTTTGTGAATCTATTGTTCACAGTCCTTGAGGCTGGAAGTCCGGGGTGAAGGTGTTGGCAGGGGGTGACTTCTTCAGCGACCTCTCTCTTTAGCGTGTGGTGGCTGTCCTCACGTGGTCTCCTCTCTATGCGTGTCTGTGTCCTAATTTCTTTTTATAAGGACAGCCGTCACATTGGATTAGGGCCCACCATTAAGAATTCATTATAACGGGGCTCCTGGGTGGCTCAGTGGGTTAAAGCCTCTGCCTTCGGTTCCAGTCGTGGTCCCGGGGTCCTGGGATCGAGCCCCGCATCGGGCTCTCTGCTCAGCATGGAGCCTGCTTCCCTTCCTCTCTCTCTCTGCCTGCCTCTCTGCCTACTTGTGATCTCTTTCTGTCAAAAAATAAATAAAATCTTTAAAAAAAAACCATTATAACATAATAACCTCTTTAAGGACCCTATCTCCAAATATGGTCACGCTGGGAGGTACCAGACGCTGGGACTTAAACATGAGAATTTTGGGGACATGCAATTCAGCTCAATATTCCTTAAGTTTGATTAGTGTAGCTTCTTAAGAAAACAATAAAACAACATTGCAGACCCTCAGTAGTAACTTAAATTATTTTTTGCATCAGTATTTATTATTATAACATTACAAGATTTAGTGACATTTATTGAGTTCTCCCCTGGGGCCAGGCACCGTGTGAAGTGCTTTCCTCACGTGCTTTTCTTTGATTCTTATGACCACTCGATGGATAAAGATCATAATATTCTTGATTCCACATCTTAGAGAAGTAGGTCAAACTCCATATGCTTATAACTTGTAGACAACTCATATACAAGTTAAATACAAACAAAATGAGGGGCACCTGGGTGGCTCAGTGGGTTAAAGCCTCTGCCTTCGGCTCAGGTCATGATCTCAGGATCCTGGGATCGAGCCCCGCATCGGGCTCTCTGCTCAGTGGGGAGCCTGCTTCCTCCTCTCTCTCTCTCTCTCTCTCTGCCTGCCTCTCTGCCTACATGTGATCTCTGTCTGTCAAAAAAATAAATAAAATCTTTAAAAAAATACAAACAAAATGATAAAACCAATGAAATTCAAAATAGTGACATTCACTTCATGGAAAGGATGATGTTGTTTTGCTGACACTAAATCACAACTTGCAACATGGGTCTAGAACTGACCATATAACCCAGGTTCTTTGCAGACGGGCACGCTTACATGTCTTGGCAGTGGGGTGGGCTGGGAGCAGGGTTGGCTGAACTTTTCCACCATTTTTCATCTGTTCAAACCATTACTGGTGCCAGGACAGGGATTCCTTCTTTTCTGGACCCCTTTCTTCCCTTCCCTCCCTCATTCCTTGTTGAAGAACCAATAAAGAGCAGATACGTGATTTGCCTAACAACGCATGAAAGTTATGCTTTCAGATCTGCCAAGATTAAGAAAGGTTCACTGTGACGGTCTGAAGAATCTGAGCTATCTAAAATCTCAAACTAATAAAGCATCTGGAAGATCTGACCCTGTCCCACACCCCAGTATGGGGTATGGATCCAGAGGGAGGGCGTAGGATGGAAAGAAACCTAGAGAGCTGTAGCAGATCAGAGAAACCAGAGAGTGAAGATAGCAGGTGTCCGGCTGGGGGATTGAGAGGTGATTCCGTGGAGAGCAGCGTGGACGTGTTATATGCTATGCCCTGCATTCTCCTGATGGGTCCCAGGTCAGTCTGTCACAGCACACGCCCCCTTCCCCCACACCGAGGTCGGAGTCACTCAGGGCTTGCACTCCCATGAACAGAATTCTAGAAATTCAGTTGGCCTTTCCTCAGCTGCATTGCTCCCTCAGCCTCCAACGCTTCAGTCTTAGATGACGGCAGAAGTGTGCTTTGATACCTACGGGATGCAAAACACGAAACCTGGCATGGAAATCACACGGTGGTTGGCCACCTACCTGATCTGGAACATGTTTACACTCATTGTGTCTTTTAGATGGATTTTCACCAATGTAAAATGGTAAAAAAAAAAAAAAATTAAAATGACCCCAAGCAATTGTGGACCCCCTGAGGATATATCCATGGGCCTCCATTTGAGAGTCTTAGAGTCTGTCCAAAGGAGGACAGAGTGCTTCCTGAGGAAGCGCTAGCCCTAAGGCAGAGGAAGTGGATTTTAATTCCATGGTGCTATTCACTGGCTTGCATGATTTTAAGGTAGAGACTTCATTCCTCCAGACCTCTGTCTTCTGAAAAATGGTGTATTCACAAGAACAGTGGTGGGGGCCAAATGTGACCATAAGGACACCCTAAAGACATAGTGTGCCTTTGTCAGCCAGGGTGGCCTGGCCACCTGGACGGTGTGGTGCATGGTACTAGTGGAGGGGATAGCAGGTGCCCAGGGTCTGGGGCTGATCTTCCTGGTCCCAAGGTCTGGGTGTGGGGGCAGCTGGGAGGGTGTTAGAGGTGCAACCCTGTTAGGGTACGCTGCTTGGTAAAAAGGTGGTTGGAACCCACTTCAACTATGATGTTTGACTCAAAGGGCAAAGGCACTGAGTGATGGCTTCTGAGGAGGGCAGGACTGGTCCTGAGGCAGGGCTTGGGGGCGGGGCACAGAAATCCTGCTTTGTACTCAGAGACTCACCTCCCCCGCCCCCAACGCCCCGAGGGCCCAGCTTTTCTGTAGAGCCCTTCCCCTGCTGGGACAACTGGGACAGAATTCCCCAACCACGAAGGACTGAAGAAGGCTCTGGGAGTGGGATATGCCTATATCTCCCTGGAGGTAACCTTTGGAGTCTCCATGAGTAGGGTAAGCAACTTTGGTTCCCTCCAGTGCTGGAACACAGGCCAGAGCTGTGAGTCCACAAGGCTGTGTGGGCTGGAAGGGACCCTTAGTGGGAAGTCGGGTGTCTGGAGAGGGGAGAAGGCAGGCAAGATGAGGCTACAGAGGTGGGTGAAAGCCAGAGCCCCTAGGTAGGGCGGGGTCTTTCCCTCACAGTAAGACGTGCCTCACTGGGTATTCTACTCCTTTTGACGTGGACAGAATAGATGTAGGTCCTGGATTAAGAGCCTGCATGGCCTCCTCTGGCCAGCATGGCTTCCTTCTCCATCTTTCTAGAACTCTGGTGGGCTCTACCTGCAGCTCCAACAAGGACCTGCATGGGTACCAAGCAGGGTACCACTAACAGGGTTGCACCTCCAACACCCCCCTCCCAGCTGCCCCCACACCCAGACCCTGGGACCAACAATGAGTCCAGCTCATTGCCATCCACTTGGTTGTTGCCCAGCCTCCCAGGCTTTGCTAGACCCAGCTCTGAACGTGTCCATGTGCCACACGCATGCGTTTGTCATATGTAAATAGGTACAGGGTGTGGGGGGGTTGGGGTGGGAAGGCCCAGAGAAAAGGACTGGACACCTGTGCTTGGGTCAGGTATGATGGGAGGTTTTCGGGGACCAGCCTGCAGCAGGCACCGTGTGGTTAGTCCCTATAACCACAGGGGAGCTTGGACATACCCTCCCTTTCCTACGGAGAGTCTCTGCTCCTGCTGTGGCTGGGGCTATTATCTTACGGAGCCAGGTGGCTGGCTGGATGTATGTCCGTTGAATCAGAGCTGCAGAATGGGGTCGCCCAGCCACCCTGCTTCCCTCTCAATATGGGGTGCTCTGCGACCCAGCTCAGGACAGTTTCCAGCCTTGACGCTGCTGGGGTCTGGGGTTGACTTGGTGACTCCGGGCCAGTACCACAAATTTACTGTTATTCCTGTTTGGTAATTAACACCCTCGCTGCTTGCTCCAGCAGCAGATGGGAGAGATTTAAGGGAATATTTTAATCTGAAATCTAGCAGCATGGAGACGAGAGTGGCATGGGAGACAGGGCTGCGAGCGGCATATTTATCGTCCGAGGCTGACCGTCCACCCGAGTGAGTTCTGTTCGTCACTTCAGACGGAGAGCTCATCACTCTCCGTGTTTATGATTTCAATGCCTGTCCTTCAGCGGGGTTGCGGTGAATTAGCTCGGTGCCATTTTCTAAAATATCAGGCATTTTTATACATTAGGTAGAGTGAATGGCAAATACTTGATGTAAAGTCTGCAGTTTTACTCCATAACCAGATTGTAAAATATGAACTGAATTAATCATAACTGCGAAGACTAATGGTACGTTTTCTCTTATTTTATCTTTAGTGCCTTTCAGATCATGTTTTAAAACCTTCCACGTCTGGCGTTGGGAACGCAGCCGCGGCTTGGTGCTGGATAGCAAGAGGCAAAGGTCAGACCAGAGGCTGTACAAATATTGCGTGCTGGATTTATTGTTTTAATTAAGAGTGTGGCAGTTCATCATAAACTGTTTATGGCGTTTCTGCACAGTGCAGCATTTTGAAATCAGCTGTTTTAATGAAAACATAATGTCATATCTGTCAAAGTTCTAAATATTTTGAAAGTGAAATATGGAAACAAGAACTTTAATTCTGGGTTTACTGAGATTAGCTCATTGAATTGCTTTTAAATCCCTTAAGAGGGTCCCATCATGGGTACCACATGGTTTCGTGTAGGTGACTGGGAAGAAAAAAAATTCCAGGAGGCTCTCAAGCTGGTTATTTAATAGTGAAAATACAAGTTGAAGGTTAATGTATCGAAAAACAAAACCATTACAGTTGGCGTTGGGGTTTGAGATTAAAGATGTAATCATGGGTGTGCAGGGGGCTTGGTGCCCAGTTGTTTGGGGAGACCTGATTGTGTCGAGAGGGAGCCAAGAGCCTCCCAGGGCGGGAGAGAAATGGAGGCGCCCCTGTCCTTTTCCAGTGGTGAAGCTGCCACATCGCCGTGTTTGCAACTAATTATTTATAATGACCTCAAAGATGATGAGGTTTCATGGACTTTTCAGGCTGAGCAGTTTGCAATCCTAGTAATTCCCTCTCATGGTCGCTGGGCATCTGTGTAGACATGTCAGCCATTCCCGGTTACATTTGTTAGGGAGTTGGATAAAATATTTGTCTAATCTGGAAATTGTATTTTTAGCTGTACCCTCATTGGAAACAGAAATTAAGCTTGTCATTAGATGCCGGGCCACAGGAGTTGACTGAACAGGGTAATGTATGTTACATTCTGTGCTATACTTGGTCAAGTTTCATATATATCGTATTCCACATTATTTTATTAACTTTAATATCTGCACTTCCTATTACCAGACATGCCCCTCATTCAAAGCACAGAGGCACAGTTCTCTAATCAGAAGTGACAGGCTATATACTTTCTCTCAGCCATTACTCGGTAGCCTAGAGCAAAGAACTCTGTTTCCTTGAAAATGTTTTGAATTGGGTTATTTTTATTGAAGTATTAAAGTAATTCTTCAGATTTTAGGCTATTATTTAAGTACTTTTGGGAGAATACAATAACCTCCGGATTCTATAGGCTTTGTTACTTTAACAATCCAAGCTGCTAAATGCATCTTTTTAATGCTGGTTATATAAGTGTCTCAGAACTCATCTGACCAGCGCAAGCTAAGAGCATGCAGGTAATTATAGAAAATTAGTAGGCTAAATTAGTTTAGGAAAGCACAAAAGTATAATATTTAAACTGCTTGCAAAACAGAGGCCCTGCCTGCCAGGATTGCAGTGACAAATTAGTATTTCTCATTATTTTATCTTTGTGGTTTTTTGTAATTTGGTTGAAATAGCCAGTGGACTGGTTAAGTAAGCAAGCCAAACTGGGCATAGGGTGGTATGTTCTGAGAACGGACCCATGATTCAATACAAATTCTGATCTTAGTGATATAGGAGGCAGCAACAGCAATGGACAGATTCCGACTGTGAGTGTTGGGCAGGAAAACCCATGGTTGGAAGGGACTGCCCTGTTGGGGTGCTTCTTGGGTCAGAAGTTAAGCCACAAGGGCACCTTTCTGGAAGCATCTCCCTTTTACCTACAGAGAGGTGTAAAGAAGAGACAATTCACAGATATGCCCTGAACCAGTGTCTCTGTGACACTCAGACGGGGGCACAGTCTTACTGCACTTTGCATGCCCAAGGGTGAGTGTGTCACCAGAGGTTTGAGTAGGAGAACTGGATTTCACTGAGAGCTCCATACTCACCAAGCCACAGTCTTTGCCATGTTTTTTGTGGAACCCTCCCCTATACCGCTCTTTTGCCCTGCCCGGAGGGGCCAAAGAAAGGGCACCATTGGCTCAAGACCAAGTTAGCAAATAGTGGAGTTAAGACTGGAACCCAAGGTCAAAGTCAAGATACTTACACTCTTTCATGCCTTGCCATCTCCACTGAATCAGTGAGAGAGGTTCCACCTCATTTTTTCCCTTTTGTCGAGTCTCAGGGTAGTTTTGTTTGCAATCGGTCATTTCTGATGTGACCTAGAGATGATAAGGTATCAAGAAGCTTTGGGGAAGGATAGTTTGTAATACATGGCTAAGCAAAAAACAAAACCCCCCAAAAACCCAGTGAGAAAAATGAGCATTAGACCTTTGGAAAAAGAGCCAGACCCCGTATCCTTCTCACATATTCATTAGAAGTACCTTCCCAGTGTGAGAAAACTAACTAAATGAGCCAGTTGCTAAGTGCAAATCGAAGAACCCAGCAGGGGATCTGAGCTGCAAGGTATCCCGGGGAACTGTTGGAATTCATCTAAAAGGCAAAATTCTGGCCAATAATCTAGCTGTTCTGCTGCGGGATCAAGTATATAGAACCCAGAGTTTCTGAAACTTGGTAAGAACTTACATACAGGAGATGGAGGAGGAGAGGTTAAAGCAAATGGGAATACAGGGGGCATTAAAAGCAATGTGGTTTCCAAAGCAACTAGGTAAACATCAGATAGAACCATTTGGTGACTACTCTGGGTGCCATGGTTCTAGTCATTGAACCAGGTCATGTCCCAACATGCTAAAACGCTGGTTGTGGATGTCATTTCTACTAACCTGTATGTGTGCACTCACAGTACACAGTTTAAAATTCATGAAGCCTTAGGGGCACTGGTGGCTCAGTCCGCTAAGCATCTGATTTCAGTTCAGGTCTTGATCTTGGGTCCTGGGATCGAGCCCCGTGGTGGATTCTGTGCTCAGCAGGGAGTCTCCTTGTCCCTCTGCCCCTCCCTCTGCTTATACTCTCTCTCAAATAAATAAATAAAATCTTTAAAAAAATTCATGAAGTCATAGATCTTTATGGTAGCCCATTAGACTAGCATTGTTACCCCCATATCATAGATGAGGAAATGACTTTGCTGCAATCTCTTAGGCCAAGGAATCCAGTTAAGCAAAGCATAGTTTAGTTGGAGACAAAGGGAGGAAACAGTTTTTTAGAAAAAGTGCTTGGAATGACCTTCATTATATGTTCTGCTTAGGAGCTGTCTTCCTTCTACAATGATTGATTTTCTGTGAAATCATTTGTTAGCAGTGGTAGAGACAGTGATGTCCACCAAGCATTCCTCTCCATTCTCCCAAAATTCCCAGCCTCCTTGCAAACACAGAGGGTGTGTCTTCTGCTGGGGCAAAGGGCTGCTTCCAGGTAAAAGCACAGAAGAGCCTGTGTGTGGCTCATCATGACCTCTCTGGCTTCCTCTGCTCATAGAAACCTATGCTGAGATGTAGGCTGGACCGCTGAGTCACATGGGATGTAGCACATCTGTCCTGGGATCCTCCCAGACTCTCAGTGGGTTTTGTGAGAGCGGGAAAGTAACATTGCTGTGTTAAACCACTGAAATTCTGGGGTTGTTTGTTACAGCAGCACAGAACTATCCTATCCTGGCTAACACATCCCCGTAGGCACCTGCCTGGGCAACTTTTCCCCTCTTTCCAAAAGTGGAGGCTCCTCTTCCTCCTCCTTCTATCTGGTTGACTTCCCATCCTATTGGGTTTAGCTCAGTGATGACTGACTCCACGAAACCATTTGTGATCTTCATATTAGGGATGTGGTATAAAAATGAATTGTATTGTTTGTGTAGATGTCATCATTGGCTCCTCTTTGTTGATTGACTGTAACAAGTGGTTTGAGTGTCCACTGGAGGGTAATTTATATTTATTTGAGCTGCCACCAACTCTTACTTAGTTTGCATAAACTCTCTGGGACAGAAGAGGAGTCTCCCCGGACCCTGTTTATCTTGCGAGAGTAAGATATTCTAGAGAGTGGGTCACTCCTCACGTGGACCTCCCTCCATCCCTTTTAGCGATGAATAATCAGTCATCAGGAGAGGGGATTAAAAAATAGATTTATTGCTATTTCTGAAAGTCAGAACTAGAGGATGAGTAAACACAACAGATGTATAAGAATGTAAGTAGAAACACTATTTTACAATAACATGTACTGGAGCACATTTATGTACTGGAAACTATGAAAAATATCTCTCTTTAAATGATTTAACATTCGCTCTTCCTTATATACAGTTGAATTTCCAGTGGGAGAACAAAGATGTGCATGGCTCTCTTGGCCTTCCTGCATGAAAACCCTTCCTTAAAACCTCTGGAATGCTCCACGAGAGCCAGTGTGTGGTTTTAGCAGGATACAGGGACAGTCCTCAGGGCACACGTGTATGCATGTCCTGTCTTCCTGACTCCCCTCATGCATATGGGATCCTTACTTATCATGGGACCCTACGGACAGTCAAGCAAGAAAGTCATTTGGAATGAAGCTGTTAATGAGGTTCCCTTATGGAGAAAATAAGGGAGTGTGCCTTTGCATGAGGAGATCTACGTTCTGTGTCTGCAATGGTTCTTCTGTGAGAAGTCTGTGTTCAGGGTGGTTCTGGATAAGTTGTTTCTTCTGTTGATGGGCGTTAGTTGAAAAAAAATCAGCTTTTGCTGATTTTGCAGCATTGGCCCTTTTTGTCCAGAGGCCACATCAGGTGGGCCATGTGGTTGGCTGGATAGATAATACAGAAAAGGATTCTCATAAAAGGTGCTGATCTACGGATGCCTGTATAGCTCAGTCAGTTAAGAAGCTGACTCTTGATTTCAGCTCAGGTCATGATCTCAGGGTTGTGAGATCGAGCCCTGCATGGGGCTCTGTGTTGGGCATGGAGCCTGCCTGAGATTCTCTATCTCCCTCTCCTTCTACCCCTCCCCCCACCTCCTGCTCTTAAAAAAAAAAAAAAGATGCTGATCTGGACATCTAGGCATACTTCAAGGTCCTTGAAAGTGGATGATATTTGTAGTGTCTTAAAAGTGGATTGGTTGGAAGGGTATTGCTTTGGGGTTGAGGAGCCTAAAGACCAGGAGGACCTGAAGCTGACAGAGTGACCTCTGGAGTGATATGGTCCTACTAAGTATCACAATGGTGCAGAAATGAAGAGCTGGCTGATGGGTCTGGTTTGGTTCACATACTGGGGATGGACATCTTTTTCTGGAAGGGACCTCTTCTTAATGCATAAGCTGCTTGCTTTGACATCTGGGTGGACTGTGTAGTCTTCTTTAATTTGGTTGAACCCAATGACTGGAGAACATAAGGGAACAGAGCGATTTGGAATAAAAGATGAAGTTGAGGACCCTGATCTCACATCCTCTGTTACAGTCTCTCTTTCACATTTGCTTCTGGGCAAGGCTTGGATGCTGGAGGTCTGGTTTTTATGACCCTTCCCCTCATCCTGTCCTGCTTTCCTTAAGAAAGCAACCTGAGGGGTGCCTGGGTGGCTTGATGGGTTAAAGCCTCTGCCTTCGGCTCAGGTCATGATCCCAGGGTCCTGGGATCAAGCCCCGCATTGGGCTCTCTGCCTACTTGTGATCTCTGTCTGTCGAGTAAATAAATAAAATCTTTATTTATTTATTTATTTTTTAAAAAAGATTTTATTTATTTATTTGACAGACAGAGATCACAAGTAGGCAGAGAGGCAGGCAGAGAGAGAGGAAGGGAAGCAAGCTCCCTGCTGAGCAGAGAGCCCAATGCAGGGCTCGATCCCAGGACCCCGGGATCATGACCTGAGCTGAAGGCAGAGGCATTAACCCACTGAGCCACCCAGGCACCCTGATAAATACAATCTTTAAAAAAAAAAAAAAAAAAGAAAGCGACCTGAATGAAATGTGATCACAAAAGTCCCCTCAGAAAAATAAGCACAGAATTTGCAATATTTGGGAGTGAGAAGTAATATGCATGGTTTGTAATCTTCATTTTTACATATGTCTAATCACAAACCTGTGTGTGTGTGCGTGTGTGTATTTTCACGTACGCACACCTGGAATGCCCAAGTTGAACTGCCGCGCTTTGGAAACCTGTGATAGAAAAATAAGATCATATAGGTGTGTGCTGGTTTTCTGTGTGTGTTGAATCTCTGGTTTCAGTATTACCGAACTGGCTTCTATCTTTCCCTCTTCCGCAGTGTGGCACTGAGCAACCTCCATACTAATGCAGTATTAAGGACCGTATAATTAGCCACCTTAATAAATTTTTCCAAGATGGATAGGCGATGTTTGTCTTTTCTCAGAAGAAAACATTCCTCTAATAGTATTCTGTGGGAAGCTATGGAGAGAACAATGCACAGAAATATCTGGAAATATATTAAGATATATGTGCATATATTGGACATTAGCACCATACACTAAGCATATTGGGAATATGCTTCAAAATATTTCAAACATTGTTGACCTTTGCTATATAATCCCAGGCTCGGGGAAACATATTTGCATAGACTTAGCAATATATTGTAAATAACTACATAGGACAGTGTGTATTTTTCCTTAAGATGCAGTATTATAAGCAAGACATTAAATTATGCCTATCAGACAAAGCAGCCAGATCTCGACATTTTTTTATAGCGCATTCTATTGGGAAGACATCCCTGCTTCTAAAAAGCACATGCATTAAGAGCCTGATTCATGTGGTGACATGTGGCATATCCAAATGCATTATGGATCTCTCAGGAATAAAAACAACATAGCAAAACCATCACCTTGGGATGTTCATTGAGTGAATATTTTACAGACACACTCCTTTTATATTTATATAATAATTTAGTGTTATGACAATTTTTTTAGCAGAGTTGGCAGTTTTTCTTTTTTATAATGGTATTATATTTGTGAGCCTATTAAGTGCATATGGGATAAACTACAGAAAAAAGTATTTTTCATAATTCCTCAGGGTGCTTGAGGAAAAAAAAAAACATATTGGTTTAGAAAAATGTTAATAAAAGGTCAAGCAGAACTTTCCAGTGCTTAGCATGACAGCAATGGCAATTTTGAGGCCTTTTTTGAATTGTATATTGAGGAGATGTGGGGATTTATGGGGCTTCCAGGAGGAAAATGGCACCTAATGTCCTTTCTGAAAGGGTGACTGACCCTTTGGCAGGGCTTGTGAGTCTTTAACAAAGAATCACAACAGCGTGTTGCTTCCCCCACCTGCGTCCATCCCCTCCCCTGAACAATGAACCGGCTAGTTTCCGGCTTGGCCTGGGTCCCTAGAAGCCAGCAGGGCTGGGCTGCCAGCATCAGGGGCCGCGCTTGGGTACCTCTCTAGCTGGGCATCCTTCCAGGAGCCAGGGGTGTGCATGGTGAAAACTGGGATACTTCTCCCCTTTTCCATCCTCCCAGGAAGGAAAGCACAGCACTTCCTCAGACCAGAGGCAAAGGCAGGTGCATACAACGGCCACCCGCAGAGCAGCGGTGTCAGTGGACGGAGGTGTGTCCGTGGCCCTCATGGGATGCCCAGTGCTGTGTGGGTATCCCCATTGCTCACGCCATCCCCAGCTTCCTATTTCTCTTGCAACTGGGACATCAGGTAAGAACACGGAAAAACTCTGCATTTCTTAATCTCCACCCTCCTACCCCCCGCCCTTTTCCCTTTCAAAGAACTTGTAAAAATGCAAAAATAGAGCATGGTTATTTGGGAATTTTTATTTAGCTGTTGTCTGAATTTTAGCATGTTTCAGGCAAACCTATACACTGTGATTCCAGAGCAGCCTCAAACGACACTTCGTCAAAATAGAAACGTTCTCCGTGAAGAAGT
This sequence comes from Lontra canadensis, assembly GCF_010015895.1. NCBI lineage: Eukaryota > Metazoa > Chordata > Mammalia > Carnivora > Mustelidae > Lontra > Lontra canadensis. Next base: position 879,005 of record NW_022631202.1, on the reverse strand, counting down.
GGACAGAGTGACGGCCTTGGAATGGATCCCAACTGGCTCCCCAGCAGCAGGAGCCCAGGCGACCAGGTGTCTGGAGCGGCGGGACACAGTGTCCTCCCACGGCCGTTAGGCGGTGGACCTCTGGAAAGGTGGAGAGAAGTCTCAGGACCCACAGGACATCGGTCACACATTTTCTCTGGATGTGCCTGATTGTGTTCTCCTGAGGCTTCACTTCATCTATCCGGTCAGATATTATCCTGCAAATGACAGCAAAGGGCTGCAGGGGGTGGGGGTGGGGGGCCCTGGGTGGAATGGGAGCCTGGAGGCTGTCATGCCCTTGGAGCAGAAAGGAACAGGTCACAGCACGGCTTTGGGGGCTTTGTCCCACCTGTGGTGCTCATTCTGGGGTTCCTGGCACCCCTTCGCCGAGGCCAGGTGCGTGAGGGCTGGTGAAGTACGCTGCTTTTGCCTTTGTGGGCACAGAGACTAATCCAGCCATCAGTCCAGCGAGTGTGGAATGTCCCCGCGAGGACACAGGGCTCAGTGCCATGACGGTGTGAAGAGATGGGGGTTTGGCAGCTGACGCGGGCTCGTGCTGTGCCAGCTCAGACCCTGTTTCTACTGAGAATTCTGAGATTTTTGCTCATACCAATTTTTTTTTCACGTCAATTGTGATTTTTGAAAATGTTGCACTTACCTTGATTGTTGAGTTTTTTGGTGCCTCCTTAAAATTTGAGGTGAGTGTCTCACTGTCCCTGTCGCTGTGGGTCAGAGACTAGGTCAGGTCTGGGGTCGGGGGTGGTGGTGGAAAACATGCCTGAGGAAGGGGAGGGGGTGGTGATCTGCTACCAAGTGCATGACTAGCAGGTAGTCAGGGATAAAATTCCAGAGAGAAGAGAGAGCACACACTCGGTTGTAGATGAGGAAGAGGGCTTGGTGTGTTCAATGTAAGGCAGGAGCCGTGTGGGATGGGGGCAGGGGGAACCCCCAGTCTTTAAGATCTAATGACCCCCTCCACCCCACCAGCAGGATGCCCTATCACTTTTGTCTGCGGCCTGCTGCCCCTGTCCCTTGTCCTGGCCTGGTTTCCAGAGGCCGGAAATTCACGGCCTACTCCTTCCAGGATGTGCCCTTGCCTGCCCAGCCTGTATGGATCTCTGCCATCAGTCCTGCTAGGCTAGGCTCATTAGGGCCATGTGGCCCAGGGCACTCCACATTGCTGCCTCCTCCAGGATACCCTTGTAGCTTGGGTCTCCTGTCTCCACACACTCTATGCACTCCCTGGGCTAGAACTGCTTCATTGCCTTTTGTGGTGATCTCCTCAGGCCTAAATATGGCAGGTGTGGGGCAGGCCCTCAGGACACCTTTGCCCATCTCCAGCTGGGCAGTTTTGTCCTTGGGTCCCTTAGTGGAGCAGCTCGAGGGAGAGCATGCTGAGTTAAAATATATTGTATATATTTGGTGAGCCTGAGGGTGGTGAAGGTCACCGAAGGGGATGGGTCAGCCCTGGAACATATCAGTGGGTGCAGGAGGTAGCCCCAAATTCCCAGAGTTCTGCCTAGGATGGGTTTGGTATTGGTGCAGGGTCTCATCCTTCCCTTTCCAGCCTGGAGCCCCTTTCCTAGTCATGGAAACAGGGAGACAGAAGCTGTTCCTAGAGCATGTGGCTTGGTGGCAAAAGAGCAGGGTGTATGCAACTGATCCTTTTGTTTCTAGTAGGTTCCGCACTAATCTCGTGGAGGGAGCCTGGCTGAGGGTCTGTTTAGGAATCTAATGTTGGGATAAAAAAAAAATGCTTATTAAATGTGCTATCTATTTCCTAATTTATCTCACCTCACATACCTTAACCGTTTTTGAGATAGGAGGGGAGGTGTCCCCTGGGGATAAGGAAGTCGCTTGGAGCAGACACTGAAACTTAGGGCTGCATTTCCCTGCCTGCAACCGCGAGCTCTCCCCTCTCTTCCTCCGGGGACGGTGCATTGCTGAAGGTCCACAGCTGCTCCTTGGCTTTGCACTCAGCGGGGCCTCATCCAGCCACCAGTTCTGGTCCCCACAGGGAGGGGCAGGAGGCCCAGGGCTAAAGTTCAGGCCTCAGGTGTGATGCTGATAGGCGTATTCACAGTTTGCCTCCCCCTCCCCCAGTCCCTCCCTGCTCAGGCCTGTAGCAAACACGGTGATGCCTTTAGCCGCCTGGCTAGTGAGGAGCGCCTGTGCTCATTATGGCATTAGAATCCAGGGACAAGCCACCAGCTCAGATGGACAGAGACCCAGCTTTGTCCAAGTTTCCCTGCAGCCAAGTGGTGGTCAACTTCCTGCCTCCTGGCCTTGGCTTTGTGGCGGGTCTCCGAGGGTAGCCCTGCGTCCGAAGGGCGTGTCCTTCCTCAGCAGCACGAGGACAGCTCGGGTCTTTGGGAAGGTGATTGGTTCTGAAGGTACAGGCCCCGCCCCCCACCGTGGGCGTGGCCTTCTGCCCGGCAGTGGCGGCCATGCTGGTAAGCAATGGATTCCGGCCCATGAGCTCTGCCCGGAAGTGCCGTGCGGCCTTTGGATACGAAATGGGTCGAGAAAGGAGCCACCGGAGTGTGTCTACCATCCCTTCCACTGTTCCCTGTGCTTTCTATGTGGAGCGAACACTGGTAAGTGTCTGCCACGTGCCGGGCGGCATTCCGAGCACCGGGACAGAGCCGCGGCGTCCGCCTCCAGAGTTCAGGGGCTCACAGAGGCGCGTGCCCGCATACCGCCCCGGGCGTGCTCCCGCTGCCCTTGGTTGAGGCAGTCAGGGTGGAAAGGGAAGGAAAGCCTTCGGGCTGTGTGCCCGGGCTGCCTCGGTGTTGTTGTGCTGTCTCGGGCTGGGCTGTGGCTTTCGTGAGACCCTGGGGGCCCGGGCCGGTCAGATGTCCACGGTCAGCTTTGGATTTCACTTCCTAGATCCGTCCATGCCAATCACCATGGATCCTGGGTTGTCTTTTCTGGTGGCACTGCGCCCTGAGGGCTCTTTTGGGGATGTCCTTTTCTTATCATGTATCTTAACTTGGGACAGATGGATTTTCGGGTGTCTGGGAATCCTAGCACCTCTAATCACCCTGGTATGTCCTTTCTAGTGCCTTCACAGTTACTAAACCAGGTTGTCCCTGGGCCTTTGGACACTGACTGAACTCCTGAGCTGTCTCCCCCAGAAGGACCTCCCTCTCCCCCATCCCAACAACATGGTCTTCCTGCCAGCTCTGGCTTTGGGTGAGGATGATGGAAATCACAAATTCATCTCTGATCTATTTGCTTAGAGGGGATGGACCCTAGTGTCTGACCTCTAGGAAAGCACAAGACTAACATCACACTGTCCCCAGGGCCCAGCTCCCAGTTGCCCTCTCCTCCAGCACCCCAAGGGGGCTTTCTGGGTACAAAAGGACAGCTTTCTTAAGCGAGGTAACACGGACTGAGGAAGCAGTACCCAGAGAAATGGGACTATGGTACCAGGAGAGGCAGATACCTCCCTTAATTGGGGAATACCAGATGTGGACCTCTGGAACAGGCCCCTCAATTTAGAAGAATAATTTTAAGAACAAATTTTGATTAATTTTTTATCGTACAAGTGGTGGTAATGATTTTTAAAAGATTTCGTAGGGAAAACATAGAATCCCCCCTTCCATGTAAATACAGGGGTCTCACATTGGAATGCAGGAGGAAGTAAGTCACAGAAATCCATTAGTGATCTCCTCACCCTGAGAAAAGATGTGAGATCCCACATATTGCTCCTTCATCACATGGGGCGCTGGATGCAGGAAAACTTCTGATCCATATTTTGGGGAAAGTGTGAGCTCTAGGCTGGACATAAAGTAAGGGTAGGTGATTGAATGAGTCAGTGATTCTTATTTTCCTTTCTCTGTTTAGCCACTAACTGGTCAACATTTTGGTTGGAACCAAGGCCAATTGGTAGGATGATTTCTGGCCTGGGGAGGGATGGGGGATGACGTATCTTTAGTCATCCCTCTTGGCCTGGTTCTCCTTTTTCAGAAATGTCCAGATCTACTGAGAGATGAACTGTCTAAGCATCCTTGTTGACCAGGGGCCCTGAGGAGAAATATAAGATTCTACCCCCCAGATGCCCTCATGGTTGCTTATGAAATTGGCAAGTGTAGGGGCCAGTGCTGCCAGCCTGGCATGATCGAGGGCACTCCAGCTCAGGCCCAGCATCATGACTCAACCCAGAGTCATGGTGTCTGGGGGAATGAAATTGGATCCTGTTCTTCTGCACAAAATCCTCCACTGGTCCCACTGCAATTACACCCAGGAGAAAACCCAAACTTCCTACTATGGCCCAAAAGGTTCTCCAGGATGCTGCTACTCATGCCCTCCCTCGGTGTGCCAGACCCCACCTTCTGCCATCTTGCTTTTGCTGTTTTTCTTGCCTTCTTGCTGTTCACCCTCCCACACGCTCTGGCCTTCAGGGTGCTGCTGCCTCTGTCGGAAATGCTTGCCCAGATGTGTGGTGACCTGCTCCTCACCCTGCTCAGGTTTCTCCTCTTTGCTCACCTCCTCAGAACAGCCCTCCCGGAGCCTGTCGCAGGGGTAGCTCCCCTCCCCAGCTCTCCCTCTCCGCACCCTCCCTCACCCTGCTCCCTCCGTAGGTTCAGCCGCAGGGCAGGGCTGGGCAGATCCTCCCAGCTCTGCTCTCTTGCTTTGTTCTCCATCTCTCGAACCTGCAACTCCATTAGGGTTTATGCCTGTGGCTCAGCTTCTAGAATGTACCTTTAGTCTGAGTATGCGTCTGAGCGTATTCCATGAATATATGAGCAAACACCTAAATGCACCGCTGACTGGAGTGTAAATCAGTGCATTTCTAGGAAACCACTAAAAATGATTTTTCTCATTAACAATTGATAAGAACTCATTAAATGTGGAAAGTTAGAAAATACCAATCAGAAAAAGAATATTAAAAATTACTTATAACCTCACACACTTATTATTTGGAGGTGTACCCTCAGTTTCTTCTATGCATGCAGGAAGCACAGTTACATTGTTTATAATTTGCCTCTTATTACTTAACAGTATATTTTGATAAATCTTTAAAGATTAGTAAGTACAATTCTAGAACATTGCTCTTGAAGACTCTTTTGTATGGAGAATTTATATATATACATGCATATCTATGTACATGTACATTTACTTTTGTGTTGTTGGACATATGATTTGTTTCCCAAAAAGATGAGCAGCTTGAACTAAATCTTTATACACATCCATGAGTGATTCCTTTGAAAGTAGAGTTTTTAGGTGTGCATTTTGATAAATTACCAAATTACCCTTCGTAAACATTACCCAACTTATCCTATCAACCAGTGGTGTCAAAAGGGTTCATTTCTTTGCCCTTGACAACATTCTATATCATTGTTTCTGCCTTTACCAATATAGGAGCCCCAGTGATCTCATTTTTGCTTAAATTTGCATGTCTTTGATGACTAATAAGGTTGAGCATCTTTTATATGCTTATTTGTCATTTGTATTTATTCTTTCATGAATTGCTATTCATGTCCTCAATACAATTTTTCTTGTTAAAATATTTCTTTGTTATTTGTTTCTAAGAAAGCTTTATACATTAGGGGAATTAACCTTCTGTTATATGTATTAAATCTTTTCCCCTGATTTTGGTTTACCTTTCAACTGAAAAACTGCATTTTCACAGGTGGACATTTTAAATTTGTGCAATTCAAATTTAGCTATCTAGTTCCTGACCTTGGAATTGGATTTAGAAAAAGCTTCCCCATCACAATTTATATAGATGGTATACTTTTTCATTTCACTTAAAATTTTAAATCTTTTATTACTGTAAGATTTGCTTTAATATGTGGTATCAAGTAAGGTACTAATTTTATTTTCTGGATGAGTGGCAGACTGTACTTATATTATTATGAATTAGTTATCCTTTCCTCATTGGTATGAAATGCCTTTGTGTTAAAAATATAAAATGTATGCATATGTGGGTCTTTCTGCAGTCTACTTTGTGCTTCACTTTTTTTTTTTTTTTTATGTAGGCTCCACTCTGTGTGGAGCCCAACACAGGGCTCGAACTCACCACCCTGAGATCAAAAGCTGAGCTGAGATCAAGAGTTGCATGCTTACCCAACTGAGCCACTCAGGTGCTCCTGTGCTCCAGTGTTTTAATTATTGTTGCTTTCTGAAACATATTTTAAGATCTGGTTGAGCAAATCCCGCTTCTCTCTCTCTTTTCCTTTTTTATGACAATATTTCTTGGCTCTTTTTTGCTTCTTTATACTTTCAGTGAAATTTGAAATCAGTGTGACTAAATATCAAGAAAACTTTGTAGGAGTTTTTTTGGATTTGCATTTTGTTGAAAGTTAAGATGGGGGAAGACCGTACCGAGACTTCCTGCAAAAAAAAGCAAGTGCTTTTATTACTCGTTTGAGTACAGTTTGATGTTCACCCGTCATTTCTTGTAATATTCTGCATATAGGCATTACACATCTAGAAAACAGCAGTGTCATTAAGAGCCTTAAAACTGTTTACCTTCTTATAATTCCATCTCTGGTGATGTAAACAATGTGAACAAAAGTTCATGCATGAAGATTTTAGGTACATTATGGGGAATGATTCAAACATTAGAAGCGCTTTGAACGAACAGTGATTGGGGGATGGATGAATAACTTTTAATATAGTCACAAGCTGAAATATTATGCAGCCCTTAAAAAGATATTTGTGGAGATTAGTTTAACCTTAATGTTACATGGAAAATCATGATTGGACATTGCGTGAACCCTTTTATATTTTGTATGCATAGCTTCTGCACGCATCATAGAAAGCTCATAGGATAAGACCAGAAAAAGGTGCTAAAACGTAAATGAGAGGGGTTATATTCGTGAGAGGGGTAATGAGTGGTGGTTATTTTTAACTGGAGGTTTTCTGGGCTTTCTCACCTTTCTGCGGTGTGTATGTATTGATGTCCCGGGTGGAGCGAAGGGAACTTGCCTGGAACTGGAACGTGAGACGGCGCCCTGTGCGCGCTTGCGGCCCCGGCCTGCAGGCGAGTCGGGCGGTGCCGGCCGGTGCAGTCCCGCGCACGGCCGGAGGGTGGCAGTGTCCGCTCGCAGACCCGCCGCACGCGGCCGGCTGACCTTTGTCAGCCTCCGCAGTCTCTCGTTTATCACTGATCACAAGAGTGGAATGAACATATTTACTTGTGTTTTGCTTTCCACTTATAATATCTAGTGGCATGGGAGGGAAATGAAAACAATTGTTCATAGGGGAAATTTATGAGCTTCATCTGGCTGCGAGATTTCCGCAGTTGCCCCACGCCGCCCAGGGACTCGGATTGCTTTTGCATCTTCGGGCGAGGGGGAAGGCGCGTTTCCATCTGCCCGAGTGGCTCTGGAGTGTTCGTCATTCCTGGCTTTCTGCGGCAGTTGCCTCTGAACAGTAGACTTTCCCGGCCATCTTTCCCTTCCCCCTTGAGCTTGAGAAGAGCGCGCGGACCCCTATTTGGGGCTCTCACATGAGAGTGGTCCCCAATTCACCCTGGGCCCTCCATCAGGAGTCCAGATTAGCCAGGGTTTCCCGACTATCCTGCGATGTCCTAAAATTTCTTCCTCTTAATGAGCTGGGGCGGGGTTCGGCTGACCCCTTATGAACTTCAAGAGGCCTCTTCATCCCCGGATTTTGCGGTGGGGGGCATGAACGAAGAGGTTGTGGGCAGGTCCTTTCTCCTGGGGGTCTAGCAGCACCCTGAGAGCAGTTGTCCTAATGTCTGGTATCCAGGATTGGGGGCTTGGTGAGCCTGGGAAGAGGGACACCTGAGAGCTGAGGGCTTTGTTGGAGATGCATGCCCGTGTGTGTGTGTGTGTGTGTGTGTGTGTGTGATGGCTTCCATCCCTGACCAGCCCAGCTCTCTCAGCCTGGAAGAGGGCAGGGTGATGGGAGGGGAGCTGCTCACTGAGGAAAGGACAAATCAGTGGGCCCTTGTTGTGTTTAGACCTTTTAGACCTTGGGCTTGTGGAGCTGGCTCCTGGGATCCTGGAACCAGCTCTACCTGAAGCCAGTTGGTGGTGGGAGTGCCCATGCACTGACCTGTTGCCTTCATGGACAGTCCCAGCTTGTGCACTGGGACACACTCAGTCTGGGCAGAGAGGTGCCAGGGGCTTATACTTCAGGTGAGACTGGAGGGCTGTGTGTAAAAGGCGGAAGCCCTGCTGGAGGTACCAGGGACTTGTGGTGCTAGAAGCACAGATGTTGAAACCACTGGAACACTTTGCTGGTGTGCTTTGATGTGAAGACTTTTCTATCACTTGATGTATGTTAGGATGTGTGCATTTTTATGGGGGTGCTAATATTGTCTACAGTAGAAAAAGTTGTTTGGGGTTATAATCGGTTTGAGATTCTGTCTGGTTCCTTCTTCCCTCCCTCACTCCCTTCCTTCCTTCTCAGCTTCCTCCCTTTCTCTCTCTTTCTTTCTTTCTTTCCCCTTCCTTCCTTTTCTCCCTTTCTCTCTCTCTCCCCCCTCCCTTGTACTTCCTCCCTTCCTTCATTCCTCACTCCCTCCTTCTTTCTTTCTTCCTCCCTTTCTCTCTCTCTTCTCCCTCCCTGCCTTCCTAGCTTCCTCCCTTTTTCTCCTTCCTTCCTTCTCCCTTCCCTTCCCCTCCCCTCCCCTTTCCTTTCCTTCCTCCCTTCCTTCCTTTCTCTATTTCTCCCTCCCTCTCTCTCTTTCTCCCTCCCTCCCTCTTTCGCTTCCTTCCTTTCTCTTTTCCTCCTTCCCTACCTCCCTCTCTACCTCCCTGTTTCCCCCCCTTCTTTCTCCCCCCCTTCTTTCTCCCATCCTCTCTTCCTCCTGCCACCCTTCCTTCTTTCTTTCCCTCTCCCTGCCTCCTTTCTTTTCTTAGCTGGGGAGGTTTTCCTAGAGTTATGGTGACAGAGCCCATAGGTTGCTCACTCCCTGACAACAGTCTCCGGTTGGCTGGGACTGCTCCCGCTCTGTGCCTGGAAGGATGTGACGGGGTGTGGTGTGGCCCCTGCAGGGAGAGTCTCAGGCGCCCAGGTGAGCCTTTGACACAGAGTGGATAGCACAAGGGCCTCGTGGTGTCCCAGCCGGGACCCTCCCCTGCAGCTGCATTTCCAGTGCCCACCTGTGGGACCTGAGCTTCCCTGGGGACGACCTCAGAATCACTGAAGGATCCAGTCCTAATTCAGCCAAAGCTGTTTCCTCCTAGTGAGGTTTTCCCTGTCAGGAACAGAAGAAAGGGAGCTGGTTGGCTGTCTGTCTTGGAGTGAATATTTAAAGACCCCATGTTATCAGCAGCAAGGGGCGAGGACAGGCGCTGGTAGATGGTGGTCTGGTTCTTTCTGTGTGTCTCTTGCCCACAGGACCCTCCCTCCGCTCATTACAATCCACCGCGTTTCCCCAGCAGTCTTACAATCAAATTACTCAAAATTGCACTGCTTTATTGCATATTGCTGAACTCCAAGACAAGCAAATACCCAGATAATGAACAATTATTTATGACAAATTATTACCTTTACATATAAGATTAACAGTTTTTATTAAGTTCAGTCAAGGTGACAACCCGTCCCTGAAAAATAGTGGGAGGTTTTCCCGTGGAACGGAACGAGGGCCTGCTGAAGGTCAGGGGTGGGCGCGTGCGCGCGCTCCTGCTGGCTGTTCCCGGGGGTGCGCTCACAGGCCGGCGGGGCCAGCGTCCACTCTTCCCACGGAAGGCGGCCATCTTCCCACCTCGAGACCTGGGCAGCTGCCGTGGGGCTTCCCGCTCCCTTCGTCCCCTTTGACTATGTAATGACAAAAGCACTCAAGAACGGGACAGGTTGCACTAATTGCTTTTGTACGTAAGCTTTAAAAATTTGTATTATTGGAAACTGAACTTTTAAAAATTATTTATGGACTCACTAACGTACGGTTTGGTGATTTCTGCCCATCTCCGTGGTTCTTCTTGTGAACAGAAACCTCTCTCAGCTAATTATAACATACAGTATTTCCCCAGCAGTCTTACAATCAAATTATTCAAAATTGCATTTCTTTATTGCATATTGCTAAAACCCAAGACAAGCAAACATCAAGATAATAAACAATTATTTATTGCAAATTATTACCTAATATATAAGATTAACAGCTTGTAACTATTAAGATTAATACATGTGGTAAACTGTATTTATTATACTTATTTTGTAGCAAATATCTTTGTATAAAACATATGTTTATGTATTGCAATTAATGAGAAAAAGTATAAGATTAACAATTTATGTTGGGTTTTGTTTTTAGATTTATGCACACTGTAAAACTTATTTATTGCACTTATTAAAAGTATTTAATGATGGACTTTTAGATGCTATATTTTTAATGTGCAAATATAAACTAAAGGAGTATTAAATTACAAAATGGAAAATTATAACTGAAGTCAAAGAATCTAACTATTTTCTGCTATAAATCTGCTTTAAAAAGATCATCACTGGAATTACTGAATCTTTAAATAGTGGCCTTTATAGTACATAATGAGTTCCAATGAGTTATCCTTTGAAAGGCTTTTTTCATCATTAAAACTAAACTCAACATCTTGCTCTTAAAGATAAATGTAGCTAACAGCGTAAACAGCAGAATCATTTCATTTTATGACAAGAAGTTGAAGTCACATTGTTGAAGAGCAGCAGGCCTGGACGGGTCCCCTGCAGGTGAGGGAGCAGGACCCGCCGGCCGGAAAGGCCGTTCCTGGCACAGGTGGAACTCACTTGGCTGACACTGAGCAGCCTGGGGGCAGAGGGGGAGGTCCTGGGCTTTGCCACCACGGATTCCCTCCCCTGGTGGAGACAGGGCAGGGGGGTGGTGCGGGTGTAGCCAGAGCCATCTCTTTGCCCCAGAATTAGAAAATGATGCACCCCAGAGGTATTGAGACATAAAATAGAAATGAGGCACTGGCTGAGCATTTCTTGCTTTGCCAGGGTTCAGAGGCCCCAGATGCTTTGGTAGGGTAGGAGGGGAATTCTAGAAGGCAGTCAGAGCAGAGGAGCTAAAGGAACCGATTGAGAAAACTGGCACAAGTTTTAGGTTATCTAATTCTCATGAACGCTTTTTAGGAATGAGTTAAACTAATGAGCAGTTTCTGGGTTTCCTATGGAGAGAAATTTCTGTAGCCAGGGGCTGCTGGGAAGAGGGAGCACCATTCCTGAGTGCCTGTGTGTCCCCTGCCTGCCTGTGGCTAGTGGCTTATACTCAGCTTGTGGACATGGGCTCTCTCCAACAGCTGGGCGCTGACTCCTGAGTCTGGGGTCTTGTTCCACCCCAGTTGCCCGTGGGACTGAGGCTGAGGACAGGGTTAGAGCATAGCTTATAAACTGGACTGCACAGACCTCCAAACCCTGGTCCTTGTGCAGCTGTGCCGAGACCCTGACAGGTGCTTGTTCCTCTGACCTCCCAGCGAGGATTGGCCATACTGTATGGGTAGGTCCTGGGGATGTAGGGAAGATGAGGGGGGATGAGGGGGTTGCGGCTGGGGGGCAGGTGGGGCGAACAGCCTTCTCTCCAGTGCTGCTCATGACCTAACCCTTCTTAGGAAGACAAACAGGAAAAGGTGGAAGGAGGAGGCAAGGGGAGGAAGAAGGGAAAAAAGAGCTTTTTGGTCCTAAGCTATGCAGATTTCTGTTCACTGAGGAAATTTGGAAAATAAACACCTTTCCTTCAGAACACAAGTGCTCATTGACTGGGCAGTTTGTATTATTTTATTTCAGGTGTTGAGAACACCGCCCTCCACCATTTGATTTGTAGTATAGGACACATACAAACAGCCTTTGAAAAATGCATAGAGAATATAAACCTCTGTTATTTTGGGTCTGCAAACATCGTGGGTGCTGTTTGGTGCTCCTGGGGTCCCTGGGGTGCACCAGCCAGCATCGGGGCCGACTGTGGGAAGTTGAGCACGGGATCTGTCTCTTCCTCCAGAAGCCTGCTTTGCAATCTGTGTGGGGTTGGGGGGAGGAGGAGACAGACAGCCGGGGCAGGCTTCTGTGTCTGCCATGTCCTCAGACTCCCTGCTTGGGACAAACACTCCCTTACTTCTCTTAGATACATATATGTTGGCCTATTTTATTATTATTTTTAATTTTTTAAAATTTAATTATTTTTTTTTAAGCAGGCAGTATATATTGACCTATTTTTATGCTTTTTAAATTTGTTTTTTATTGAAGTGTAGTTAACAGTGTTATGTTAGTGGCAGGTGTATAGTATAGTGATGACTCCGTGCTGATCACTGTCAGTGTGCTCTTAATCCCCTGTATCTATTTTATCTCCCCAACTTCTCCCCTGCAATTGCCAGTTTGTTCTCTATATTTAAGAATCTGATTTTTTTGATCTCTGGTTTTTGTTTGTTTCTTTAACTCCACCTAGGAATGAAATAATATGGTATTTGACTTTCTCTGACTGGCTTATTTCACTTAACATTATACCCTCCACGTCTGTTCACGTTGGTGCAAATGGCGAGATGTCTTTCTTTTTTATGGCCGAGTAATACTCCATTGTACACACACACACACACACACACACACACACACTCTAAATCAACACTGGGGTGCATAAATCTTTTCACATGATTTTTTTCATTTTCTTTGGAGAGATACCCAATAGTGGAATTACTAGATCTTATGGTATTTCTATTTTTAGTTTTTTTGAGGAGATGCCCTACTGTTTTCCAGAGTGGCTGCATAAATTGCATTCCTACCAATGGTGCATGAGGGACCCTTTTTCTCCATATCCTTGCCAACGCTTGTTATTTCTTGTCTTTTTGATTTTAGCTATTCTGACAGGTGTAGGGAGATATCTTATAGTGGTTTTGGTTTGCATTTCCCTGATGGCTGGTGATGTTGAGCATCTTTTCACACGTCTGTTGGCCATCTGTATGTCTTCTTTGGAGAAATATCTATTCAGATTCTCTGCCCATTTTTAAATGGGATTATTTGGGTTTGGTTTTTTTTTTTTTTGGTGTTGAGTTGCATGTAAATTCCTTACATATTTTGGATAGTAATCCCCTTATCAGATATATCATTTGCAAATATCTTCTCCCATTCAGTAGGTTGCTTTTTTGTTTTGTTGATGGTTTCCCTCACTGTGCAAAAGGTTTTTATTTTGGTATAGTCCCAATAGTTTGTTTTCCTTGCCTGAGGAGATATACCTAGAAAAATATTTCTGTGGCCCAATTCATAGAAATTATGGCCTATATTCTAGGTGTTTTTATTGTGTCAGTTCTCACACTTAGGTCTTGAATCTATTTTGAGTTTATTTTTGTGTATGGTGTAGGTATAAGAAAGTTTCATTTCTTCTAACTGTATTTTCTAATGAAGTTTATAATTTCATTCTTAATCATCATCTTTAATTTCATTCTTTTGTATGTAGCTATGCAATTTTCCCAATGTCATTTGTTGAAGAGACTGTCTTTCCCCATTGGATAGTCATGCCTCCTTTGTTGTAGATTAATTGACCATAAAAGCATGGGTCCCTTTCTGGGTTCTCTATCCTGTTCCATTGAACTCTGTGTCTGTTTCTGTGCCAGTACCATACTCTTTTCATTACTATAGCTTTGTAGTGTATCTTGAAATTTGGGATTGTGGTATTTCCAGCTTTGTTCTTTCTCAAGACTGCTTTGGCTATTTGGGGTCTTTTGTCTTTCCATATACAGTTTAGTATTATTTGATCTGGTTGTCTTAGGAATTTATTTATTAAGAAAACCACTCACTTCTTTCTTCATTTTTAAAAAAGATTTATTTATTGAGAGTGGGAGGAGAGAGAGTGAGGAGGGGCAGAGGGAGAGAGAGAATCTCTAGCAGATTCCCTGCCACCTGTCCCACTACTTGACTCCAGCAAAACATTTCAAAGACCTTACAGTGTGCACATCCTTCAAGTGCTGAATTCCACTTTGAGGAATTGTCTTCAGAGAATAATCCTGGATGAAAACAAAGAATCATGTATGGTGGCATTTATTGAAACTTTATTTTTGAATTTTTACTATAGAAAATGTAACAAATATACAAAAGGAACATGACCAGAGAAACAGAACCCCAGTTCCCCAGATCCAACTCCCGGTCCCCTTCCTGTCCCTTGGTTTATTGAAGCAAATCCCAGATACCATGTTGTTTCACCCATCAGTAACTGAGAATGCATCTCTAAAAGATAAGGATTTCTCCAAAAAGCAGAAGTGTAATACCTTTATCTTGCTTAAAAGTACCCATATTCCTCCATATTGTCAAATATTCAGTCGATGGTTAGTTTCCCCTGCTTGTCTCAGAACCTGAATTTTTCTTTGAAAAGGTTTTTTTGTTTCAGTCAGATAAGGTCCATCCACTGCAATGGGTTAACATGCCTCATCTTTTTTCACCCTTTCTCTCTCTTCCCTTTGGAATTTACTGAAGGAACTGGATGAGCTCAACTGTTTCCCTGCAACTTGATTTTGCTCATTGCTCTGTTTCCATGTCACTTAACATGTTCCTCTGTCTAGTTACTGCAGATATCCATGTCTCAAAGTACAACTGATGCTTATTTCTGCTTTGAAATGGTTGAATCTGCCAGTAGACCTTATTATTTGATAAGTAAATGAAGATTCATATATATTATCATGCCACACGTTTGCTTTTTGTAAAATATTCTGATAATGATATTTCAATAGTTTATAACCTATACATTTTACTAAATATCATTCTTCTGAGAAGAGTTGCACACTTCACCCAGATGACTCGAGGGGCCAGTGGCCCCCAAAAGTAAAATCTTCCAATATTTTAAGGCTGCAAAATGGCTATGTCCTATTTCTACCACATCTTCTTAATTCATTAGTTGGAATACTTTTATGAGGAGAAGTACCTATCATCAACTGTTTTGTTATCTTGATTTTTAGGGATTAAAAAAATGAAACTTTTTATTTTGAGATAATTGTAGATTCATGTGCAGTTGTAAGAAATCATACAGAGAGATCCCATGAATTCTTAATGAGCCACCCTAATAATAGCATTCTGTAAAACTATAGTGCATTCTCACAATTAGGATATTGACATGGATGTAGGCAACATACAAAGCAGTTCCATCCCCATAAGAACATCTCATGTTGTCCTTGTTTTATTTCCTTCTTCCCAAACACTAATCTGTTTCTATACTTGTTTCTATACTTGTGTCATTTCAAAAATGTTACATAGATGGAATTATAACTTTGGGGATTTTTTTTTCACTCAGCATAATATATACATGTTATATTCATTTGTGGATTTTGATAGATAGATATTGCATTAAATCTGTATCAATTTCAGAAGAAGTAATCATTAACATGTTGAGTCTTCTTATCTATGAACATGGTATGTCTCCTTATTTGCTTAGATCTTTCATTTCTTTTACTAGGATGTGTAGTTGTATATGTCTTGCACATATTTCATTAGTTTTACACCTTAGTATTTCATTTTTCCGAACAATTATAAAGGTACTCTTTTTTAAACTTTGGTGTTGATGTGTTCACTGCTAGTATATTGAAATACAATTGATTTTTGCATGTTTATCTGGTATCCTGAAAACTTACTGAATTTGCTTTTAGTTCTAGAAGATTTTTTAAAATAGATTTCTGGGGCACCTGGGTGGTTCAGTGGGTTAATGCCTCTGCCTTCGGCTCAGGTCATGATCCCAGGATTCTGGGATCAAGCCCCGCATCGGGCTCTCTGCTCAGCTGGGAGCCTGCTTCCTCTTCTCTCTCTGCCTGCCTCTCTGCCTACTTGTGATCTCTGTCTGTCAAATAAATAAATAAAATCTTAAAAAAATAGATTTCTGCATAGATAATTATATCATCTTCAAATGTAAACAGTTTCATTTCTTCTCTTCTCATTTGTGTGCTTTTTATTTCCTTTTTAAAACTATTGTATCAGCTTAAACTTGCAGCAACATGTTGAAAAAATGTGGTGAGAGTGACACCTTGCCTAAACTCCAGGGAAAATCATTCCAGTCTTTCATTATTAGATGCAATGTTAGCTGTAAGTTTTTTGTAGATGCACTTTATCAAATTGTGGAGTTCCTTACTATTCCCTGTTTCCTGGGAGTTTCTTCTTTTCTTTATAAATGAATGTGTGTTGAATTTTGTCAAATGCTCTTTCTGTATCAATTAATATCATCATGTGATTTTTACTTTTCAGTCTGTTAATATGATGAATAGCATTGGTTGATTTTCTGATATTGAACCAGACTTGCATCAATGGAATACATCCCATTTGTTACTGTGTATAATATTTTTTATTATATTGCTGAATCCCATTTGCTAATATTTGTGAAGGATTTTTCATCTATACTCCTGTAGTTTCCTTTCTCCTCCCTCTCTTCCTCCTTCCCTCCATCTCCCCCTTCTTCAGTCTCTCCCTCTCTCTTTCCCTCCTTCCCTAGCTCCCTCCCTCTCTCCCTTCCTTCCTGGCTTCCACAGTCTTTGTCTGGTTTTCATATCAGGGTAATACAAGTGTCATAATATGAATTGGGAAGCATTCCTCTATTTATTTTCTGGAAGAGATTATGTAGAATGGTGTTAATTCTTATTTAAACATTTGATAGAATTCACCAGTGACACCATCTGGGTCTAGAGATTTCCTTTTTGGGAGTTTTAAAATTACAAATGCAAATTTCTTAATCATTGTAGGGCTATTCACATTATCTTTTTCATGTTGGGTGAGTTAGGGTTATGTATAAAGAATGTAATACCTAGAGCAACCACTAAAAAAGCTATATAAAGAGTTACACTCCAAAAACACAACAGATAGTCTACTCATGTCATTATTGCACAATTTGAATGAAGCATAGAAACGTTATCTCCCTTTAAGTATCTTTATCTTTCTCAGTTATAATAACCATTTTTCAAATATTTTCTCTACACACATTTAGAATCACATTAAACAGTGCTATGATTTTTGTTTCAGCCATCGTACATGATTTGGAAAACTCAAGAGAAGGGAAGCCCATTTATTTACCCACATTTTTGCTTATTGAATTTTGCCTTCCTTCTTGATGTCCCCCATTTTTTTTTCTTTTAGGGCATCTTTCCATTTAAAGAACTTCCCTTTCCTGTTCTTTTAGGGTTGGTTTTCCCCAGACAGATTCTAAGTTTTCCCCTCACTGGAGAATGTCTTGATTTCTCCTTAATTACTGGTGGGTATTTTTGCTGGGTATAGAATTCTGGGTAGGCTGTTCTTTTCTTTTCAGCACTTGAAGAACATTATGTCACTTCTGCTGGCCTCCATGGTTTCTGATGAGAAATTACTATTATTCTAATTGCTTTTATCATATATTAACATGAATTTTTTTTCCTGGTTGCTTTCAAGATTTTGTCTTTATCTTTAGTTTTAAGAAGTGTAATTATGATGTATCCTTTTTGATACACACACACACACACACACACTCTCTCTCTCTCTCTCGCTCTCTCTCTTTGGATAAACTTAGCTCTTTGAATCTTTAGGTTTATGTCTTTTGTCAAATTTTGTGTCACATTTCTTCCTGTGAGTGCTTTCTAGTCCCATCCTCTTTCTTGTCTCCTTCCAGGACTCTGATGAAATGAATGTTAGGTCTTTTGTTATAATCTCACAGGTCTCTGAGGCTCTATTATTTTTTTGGGTCTATTTTTTCTCTCTGTTGTTCGATTGGTTGATGTCAATTATTCTCTTTTCCAGTTCACCTCTTCTTTCCTCTTTCCCCTTCATTCTGCTCTTCACCTCACTGACTGAGCCTTTTACTTTTGTTATTATATTTTTCAGTTCTAAAATTTTCATTTGGCTCTTCTTTATATCTTTTATTTCTTTGTTGAGACTCTTTTCTCCCCCATTCGTTTCAAGTGTGTTTGCAGTTGCTCACTGAAGCATTTTTAAAATGATGATTACTTTAAAATCTTTGTCAAATAGTTGTAACATCTCTGTCATCCTGGTGTTGGAATCTGCCTTTTTTATTCAGTGTGAGACCTTTGTTTTCTCTGATATGATGACGATTTTTTAAAATGATGCCTGGGATTTTGTGTTACATTATGAGACTCTGAATTGTATGTAAACCTTTTGTTTTAGATGGTTTTGTCTCGTAGGGGGCTGCTATCAGTTATAGCTTCAAATATTTTTCAGCTGTGTTATTTGGCGCACACACATTTAGGATTATGTCTTCTTGGTGAATTAACCTTATTATATAATGCCCCTCTCTGTCTCTGGTGATTCTCTTTGCTCAGAAGTCTCTTCTATCTATAGATAAAATATATAATATAAATATAATCTACCTCCAGGTTTCCCACTAACCTCTGTTGACCCTGGAGAGGGCAGGATCCTTACTACTTAGGGTGTGGGTAAAAGTACTAGCTCCCCATGTAGGCACCACTAACATGGTTATGGGGGTGGTCTTGTTTGTGTTGGAGGATGGTGAAAGTCAGCCTACTCTGAGTCCATCAGAGATAGGAGGCATGTTTTGTTACTGCCAAGTAAGAGGTGAAGTTCAGGCTCCCCATGGTCTCTACTGACAGTTTGGAGAGATTTACTCTAGTGGGGATATTGGTGTTTCTTGTTACAGCTTCCTGAGGGTAGAATTCTAGACTTGCCTTTTGCCTTTGCTTGTGTAGATATGGATAGGGCCACTTTTTTCCCTGTAGTGTTTGACAGGAGTAGAGCAATTATTGTTTAAATGTTTTCTGTCTTACTTGGCTGCCCCTCTTCTTATCCTTTGGCTAGAGAGATCAGGCTTTCATTGGGGGTTTGTTTTCTGTGACTGCTGCAGTTTCCAGATTTCTACTTTCCTTAGTTCCATGTCTAGCATATATGAAACAAAAAGAAAACCAAAGAGACTGACATAGTAGTCATTTCTTGGGTTTTAGGTCTTGCTAGTCTGCCTTTTCCCCCCTGCCATTACGTCCTCTGGGACCAGTGAGCAGCCTCCCTTCTCTGATCACTTTTTCCTGGGGTTTGTTCCATGCTGTTTAGCACATGGCCTTTGGATCTTACTCATTTGTTCATTTCTTCTTTAATTCAGCAGATGGGTTGTGTGCCTTCTCCTGCAGATGTGGTGGTTAAAGACCTTGAGTTCCTGTTAGTGGAAGAGACAGCAGTAGTCACAGGGTCTGGGAAGACAGTTCCCCCTGAGCTGGTCTTGTACTATCCTGGTGAAGGAGAGTCTGTAGGGTAGGGTTGGATCAGGCTGCTCTGCCCAGGATGAGATGGGGCTCTGCTCATAGCCCTGGTAGGAGGCACCTTGGCGCTTGGCTCCTTCAGGATGCATTTGCTCATCTACTGAGCACCTGCTGCTACAGAGCCTACACTGCAAAGGGATGAGGGGTAAGAGAGGTGGATCCAGCTCTTGGCAGCTCCAGGCCAGGATGGGTAGAAATAGTCCCTGAAAGCTCACTATTGAATGGAGGGTGAGGGCACCAGTGGTGGTAGGAGCTCGGGATATGATTTCCTTAAAAGGAAGCTTCTGAGCTAGACCTGGGCACTGACTGGAAAAAAAAATCCCGGTAGAGACATGAGCAGTCAGCCCTAGTCTCTGCTCCTGTTAGGTGGAGCAGCTGGAACAGGGACTTGGGGGACCCAGGTTCCCACCTACGCCCCATCCTGGTGCTGTCTCTCTCCCTGCCCTGGGCATTGTCTTTCTCCTGGCATGATGCCCCATCCAGGTCCCCACCTGGCTTGTTCCTGCCTCTCACTCGCTGCTCTTCTGCCCACGATGCCCGTCCAGGCCCGGCATTGTGTGGGGAAGATGTGGCTCACCCGCGTGGGTTATTATTAGCCTGCAATGAAGTGAAAGGCCCTGAATGGGGGATGCCGAGCTCCTGCCTGACACTGTGGCTGAGGCAAGAAGGGAATGATTCATTATGGCTACAAGGCGTGCTCTAATTTCATATAACGGAATAAATGACAGTCGTATTTTGGGTGCCACCACGCGCAGATAGCATTGTTCCCTGACTGCTTCTCACCCAGGCTGCAAGGAGAATTAGAGCAGCCTTTGTGCAGGGAGATGAGAGGCCAGGGGACACCCGGGGGCCAGCAGGTGCCGTGACCCTGGGAGGCAATGTAGAGTTGCTGCTTGGTGGCTGGTGTGGCCTGGGAAAGGGGCCTCCGGACACCATTCTCCCATTCAAGGACCCCCAGCCTGCTGATCCCACTTCAACTTCCTGTACTCCACACATTCCCCTCCCATTCTCATGGCTTCTCCAGACCCTACCTCCCATCCGGTTCCCCATTCAGTTCAGCCCCAGCTCTGGGCCCCCTCCTCCAAGAAGCCAACAGCACCCGTCTTACGCTCTTGCAGTTCTGTGTGAGTGCCTCTCCCTCTGTGCAGGCTTCCGGACACCCCCACTAGTCTCCTGGCCCTGGCTGGGACTCTGCGACCACATGCCAACAGCTTTAGCTGAGGCTTCTTTGGCTGTGAAGTTGGCCCCAAGTTTGAGGCAGTGGGCCTTTACCTGGTATCTCCTGGGATGGAGAATTCCCCTGTAAGTTGAGCCCTGCAATGGTGTAGTTGTTGGGGTATGAGCCCTCCAAGGCAGGGCTGCTGTGTGACTTGTGGGGGCTGGGGTCAAATAAAAATACAGGCCCTGTTTTTGCAAAATTAGTGAAGAACTTAAAGACACCATAGCAGAGCCTTAAACCCAGTGCAGGGCCCTTCTGAGTGAGGGCCTCTGAGCATGGAGCAGTGGCAGGTGCATGAAGCTGGCCTTATCCAGTGTCGACAAGAGACCCAAGGCTGGAGCCTAGGGTCCCCCTGGGGACATCATGGGGTCATCTCACCTGAGCTGTTGCCAGGTAGGCTGGCAGAGCCATGGGGAAGGGCACTGGACTGGCTGGGTTACAAGCACATGAGCAGGTTCCTGGAAGCAGCCACAGAATTGTTTCCCCTGTGCGCTTCATCTGTGCTCTGGAACCCCAGATAAAAATAATAGAGGAGTAGGATAACATTCAAGGGCAATTTCATCCTTGGGTGTCTAAGCAGGAAAGAAAGCCTTGGGATCACTGGACCAAGGAATTCATATTCCTGTAATATTTGCACAGAAAATGGTCTCATGTTTAAAAATGCACATTAAGAGTCATGTCAATCACAGACCCTTGGAAATGGTGCTGACTTGACAGGGAGACAGAACTTTCCTGTGGAGTTTAATTTCGTTCAAACACCTTTTGCAATTGGGGTGACAGCAGGACCAAGGACCGGGGGGACTTGCACCCTCCCCCGCCTGCTGCTGCTGCCCATGGCTGTGCCACCAGCCCAGCAGGGGTCACTGCATGGAGTGTCAGCAGCGAGCTCCCGGAGCCCACTGTGGAAGGGCCCTGGACAGCCATACAGGACCAGACCCTCTCTCCTTGGTCTCCCCACTGCTCTCTGAGATCAAGTCCTGGCATCACCAGCAGAGCAGTAGTGGGGGGGTGGGCAGGCCAGCTCCTGGGAGGGCAGAACACCCTGAGCAGGCTCTGTGCTGGCTCTCAGCCTGTGGCGAGATGGAAAGAATCTCCAGCAGACTTCGGGCCAACCGCAGGGCTTGATCTGGGGCTCGATCCCACAACCCAAGATCCTGCCTGAGCCAAAACCAAGAGTTGGATCCTTGCCTGACTGAGCCACCCAGGCACCCCGAAGGTTGCTCTTTTTATTTATTTCTTCTTTTAAAAAATTGAATTGGGCTGCTCCTTTTAAAGGAGGCCATGCTCTGCAGTTCACTGTGAGCCCCGCTGCTCTCCCCCAGCCCTGCACAATGGCTGCCCCTTTAGACTTTGATTTGCAAAGTTGTGTTTTTTTCTTTCTTTCTTTCTATTTTTTTTTTGAAGATTTTATTTATTTGTCAGAGAGAGTGAGAGAACACACAAGCAGGGAAAGCGGCAGGCAGAGGGAGAAGCAGGCTTCCAGCTGAGCAGGGAGCCCAATGTGGGGTTCAGTCCCAGGACCCTGGGATCATGACCTGAGCCGAAGGCATACGCTTAACCAACACAGTTGTGTTTCTTACGCCTGGCTGGCATTGCTCATTTAGGGTGTCTGACTGCCCCCTTATGCATTTGGCCCCTTTGCTCCTCATTTGGAACTTTCCTGTGGTGTTTTCCTGATTGTGGGTGGGCTGACATTGGGGCTTATAAAAGGGTGTAGATGGGGAGGAGGTGTCCCTGCTCTCTACACCGCATCCTGGTACTCTGTGAATATACTTGATGTATCCCCATGATCAAACTGTTGGGCTGGAGATTTCTTACCACCTCTTGAGAGCTGAGTGGGGGCATAGTCTCATAGTAGGCAGAGGGAGAAGGGGTGGGGGAGAGGGGACTGTGGGCAGGAGGGCATGGCACATATGGCTTCTGTCACCCGCCCTCTGCCCCTGCTGGCTGAAACACGAATTTGCATTGTTATGCTCTTACCTTTAAAAAGCACCCTCCCTAAACAGTGTTTTTCTCCTCTAGAAAGCCTGTGCCTGTGACTGATAGTGGGAGCAGCTTGGAACAGGGCACCCCTGGACCCTTCAAAAAGGGTGAGGTCCCAGCTCCACATAGCGGCCATTTCCTAGGGTCCAGCTCACTCTCTGTCCACAATCTGCTTCCCCGCCTGGGGGTCTGGGCCGGTGAGGCTGGAAGGGCAGAGATGGCCATGGCTCTTGCAGAAGGAGGCTAGTAGGGCAGGAATGTTTCCTAGTGACTGTTCCTGAGGAGGTTCAACTGAGCTGGCTGCTGTGGTCACCCTAGCCAGACATGCCTGTATGACCTGCCCCTGCTCATTCTCTTGGACATCTGCAGATCCAAGAATGGAGAGACAAAGTCACGTTTGCCAGGTGGCCCAGGAGGCTCTTGCTTGTGGCTGCTTCTCGTCCTTGGGTCTTTAGAGAAGACCATGCCTCCTGCAAGTTCACTGTCTCTCAAGGCATTTTATGGGGGCCTGGTCTCAGCACCCCAGCAAGTGTTGACTTGCTTGACCTTCTGTGGAGGCAGAGACAAAGTTTTCTTATCAATAGAAAACTGTCAAATGCAAGGAGGGGAGGTGGGTAGCTATCCCAATGTCTGGTGAAGGAAGCAATCTGCCTTCCAAATACGACCTTATTAATTGGTTGTTCAGGAGAAGATCAGGGCCTGACTGGGTTCAATCGAGGGTCATGTCTGTAGCAGTGGGGATGCGATGCCCTGCAGCATCAGGTAAAATGTTTGTTTGCATGTAGCTGATGGACAGCATTGCTTTCCAGAAAGCCCCTGGCCGCGTGCTGGAGTGGACTTCTATTACACTAGTTACAGAGGGTCCTTTTGCTGAGGGTTTCTAGAGCTGGGTTCTGCAATGTGACTGCCTGTCTTGGGGATGAATGACAGTGCCCTGGGTTCTGGGACTCATCATGGCTCTCAGTGGGGAGAGGAAGGTCTTAGGAGTGTGACCATCACCCTTAAACAGACTTTATTGCCAACTTGATGCCTTACCATGGTACATCGTGTAAACTTTTGGGTTCCTCAGCTGGAAAATGGAGTCAGACTCTGGAAGCATCCCCCATCTCCCTGAAGAAAAATTCTTCTGGTCCATTAAAGTCATTTTCTTTAGAGAACCTTTTCTGATCTCAGAAAGTTGGCCATATGGGAAACCAGGCTGATATTAAAAGCCATTCCGTCTGGAGGTTGAGTGGTCTGGTGAAATGGTAGATTGGTCCCCTGCTGGACTGGCCATCACCGCCAGGCTGTAGGTGAGAGCAGAGGCTGGCGGTCTCCACTCTGTCCTGGAAGCCCCCGGGTTCAGATGGTTTCCTCTGCCCAGGCCCTGGACATTCACAAACTTGTCCTGGTCTGCCCAGGACTCTCTTGATCCTGGCACTTTGAAAGCCCACAGCCTAGGAATGTCCTCCATTTGGCAAACCAGATGGCTGGTCACCCCACTGGGCTTGGTCCCCAAGCCAGAGAGGCAGTCAGTGGGTAAAATCCAGGACGGGGGGGCGGTGGTCCCAGCGTGAGGAGCAAGCCCCTGGAAGAGGCAGCCACGCTACGTCCAATGCTTCCCACATGGCCTATGCTTCCGTGCATATACCACACCATGACATTGCGTATGTGTAGAAGAACCCCTGGCTTGTATGCCATGTGATCCTAACGGCCCCTCCAATCATAGCAGCACTCACGTGGAACGTGCAGGGTGCCCGCGCCGCGGGGCTTGTCAGTTCGAAGTCAGTACTCTTCTCTCCCATGGGGTGGGGGACCCTTATGCCTCTCACTTCCCGGAGGAGCAAGCTAGCCTGCTACTTGCCCAGGGTCAGCAAGCGTGGAGCCGGGCGGGACTTGGAGCTGGGCTCTCAGGTTCTACGGCCCACATGATAACCTTTCCCTGATGGGAAATTGGTGACAGGTGCCCCTTTCAGAGACCATGGTCTGTGGAGCAGCTTGTCTCCTTGTGCTGGAATTTCATTCCCCTGCAGCACCCTCTGCTCAGCCAACTTCTGGGGTATGACTAGGCTAGGGACCCCCCTCCCCCGCCCACCCTGGAAAAGAGGTGGGTGCTCAGGGCACGCATGCTGAGTGAATGCCCATGCCCGTGTGTGGAGCCCATCCGGCCTCTCTTCCTCACCGGATGCCTGAAAGCGCACAGAGCTTAGGGTCAGCTACAGACGCAGACGGGTAGTAGCTGTGTTAACACTTTGGGGATTTATGTTGTCCTCCTGGTAAAATGGGGAAAATAAAAATGCTCCTGCTTCATAGAAGCTCCAAGACTACGAAGCTGTAGGATTCTGAGTGCTCCACTCAAGCATCAGTCTACCTCTATCCACCTGCTCACCCAACGATGTCTGCTCCCTTGGGCAGAGTGGGGACAGACTACTGTCCCCGGAGGGACTTATCACTGTCCAGTGTAGAGAGGGGTGCCCCGGGCTTTGTGTGTGCCTGATGGGGAGAGCCTGGCACGGACCCCTCTGAGCATGCGTGCAGAGACGAATATCAAAAAGGGGATGGGTTCAAGGGACCACAGCCACTCTCCATCACGTAGAGCCGGAGCCCTCCAGGCAGCGAGGGAAGAAATGGGGCCAAGAAAAGGGACAGAAGAGAGTTTCCTGCCCACAGAAACCCAGTCTGATCTTCAAGAGCTAGCACACAAGTGATTCCCTCCATGAGGCCTTCTTGTGTTCCCCATGCTGATCATTTCTTCATGTGGGTCCCCAGACTTCTTGCTCATGTTTTCGTCTTGCCATCTGTCCTTCTCATATGACTGGAGGGCTCCTTGAGGGCAAGGCAGTGTCTGAGTCAACTGTGATTCTGGCTCTCAGGAGCTGGCAAGGACACAGAGGGGAGGGGAGACAGAAGTGCTGTTGCTTCCTGGGGCCCGCTGGCCAGCTGCTCCTCATTAGACCTCTTGTGGCTTTCCTATGTGCCCAGCGGGGACAGTGTAATCAGAGACCCAAACTGCAGCATGTAGTGATGCTCTGCACAGTGAGGAAATTCCAGGGTCTTACACTGGAACTGTGGGCTGGCCCGAGTCATAGCATGTGACGTAGAACCACCTTTGAAAGTCTTAATGCCGAGACCGACTTGCTTTCCTACATGGTCGTGTTGTCTTTCCCCTTTTATTTATGTGCTTTGTACACACGGATGTGATGGTTGGTGGATTACAAGGGACAAAGGACACAAACAACAGCCCAGCGATCTGGGTGCTGTGTGCGGTCAAGATCATGCAATGACTCAGAGTCACAGGAGTTATGATTTCCGTACCTACCCCCTACGCCGGGCTTGTTTGGAGTACCTGAGACCACTTATACACCTTCCTCTGAGATCTTTGGTGGAGGTGTTCTTTTCTTTCTTTTTTCTACATTCAGAGAAGGTGCTTGTGGGAGCTTTTGATGCTGTGTGACCGTGATGACGGAGGTTATAATGAAACACACGAACAAGCTGGCGCAGAGCTGGGAAGGGTGAGGAGGTCCCCTCTGCCGGGTGCGGTGTGCAGACCGGGGCTGTCGGCTTCTGCAGAGTTTAACGCTCTATTAAAACTTGACTTCCCTTTGCCCCCAGTGCTCTGAGGCGTGCTAAAGAAGGTAGGGCAGGGCAAAGTGCAACATGGCTGTAGGACCCCTGTCTTAGTCAGCTTGAGCCCAAGCTGTAACAAAATAGCACAGGCTGAGTGGCTTACCCGGCACAAATCCATTTTCTTGAAGCCCTGGAGGCTGGAAGCTGAGATGAGCGTGTTAGTGTGATTGGGCTCTGCTGTGAGCTCTCTTCCTGCCTTGCACATGGCCACCTTCTCACTGGCCCCTGCCTGAAACCCTACAATGGCTCCCCATTCTATTAGAACAAACCTCTAACCTCTCATCACAGCCTCCAAGGCCCTCCATGATGTGGGCCCAGCCTGACCTCTACCTCAGGTCACTGTCCCTGATGTGTGGGAGCCACTGACCTCTGGGTTCCTCATGTTTGGGCCTGAGCATTTGCCATTCCCTTTGTGTGCAAAATGCATATTGGCATTTGGGTCTTGGCCTCCTGATGGCACAGCTTCTGTGGATCTTGCTGTCACCGTGTCACATCACAACAGTTGTATTTCTTTATAGCTCTTGTAACTGAGGAGGCTTGGTCTTCCCTTTTGAGTGTCCATTTGTCAGGCAGGCACCTCCTCCCTCGCCCACTGTTGTCACGGCAGTCGCCTGTAGGAAGCACACCATCAGGAGTTGGTGGCTGAGACTTTTTCTTGGCGAAAGTGGGGGGGGGACTTAGAAGAAGATCTTTAAAGGTCTCCACCCCCTTCCAGCACTCAGAGATGTTCATTATCACCCCAAGCTTTCCTCGACTCCTCAGCCCCATCCCTCCCCAACCTCCTTGCCTCCCTACCCCTTCTGGCCCCACCCCTCCCCCTCCACCTCCTTGGCTCCCCCCACCCCTTCCTGCCCTGTGTGGTCAGTGGCCCTGCTTAAGGGCTAAACACACACCTAGGGCCCTAACCCTATGCTTTGCAAAGACCCTCTCAACTCCCTGAAATGTCCAAATCAGGATCTTCTAGACGGTTCTGAAATGCCTGTTTTAAGAGCGTGTCTTCCCCTGCATGTCCTGTGTGTGTCCACCCCTAGTCCTCCCCCCCAACCCCACGACCTCCCAAGATGGCATTTGTCTTCTGAGGAATTACTGTTTGGACACTTCGCCCTGCTACTTGGATGATGTGGGCAGTCTCCGTCTCCTGGCAGCTGAGGAACTGGGTTGCGAGGCTGGTGCTTTCTACCCCCTCAGCCGTGTCCCGTGCTCCGCGCTGCTCTCTTTCTTGCATCTCCAGGTGCTCTGTTCATAAGACCACCATTTCTCAGAGTCTGCTCAGTTGTTCTCGTTCATTCATTCATCCATCCATCCATCCATTCATTCATTCACTAAAGCATCCATGATGATCCAGTCCCGTCATAACCACAGGGGATACGGGGAGAACATGCCTGCCCACAGCGGGGGGGTGGGTCCTGCGGTTCTCCAAGTGGCACCTGCGTGGAGCCTCGTGCATAGTCCTTGGTAGATGACACCTTATGGTCCTGTGAATTGATTTTGATTGCAGAACTTTTACAAAGCACGCAGAGCACCACCATAGTAAGAAGTATTATTTCCAAGGCAAATCTTGTTTTGAGAGGTTTATGAAAATTGAGCATTTGAAGATAATTTAAAAATCCTGCAAAAACAAGGGTGGGGCGTCACTGTCCTGGCCCAGGGCCATTTCCCTGGAACCCTTTAGCAGGAACACACAGGCTGCTGAACAAAGTGTGTGGGACAAGCTGAGGTCTCTGCCCACTCGGGGCCATGTGGGGAAGTCAAGAGCAAAATTCTCAGGGGACACAGACGAGCTCTCATAGGAGGAGCTGACCTCCAGCTGTCTGCCTCCGCACTTATGAGTGCCTGCTGTATGCTCTCCCTGTCCACTGGAGTGTGGATGCTTCGGGGTCCTTTCTGGAATCGAATCACAATTGTTTTTGGACACTTCCGCAGATGTCTTTCCTTCTTGGAATGATGTTTCACTTTCTCTTTTCCTTGAAGCTTCTCTGCTTTTCAAGAAGCCTCTGCTGACATTCCCATTCCCTCTTGTGCTCCCTGCCTCTGCAGTCATTCCTCTTCCAGGCTGCTGGGGGGAGGGGCTTGGGGGTTAGAGGGACCAGGACTCTACCCTCCATCGGGAGTCCCCACAAGGACCTTCATGGAGCTTCCAGATCTGGCCCTGTGCGAACCAGAGATACCCCCATCAACCCCGGGGCTTATTTAAAGGTTATTAATTACTCTCTTCCATTTCCCAGCTAGATTATCATTCCCTTGGAGTCACATGGAGCCCAGGACTGTGCTTACATCCAAACTGTTAATAAATATTTGTGTGGGATTTGGAAAAAGAGAAATGCAAAGATGACTTGAGAAGTAAGACTTTGTCCCCCCACCCCCCGAGTTTAACTTCTGGGAAAGTTCATTTGGATGATTAAATGAGTAACAATACTCACAGAAATTTGGGGGGGGGTGTGAGCTGGAGAATTTGTATTAGATATTAAAAATGCCCTTCAGAGCTGCAAACCAAATCAAGATAATAAAACGCAAATCCAGAAGAAGATGAGCCACAGCCCAGACTCTAGGAAACAGTTTGAGGCAGGACTGAAGGGACTGGCACTTTATTTGGGAGGGGTGAGCCGTGGGCAGAGAGAGTTGGGGAGAGGGGAGCGGCGCAAGGAGGGAAGGGAAGCCGTGTGCTGAGCTGGACTGGGAGACGCAGCAGGTGGCTCAGCAGGTGGCTCTGCTTGGCTGGTGGTCTTCTCCAGATGGGCTGTGCACAGAAACTCTGTCTCCGTGTAGTCAGCGGGCGAGAGGGAAGAGGGAATTTGTGTGCCTGGCTCCCCACCATCTCCTGTTTCCCACGGGTCAGAGTTCACCCCGTGGGTGGTATCTCCCGTGCATTTCTGCATTGCAACTTCTGGCTTGCCCCTTTGGCACCTTCTTAAGCGCTAGCTTCCGACTCAGACGTGAGATGTTTCCTGCTAAACTGCAGGGGCTCAGAGATGCTAGAGATGGGAGGTGAGTGGCTAGGCTGCTGGACAGGCAGTGGTGATCAAGGTGGGTGGGCTCGGGGTCTAGGGTCAGGTGGGTGAGGTACTGAGCTCAGGTGCAAAATGTAAGGGAGTGCCAACAAACCCTATGAATGATTTCAAGTGAAATCATTTTTTTAAAAAAGATTTTATTTATTTATTTGATACACAGAGAGGAAGATCACAAGTAGGCAGAGAGGCAGGCAGAGAGAGAGGGGAAACAGGTTCCCTGCTGAGCAGAGAGCCCAATGCAGGGCTCGATCCCAGGACCCTGAGATCATGACCTGAGCCGAAGGCAGAGGCTTAACCCACTGAGCCACCCAGGCGCCCCACGAAATCATACTTTAATGCACTACTGAAAAGTCAATGTTAATGCAAAAGCTCATGATGAGCAAAACATCAGAATTTTAAATAAAGAGCAGAAAGAGGTGGGATTCAGGTAATGTGAGCCAGGTCCTGGTGCAGTGTTGAGTCCTGCCTTTTGGAGGTCTGAGGGGACATTTGTGGACATGTGCAGTGTGAGGCGTGGGCTGGACATCCAAGGGGCGGTGACCTGGTTGGGGGAGCTCTACCTACAGCTGGGGAGGGAGGCGGGGTTGAGAGGGGCTATTGCAGCAGACAGCTAGAAGCTGGTACTTCAAGCCGTGGGGTTGGAGGGAGCACCAAGGATGTGAGTGTAACTGGAGAGGAGATGAAGTCCAAGGACTGAGGCCCAGGCACCCCAAAGCATAGAGCTCACTGAGAAGGAGACCACTGCAAAAAATGAAAGCACGGAAGGGTCATACCAAAATGCCAACAGTGACAGTGGTCTAGATGGGTGGTGGAATCATGGGTGGTTTCTCTTGCTTCTCCATTTGTGCACAATTCTCCAGGATGAGCATCCGTTACTCGTGCAATGAAAAAACTCTACATCTGCAAGATACTGTCACGTGGATGGGTGGTGATGAGATGGAGCCCATCAGAAGAAGGAGACAGCTTCTGAAGAGGTAGGTGTTCCGTACTGGCCACACTGGGGCCAGTGATGGGTACCAGGGCAGCGTTGCTGTATGTCCGGACCCCCCAGGTATTTTGAAGCTCAGGGGTGCCGTGTTGGGCTTTGAGGGCCAGAATTCACATTGGATTAGGAAGTTTGGCCCCTGGTGGTCTCTACTTTGGGAGTAGGGATTGTCAAGGGGAGGGCTTAACTGCATTCCTTGAAGAAGGGCAGGGCTGTCTTTCTAGAAAATGTGGGCCTTGTATGTCTAGCTCACTAGATGCCTGAGTAGGTGGTCTTGGTACAAGAAAAATGAGGATACATAATAAAAATCCCAGTTTGCTTGTGGCCAGTTTTCACATGTATTCAAAATAAATGCTTGAGTGAATAAATGTACCTGGCTCTCTCTCATTCAAGCACTTATTGAATGCCTATGGTATACAGGCACCATGCAAACAAGGGGTCACTCATCACTGCTGCTGTGAAGTCTGGAGTCTAGCAGGGAGAAGGGGCCCATTAGATTAATTATTGCACAGGTCATTTATCGATTGGAATCATGATAAATACTTTGAAGAAAGAGAACAGATTGCAGGGAGACTCACCTGTCTTGGTGGTCAGGGCAGGCTTCCCTGAGCAAGTGGCATTTAAGCAGATCGATGAAGAGGGAGAAATGAGCGGGATGTGGTGGGCCAGGAGGGGTGGCTTCTCTCTCTGAGCAAACCCTATAAAAGACCCCTTTTAAGGGTACTATGTAGAAATGGTGAGAATATGCTGCAGAAGTTAAGGAAAGGTTGTGAAAGTGCCCTGCCCTGGTAAGGTGTGCGCGGAAGGCTGATGCCGCTGGAGGGTGCGGGTTCTTCTCCTCCTGTCTCACCTGGCTTTAGGGTTCCGGGGGGAGTAAGGGCACCATTTCAGACATAGGTTGTTCACAGATGGAGATGAGAGACACTGGCACTACAAGAGCCTGAGTGCATGTCCAGCAGGTGGGAGCGAGAGGATGGCTCGGGAGAGAGGCTGGATGGGAGTTGGATACATGGCGGTCACTCCCGTGGAGGTGTGGACCCTAAGGCCACTGGGAAGAGGCATGAAAGCCAGGAAAGTTGTGGTCAGAATTTCCTCAAATTCTTCCATTTTGGAGGACCCAGAAGGGATTGTCAGGGAGGTGGGGAGGAGCAGAGTGAAGAGGAGACTGCACAAATTCAAAGGGAAGATACGTTGAGAGGACGCAGGGGTGAGTGGAGCCTAGGAAGTAGGGACAAAAGGATAGGGAGGGCCCTAGTGAGTGGCTCATGTGCCTTCCTCCTCCCTGTGGCACAGAGCAGCTCTCAGGGAGCCCCACAGAGATGCCCTCAACAGAGCACAAGTTGACAGGTTAGTCCTCTTCCCCACCGTGGTCCTGGGGGAACACTTTGGGAACGGCACCAAAGAGTGGGAGGCTGGGGTGGCACGCCCCAGGGATGGGTGTGGAGTTTGCCCTTCTGGGAGGAAGAGATACTGGGATTCCACAGTGGGCTGCAGAGTACCCCCGCCCCCCCAACAGCCCCATCACCCAGGCTACCAGCCTGGCCACTTGCCAAAGCCCTGCCAGGTGCGTCTTTCTGCCTCAGCTATTGATGAGCAGCAAAACTTCACTTGAGGGTCCTGCTGCTGCCCTGTCGTCAAGACACCCTCTGGTCCTGGCACCCTGCTGGCCATGTGGTCACCGGGCAGCAGCGGGCTCTTCCTCCTGGGAGAGACACTTTTCCACAGACTCTGGGGTGGCAGGAGAGTGGATGTGGATGAACTGGTGGGTGGTGGTCATGAGTTCTTGGCCCACCAAATCAGATGTAGCAGGTGGGTGGGGGAGATACTGTGACTTTATGTTTCTGGAAACACTGTGCTAGTCTAATCAGTTCCGGGAAATCAGTTAATTTGGGATGGCCCATCCCCTTGTCCCTGGGATGGAGTGGTGGTGAACATGTGGGCATGGGCCCGGCCCCACATCCTTCAGTGTTGCCCGCACCTGTGAGCACCTCACCCTGCAGCCAGGAGCTCCAGCTCCGTGTGGTGCTTTCTCTCCCGGAGAACTGCACCTTCTTCCCTGGGAAATGGTGGTGTCTTTCTGTGCTGCCCTGAGCCTCTGGGAGATGGACGGGGCTGAAGGGGACCTTCCTGCCTCAGCCTCACATGCCCATCTCTGTCCTGTCCTTCATGGTTGGTGCAGCAGCGAGCTCTGCAGGGCGTTGGAGCACACGAAGACCAGGTTAGGCAGGAACATGGGTCCTGCTCAGACACCCACGCAGGCCATGGGCCTCACCCTGTTGTCCCCTCTGACTTTTCCTCTTCTTTAGACCAGTTTTGACGAGGTGATGGGAACACCTGGATGGCACAGGATTCCTACTTTCTCCCCACCTGTTTTTCAGCTTTTGAGAGAAAAAAGTAAACAATCTGGCTCCACTGTGCTCTTGTTTTTAACAGGAGAGGCATTACATCGAACTGTCTGCCCAGGGGACGGTGGTATGGAGCAGAGTCATTTCACGGTGCTGCGGTCTCACAATCACGGGTGCCCACCCCTCCTGCTCTGTGCTTCCCGCATGGCCCCCATGAGCACCTGCCTCCATGCCACAGCCACATCGTGCTAAGGCAGTTATAAGGGGCAACCACAAGTTCACGTGCAGGTGAGATCTTGTGTCAGCTCGAGAAGAACTGCCCCTCCATGTCTTTGGGTCTGGAGATGTAAGGAACATGTACACAAAGCAGGGGGATCACAAAGAAGGAAGTAATTTCCCTGCCTTCCTGGGTGGATGAACCTTCCGGGGTCCACAGATGTTTCCCCTGGTAGCCTCAGTGGGCCTAAGCGAACCCTCAGTGTGGGGGTTTATATGAGAAAAGGGACTTGAAGTGAGTGGGGAAGAGGCTGGGGTTCATGGTGGTCTTGGGCTTCATTACTATGAGTCCATCGAGATTTGGGACCTAGAACCTGAAGGATGCCTTGACGCCATGTGATGAAAGGGACATAGGGATTTTGCTGAGGATGCACCATGCACCAGGCACTGTAGACAGAGGTGTCTCTGCACTCGCCCTGCCCTTAGTGGCTCAGCATCCAGGGGTAGAGGCAGGACCACACACAGATGATTCCATGAGAGAATGCGGCTCAAAAGTTGGTCCCTGCCTGTCCGAATGGGTGGCTGTCTGGGACATGGAGAGAAATATGAACAAAGCATAGAAGTCAAAACAAAGGAGGGAAGAATTCACTTTCCTGGGGATAGGGTGGTAGATGGTTCCAGGGAGTGTGACACTGAGAACCTTGAGGCTTGGCGTCTAACCCTGGCATTGCCACGGGACACTCTGGGGGCCTGGGCCATATTTTTGCCAAGTTTGCTATTGACTAGACCAGAGGCTGTGCACATGGATGCCGGCTTGGTGAAATACTTGGGTGCGGTGTGCTGGGAGGGGCCGGAAAACTGATGTGAGCATCTTTGCTAAATGGGGCACCTGCAGTCCTATTCTGGCCTTCTATACCACATGGCAGTATGGGCCCAGTTGGGCCAGATCTTTCCACTTCCTGGAGAATCTGGGAATTTGAACGTTTGTGAGAAATCTCCAAATTTTTAAGTGGCAAGGTTTCAAATAAAAAGGAAGAACAGCCCTATATGGGGCAAAAAGTCTGTGGGTCAGATTTGGCCCTCATTCTTGTAATTCTTGGCCTGGGGACTAGGTGCTCTCTGAGGTTTTCCCCAAGTTGTTGGTTTGGGAATTAGTGTCAGGCTGTGATTCTCTGTGGTGCAGAAATTCTGCCAATGAGGTCAGAATGCACAGTGAGGTACCCTTTGCCAGCTGGGCTTATGGGGCCACCACATCCTCCAGGATAGCACCTGGACCCAGTCTTACTCCCTCATCAGATAGCCCTACCCTCACTTGTTCATTCATTCGATAAATAATTACCAAAGCCTCTTTGTGCCAGATTCATTATGAATACAACTACTTTTCAGGATTTTCTAAGGTTCTCCATGTAAATGGATTCGCCAACCAGGAAAGCAAGAGCCCACGGTAATATTGCATGCTTCTCTTTTGGCTGGGAATGCAAGGTTACCTTAAGGTTGTGGAACCCTTCAGGACCCAGGGGCTGCTGGCCTGGAGCCCAGGGGGCAAGCTGATCCCAGCTCTGCAGCTTTGAAAGTGTGCACACTCTGCTCGTGGAGTCTGGCCCAGCTTTCCTGCTCTCCTCGGGGCGGGGCCACGTCCGGGCGCTGGCGGGGTGAGGGCGAAGCCGTGGAGCAGCCAGCGGCTGGGAGGTGCACCTGGCCAGGCAGGCCCTCTGGAGTGGCCACTTCCCGGCTGCAGTAATTCATCACAGGCGGGCTCACAGATGTACTTAAGAAAGAAGGGATGATCTATTTTGTACATGCTCCTTAAAGGGATTCCATTTTAGCTCCAATTGTAATTTTTACCTTTTTCAGGGGAATTTATTGACACAGTGCCTAGCTAAGCCCTAGTTTTTGCCATCCTCCTTTTGTCTGCAAGCACACTCACCAGCGCTTAATTTGTCATAGCCCTGGAGGTATCAGAACTAATGAGCTTTGTTTGAATAGACTTTTTCCAGTTCATCTAGCACACTTTGGGGTAATCACTCAGTTTCTGTTTGCTTCGGATCCGAGGCATTGTGGGAAATATACGGAAATAATGGTTAAAAAAGCAGTATAAATTGGTAACAGCCACATTTTCTGCAAAGCCCTGAAGATGTTATTTTTTTAATTTCCCCACTTATTGAAGTATTGAGAGTGCTCTAAGTACGACCATTACAATATAATATTAGAGGAGAATCTGATAAAATGCTATTTTTCAATTAGCCAGGAGTTTATACTTTGCCTTCTTTAAGCAGTTCATAGCTAACAAATCTTTAAACAATCTAACCTCTTAAGGTTTGGAAGTGGACAGATAATAACCGTGAACACATAACAGTGTGTCAGCACTGAGAATTTAAAAATCTATTACAGGGATTACATACAGGAATGCTTTTTATTGGCCGGACAATTGCATTTCCATTTTTCCAAGGCAGCGCCTCACAGTCCCTGTGACACCACCAAACACGTGGTGGAAGGTTTAGGGAGTGAAGCTTGGGAGCCGGGGCTGCACACACAGTGCAGGCAGGGCTGGGGGTTCAACGACCTTGAACACCCACTTTCTAGGGACTGCTGTCCTCTGTGCCATCAGGATCGGCAGGCTGAGTCTAGGATAGGCCTTCCTTTTTAAAGGATTATGATGCATGTTCCCCATGACTAGAGATGTGGTTTTGAGGATTGCTTAGATCTGTGAAATGGGTCAAGGTGGTTAAACCTCTGATTACCCCAGAGTCCCTGCTTGGGGTTGGGGTGGGGGAGGAGGGTGCCGTTCCAAAATGTGTTAAGGAAGAGAAGCCACCTCCATTCTGGGGGCCACCTCCTGCAGATTTCTGAAATCAAATCAAAGAAGCAGAGAGACATACTGGCCTCCCCTCACCAGCAACGCTGGGTGGCCTTTCCCTGTGGGGAGAGGTGGGAGGGGGTGCACATGGGCATGCGCAGTGCAAGTTGCCCTTGGCAGGGCGGGGCGTGTTAGCTCTGGGCTGGATGTAGAGGGCGGGCCTTGCTGTTAAATAGTGGTGGTTGTAGTGAGCATGCTAAACCATTAGCCTGTCCAGCTAGCTATGGTCTAGACGAATCTGCAGTTACTTTCAGCTCTCACAGTATCCCTGTGGATCAGGCAAGATTCCTCAGCTCCGTTTTGCAAACGAGGAAACTGGGAGTCTGAACTGGTAGGCATCCTGCCCCTTGATCACAGGGTGGCAAGCAAAAGGGGCATGACTTGAACTCGGTGCTTTCAATTTTGTCATGCCTTCCCAACCCTCCTTGTGTGACACTTCTAGGGCTAGTAAGTATCACCACCAGCAGCCACAGCAAACTCTCACCTGTGCCCCCGGAACCCGAGACCCAAGGCCTGGCTATGTGGGGTGTCCTAAGGTGGGGAAGAGGCTCCGATCTCTGGGGACAGAACTCCAATGACAGAGCAGATGCCGAGTGATAGTACAGGAAGTAGTGGCAGTGGGGGCGGGGATGGGAGGGTGCATGGAGGGCCAGCATCCCAGTCTGAGGCAGCATGGGGACAGCTGCCTTCGTCTCTCCAGGAGCTTTGCTCCTCTTAGCACCAGGCTTGAGGAGGCTTTGTCCTTGGAGAACCACTGACAGTGGCTGAGGACCCCTGCTACGGAATTCATCTGGAAAGGCAGAGGTGGAAGGTTGGGTCCAGGGCGGCCAGGTGAGGAAGAGTGTGGGCAGTTCTGGGGTGCTGAGGAGCCGTGCAGGATCCTGGGGAGCCAGAGACATGGTAACATTTGCATTTGGAGCTGTCGCTCTGGAGTCTTCAAGGGGAATGGGTCAGAGGGGCTGAGGTTGCACAGGGGAGAGCAGGGAGGTTTTCTGGGCCCATCTCTTCACCTGCAGGATGAGGTTGTTTGATGTCTCAGCCACTGCTGTGTAACAAACACCCTCAAACCCGTGCCTTAAAGAAACCACCATTCTGGGGGTTGCTAGGCAATTCTACTGCCTTTGGCAGCCTCATGGTTTCTGCTAGGCTTGCTCACACACACGTGTAGAGAGCTGGAGGGCTCCAGGCAATGGATGGTCTGGGTTGGCTCACCTGAATGTCTGGGACCATCAGCAGGGGCACCTCTCTTCTCCCCCTGTGGGCTCCCATCTTGCAGCGCCCGAGAGGGCAACAGACCAGACAGTGTGCACTGACCCTCTCCTTTCTCTACTTCTGCCAAGGCTGGGCCTCAATCTGACGCTACAATTTATGCTGACCTGCAGAAGCTGACTCTCTCCATGTGTGGGCTGGGAGTGAGCTCTGTGATTTTAATGATAGCTATTATTATGATTGAAACCACAGTTACTCACGTAGTTCCTATTTTAAAGGGTAAAAGGAAAAACACAGGGAAAATTCCACATTGCAAATGTTCTTAAGTTTCTTCTTAAAATAAGTGTCAAAACCACATTAAGAGGGATCAGCTCTATAATTTTGCTAGTCCTGAAGACCAGCATGTCAGCAGGAAACCCTGGTGCATGTGTGCTGCCTCAGGCTTTCCAAATGCTGTCACCTGTGTTCTATCTTTTGCGCACCCAAACCCACCCAAAGCAAAACCAAACTTTTGCTTCCCCTTGAGAGGAAGATGGAAGGGATATTATTTAACTTCCATTTAGGGCTGA
Organism: Lontra canadensis; assembly: GCF_010015895.1. Classification (NCBI taxonomy): domain Eukaryota; kingdom Metazoa; phylum Chordata; class Mammalia; order Carnivora; family Mustelidae; genus Lontra; species Lontra canadensis. The sequence goes on along the minus strand of NW_022631202.1, from coordinate 841,872 downwards.
AAAAATGGAGACCTAAAGAAAGGACTCTCTAAGGTTGGGTGCACAGTAGGGCCTTGGACTCTAGGCTTGAGTTTCTTTCCACTTTGCCTCGCGATCCTGACTCGTCATCAGTAGTGGCCCACTATGACCCCTGGATCTTTCTCTTTTCTAATGAAACTTATTTGGCTCTTATTTAACAATGTAATGCATTGCTTCTGGCAACACATGTTCTCCTAGAAGACTAAGCTTTGGATTGTGAGGGATCCAATAGCTAATTTGAAATGAAAATCATCCTATTTGCATTGTCATTTTGAGAGTCTCTCTAAGGTACATTGCCAAGGACAGGGCCGATAAAAATACCCTGTGAACTTTATCTCTGAGCATCTCTCTGTAATTGAGATGGGGTATTCTTTCTTCTGGAATTTTTCAGAGATGACCACGCATATACCCTCTGAATAGCTATGCTCAGGCAAGTTTTCCTGTAATTTGAGATTTGTTCCCCCCGTGTTTTCTGAAGGCCTTGAGAACATTCTGCTTGAGTTTCCCCTCCTAACTCTGCAGATGCCTTTGCATGCCTCTGAGTGTGGTTCCTCCAGCACACCCAGCCACATGGGGGAGCTCAGAGGGAGCTCAGGAGTTCCAGTCAGGCAGGTAGAGCCCTCAAGTCTGAGGATGGCTGACCTTTCCCTCCTCCGAGGTCTAGCAAAGCCCCTGTGAACACGGAGATACTCAGAAAGAGGGGCTCTTCCTCTCTGGGGAGCAGAGAGCGAGCCCTAGATTGGCATTCTCATCTCACATTGGTCACTAACTTGCTGTGAGACTTTCTGTAAGTCACTCCACCTCTCTGATCCTCCATTGCCTCATTGTAAGTCCACACCCTCATTCTGACTCTACAAGGGGTATTGCTCGAGAGGGTGAACGGGGTATGCAGGGAAGGGTTGTCTTTTCCTGCCTGGAAGAGAATTTGCTTATTCAATTGAATTCACAGCATCCTGGCCTGTCAGGAGGGGTGGTTTGGAGGTATTAACGTGGATGTCAGTTGGTTCCAATTTTGTGTAATCCACGGCAAGATAGACATTCTGTTAATTTCACAGAGTGAATTCTTGCAGCTTAAATCATGATGCAGAGTGAAAAAAATGTTGTAGATAAATATTGCCTGAACTCACTCAAACTTGTGATATCATAAAAAATGCTTTCTTAAGTTGTTAAACCCTGAGCTCTCTGATTCATAGATTCCCAAAGCCAACCCTTCTGTTGTCTCTTTAGTACTTTGAGCTTATAGAATATAATCCCTTGGATGAGGACAAAACCAGAATAGTTCGTAAGACTGATTGCTTATAAGGCCATTTCTCAAATGCCACAACCACCCAGGTGGCTTGACGCAGTGAACCGATGGAGATTCCTTCCCCTCACAGTCACCTGGGGATGTTCGGATGAAAGGGGCCCCTCCCTGGGCCTCTCCCCACCTGGGGGAAGGTGAGTGTTTATTTTCATGAGATTCAAATGACAGAAGCATCAAAAGTAATAGCTTCCTATTTTTGGTTCTGGGAGGAGCCTTTGGGAATTGATTTCCCAGGCTGGGGCAGTCAGGACTGCAGCCCTTGCCTGTGAACCTGGACTTGCAGGTGGCTGGGCCTCACAGCCTGTATCCCACCACCATCCCTGCACCGCATAGATTACAAGTTCCTGAGGGTAGGAACCAGATGCTCTAATTTTCTTATGTTGCCCTTTCCCCAAGAGCCTATTAAATGCATCTTGAAACTCCTACAGAGGGAGTTTTTTTCTTTTTTAAAAATTACTATGATTATTTTACTTTTTATTGATTTCATTTTCTAAAAAAAAGAGATTGTATTTATTTAAGACGGGCAGAGGGAGAGACCATCTTTTTTTAAAAACTATTTTTATTAACATAAAATGTATTATTTGCCCCAGGGGTACAGGTCTGTGAATTGTCAGGCTTATACACTTCACAGCACTCACCATAGCACATACCCTCCCCAATGTCCACAATGCAACCACCCTGTCCCTACCCCTCTTCCCCCCCAGCAACCCTCAGTTTGTTTTGTGAGATTAAGAGTCTCTTATGGTTTGCCTCCCTCCCAGTCCCATCTTGGTTCATTTTTCCTTCCCTACCACCCAACCCCCCCACTCTGCCTCTCAAATTCCTCATATCAGGGAGATCATATGATAATTGTCTTTCTCTGATTGACTTATTTCGCTCAGCATAATACCCTCTATTTCCATCCATATCATTGCAAATGGCAAGATTTCATTTCTTTTGACGGCTGCATAGTATTCCATTGTGTATATATACCATATATTCTTTATCCATTCATCTGTTGATGGACATCTAGGTTCTTTCCATAGTTGGGCTATTGTGGACATTGCTGCTCTAAACATTCAGGTGCACGTGCCCCTTGGGATCACTACATTTGCATCTTAAGCAGATTCCATGCCAAGTGCCGAGCCTGATGCGGGGCTTGATCTCAGGACCCTGAGATCATGACCTGAGCTGGAACCAAGAGTCAGATGCTTATCTGACTTGGACCCACCAGGTGACACTTCAAAAGGGCCTTTCGTGGCAATCCTGAGGCGGAAGGTCTGTGGTTCGAGGCTGACCCCAGTCTTTGCCCACTGTCTAAACGGTCGCATAAGCCTAAAAAGAGCAAGGACTCATCCTGAGTATTCATTTGGTTCTTTGGCATTTATGAACAGCAGATTTAATTATTCCAGCACCTGTAAGGCAGATGGATTAAACTGTCTCTCTAGATGGACCAGCAGAAACTCTGAGCTCCTATGACTTGCCCAGGGTGCCAGGGCAACTGTGTGGTTCGGCTTCTGCATGTTTGCTTAGCCCAAGGTGTAGCCTAACTGATTCAGGGTGTGAACAGGGTGCTCTGCAGAGACCCCTGAGTTCCTGTGATTGCTGCCATGGCTCTCAGATGGTCAGGAGAGCGAGGACAGGGAGAAGCCAGGGGGTGGGAGCTGAGTGTTTTCTAGCAATCAGCAGTGAGTTATCAGTTGCTTTGGGGAGACATTGGGCTGGGAACCCAGCCTAACACCTTCTCTCCTTCCTCACTCTGTAAAGGGTTACTGATGGGCACCAGCAGGAAGCAGCTTGAGGGCACCCCACAGTTGCTGAGCACATCTTTCTCTCTCTAATACATGCCACTGAGCTGCTTGGGGTGGTGGACAAGTCCGTCTAGAGAGGGAGTGCAGCACAGCCGGCAGGAGCAGAGGCGTGGAAGCCGGCCTTACACACACTGGGAGTCTGGCCCGCCCGGCGTAGCGGGGGGCTGGGGGTGGTCAGGGTCTGCACGCTTGAGTGCACATCTTGGGCTCACAGGTTTTTAGGCATGTATCTAACTTCTCCATAAGCCCAATGATTAGGAAAAAAAGGAAGGTGAACCAAGGTTGGTTCTAGAACCTGAATGCAATGTGGGAATGGACCCTGAGCTGGGCCAAAACCCACAGGACTTCCTAGGTCATGAGTGTTCTTGGTCACTCTGTTGGGCTCTTGGGGAGTGACTAGTGCAAGGGGTGGGAGGAATTCAGGCTCTGCTGTTCCAGTGTCCTTTTGGCCAGGGGGTTGGGAGAGGGGGTGGTCTGCCCTTTAGAATCCTAACGTGTCTCCTTTACAACGTTCAGCAATGATAATGCTTATATCCATCCTGGGTGTGGGAATGAAGCCACAAGCTGGGAGCCCTGGGCTGGATTTGGCCACTGGAGTATTTTTTTATTTAGCCAACAGAGTAGTTCTTTTGTTTTACTTTAAAAAAGGGAACCAACGTTTAAAAAAAAACGAAGAAATTGTCTGAAAACGTCCAGATTTCCAGCTTTCATCAAAAATTCAGACTATCTGGCCATGTGGAGCAGTTTTTCTTTGCAGGACTGTCTATTCGAACAGGGCTACAGCTGCCCCCCTTCAAAGGGATCAGGTGTTTAAAGTTAGCCACAGTCCCCACTGCCCCCTAGTGTCCCTAAAATGGGGGAACAGAGTCAGACACTGTCTATACTGTGCTCGAATTGTGGGTTTCCCACAGGAGGTGAAGGACTGTCTGTTTCCATGTCTTTCCCCAAAGGGGGAGCAGGAGATGCTTTCTTCCTAAACAGTCTTTCTCTTTCTGTGACCTTCATGGGCCCAGCAGTCATTTGCTCACGAGACCATGGGGATAAACAGACTTGCTCTGATGAGAGTGAGGTGAGGAGAAGCTGCTGTGACCCAACATCTCCAGATGTGTTTGAGAGATCTTCAAGGATAAGGATGGGGGGATTCGGCAGGGACAGGTGGTGAGGACCCGGCTGAAGTCAGGTACAGCTTAGGAAGGCATAGCTGGTTGAGGGCAGTTTGGGGTTTCACCAGCACCTCGAGGCAATTGCTCAGAATCTAAGAGTTCGTTAGGTGAGGCTCAATTTGCAAATCTTAAAATGACAGTTTCTCACTTGGCAATCTCTGGTGTTAATAAGTCGGTTACGAATGCAGGGTTAAATGAAGCAGGCACCCAGCTTGTGCGTGTGTGTGTGTGTGCGTGCGCGCGTGTGCGTGTGTGTGTTATGTGTGTGTGTGTGACACACCATGTGTGGTTTCTTGGAGTCGGGAAAAATCTGTCAGCCTTTCTAATACTGACTTAGTTTTGACAACAGAGTAAGATGTATTTTGAACACATGCACGTCCTGCCTTTTCCAAAGGGGGGCTAATGAGTGTGGGGCCCCGGAGGAGGGAGGGAGGGAGGGTGCGGCTGGGTTTCCTTCTGGGGTATTTGCTCGTTGAGCTTCTTCTGGGGACAAAGGCTCTGGGCATCTGTGGGCCACCTGGACTCTGATGGCCTCTTGGGCTAGTCCCAAGGGCCAGAGAGGGCTGCAGAACTCCTTTGGACATTGAATTTTCTTGTTAAAGGCGATTCAAAAGCCAAATCTCTCCCCCATCCCCGTCGCTCCTCCCAACATGGTTCTGCAACTCCATGTGAAATGGGAAGCAATTTGGTCAGAGTGGCCTATAGAATAGAATAAATCCTTTAAACCAATTGTATAAAAATGCAAATTTAAGGCAAGCAATTAAAAACACATAGAAATGAGAGATTTGGATTTTGCGGAGCTAGCTTTCTGCAGCCACTGTCAGATCTCTCTGCAATTTATCTGGATTCCGTCAGTGGTGACCAGACTGGATTTTGATAAAGAGCTGCAAACCTGTCCTTCTCCAGCTTCTGTGACTTGCCACACACTCCATTCAGGCTGGAGCGTCCGCACAATCCCTTGCATAATTTGGACTTAATCATTTGTACTTCACAGCCTCTGAGAGGCCTCAGACTTGGGGGGTGGGGACAGATTTGGCTTTTTAATCGCCTTGTATATTGTGTAGCTCGAGATAAATGACACCGACTGTCTGAAATCTACATTCTTGCTTCTGATGCAAAACTGTAATTAATTTTGTGCAGTGTTTCAGAATTGATCGTGGTCACTTGAATTTCTAATTTTTCATTCACTTCAAAGACCTGTTTTTTTTTTTTTTTCCTCCTTCTCTCCCTTTTCCTTAAAGGAATTTGCTCTGGGCCCAGGAGCGCGCTGCGACGCTGGTGTACTAAATGATTCTCTTACGACTCTTTTTCAGTAAGGTGAAACAGAGGTCAAGGCCTATGGCTGGTGTTTATCTCTTAGCGTGTATTCACATGTATTTCCCGACCTATAGGAAATACTATCAAAACTTACTAAATTATAACTAAATAGTTTGGCGGCACTTTTGTATTGTAAAAGGCTCAAAAAGCTTCAGTCACACATCCTATTCACTATAAGACAATTAAGCACAATTTAGGCAATAATTACCCTAATTAACTACACTATAATGTTTGTATTCAAGATTATAGCAACGTTGTATCACTTCGCTCTTTAAATAATAACAAGGTTTCCTAATTTCTCTGTATTGATAGTTGTTGTATGTGATTCTTTGTTTGGTATATTTCACTGTAAAAATATTTGTCAGTGAAAGATTGAACAATATGAATGAATTTGATTATGCCATTGTCAAAAGCCCCATGCATCACAATCCCTTGTTTTTAATCACTACTGTAAACCTTGCAGCCGGAGGGCATAGTTTTAATTTGGGTGTCTTACTAATGAAAAGAAAAAAATAATTGTTTTGCCAGGATTTAATAATAAGCAATAAAATCAGCCAACCAGATTTTACCTCTGCATTCAATCTCTTTTTTATTATAAAACATTTTTGTCCTTTTTTTAGATTACAGGCGTAGATACTGAACATTTTACTAATAAATATTTCAGTTTGCTTATGGAGGCTAATGCTGTCATCTGAATATGGAATTATATTTCTTTCATGCTTCATTATCATTTCATGGTAGTAATGACAGTGAGGCAATGGAATATTTACAGGCTTTTCAGAAGACATTTATCCAATACATTCCCTGAAGGGCACCTAGGCTTAAAGATACATTATCCTTTTGTAAAGCTCTGCCCAGAATCCCAATTCCTGAATCAGCCAATCAGAACTTTTTTTCCCCTTCAACACTAACCCAGTGATGAAAATTCCCTCCCCTCCACCCCCATTGGTGGGCCAATTATCCTGAAAGTTAAGAAAAACAGTCAGGGGGAAATGGGCCTGTGACATCAGTTTACACAGTCTGTGAAATGGGTATGTAACTCATACCTTCACTGTTATCTCGGACCTTGGGTGTGACTTTGTTCCAGTTTTGTCTAAAGTGGTTCTTTTACTTCATTTATTTTCTAGATGGTTTCCAAGACTCTGGAGTTGTTTGTCTTATTAATTGATGCTGCTAGGATGGTTGTAGGTGGTAAATCTCAGGTCACGGGGAATCTAAAGGGAGCAAACCTGTCATTATGGCTTCAAATGATGGTTCTTCTGATGGGTGGGAAGGGGGGAACCACCGGGGAGGGGAGAAGTTTTCTGTGTTGCTGCTATGGTCTTGGGGACCAAGGGCAGGGCCTCCCTTGTCCCACAGAGCAGGCATCTCATTCTAGGGAGCTTGGGGACCACAGACAGCTGGCAAGCGTGTGTTTGTCTAAGTGGGTGGCTGTTCCTTGGTTCCTGACAGCTGGATGAACACAGCCCCATGATCACAGAATCTCCTGATTTTTTTCTTTTTTTGAATCTTCTTTTTTTTTTTTAAGGGAAACCAGAAATCTGGATTTTTCCCGTGAAATTTCCTGATTTTTAAACATTGGCAATGATTTCAAATATTTTCAAACTACTCTGCAAATCAAATCAGACTGTGGGCTGTGTGGAGGACTGTGAGCTGCCAGGTGTGGGCCTGTAGTCAAGGGATGTGTTCTGGGCAGGCCATGGAGACGGAGGAGGGGTATCCCTGTCCTGTTGTTCAGGTTGCCCGCTGCACAGGGTCATGCGGTCCCTGGGGGGTGCAGTCCTGCATTGGCCCCCACTCACCTTGCTCTGGGGATTGCGGGGCTGTTGGCTTCTCTCCCTGGTCTCATTATTCTCACGGCTTAATTTGTCATTGTGCTTTGGAAAGGCATTTAGTGGCTAGTCTTGTGTGACTTTGATCTCCTCTAAAACCTTTTTCCATGGACCTGCTAACATCTGCCAGACTGTATGGATGCTTGTCTCATCCACAACTGTGTTCTCTTCAACACAGTTTGCTGCTTTCCCCCAGCCTTCAGAGCCCTGGGGCCCAAAGACCTTTCCTGAATGGTATTGAGCATTCCAAGAAAAAGGCATCTTTGGAGCTATTTCCCAGCATTGAATGTAGGGAAGGAGCACTCAGATGCAGAAAATGTGGGAGAGCCTGTTGCTGCGTGGGTCCCGCTGTCTCCTGGGTGCCGGGAGGGTGCATGGGTGTGCTGAGTGCTCAGCAGGACTTTGCTGTAGGAATCTCCTTGGGCCCCTCTGGTGCTGCGCTGATACTCAAGGGCAGATGGGAGGGAACGAGCTCTTTGGCAAAGGTGCTCTGTGTGATGCGGCCAAGATGCCTCGTGTCCCTGTCACTACGCCACTCTCATGGTGGCTGGAAGCTGGAGATGTGTTCAGAGGGGAGTGAGGGGTGTGTGCAGGACCCAGGTGCAGACACTGACACGGAGCCAGGTTGCGTTACCGCCGAGACTCTGAAGGGTCCCCGCCCGGTCAACTGGGACAGGATTGCTGCCAAGGGAGGACCCTGTCCTGCTCCGAATCTTGCTGGCAGCCTAGCACCAGCAATTCAGAAGGAAAGAGTGAGAACCAAGCTTTCCCTGGGGAGAACGAGGACACTGGTTTCCTCAGGCTTGTCCTTCTGCAGACATGTCTATATTTAGGTTTCCATATGATTAAGAAGCAACAAGATGTGAGACTTTCTGGTCTATGAGAGAAGATGAGTCAGTCTGGCCGTAATTGATTTGAAAAAGAAAGCAGGACTGGCTCCCCCCTCCTCCCCAAGTGCATTATGTTTTTCTGTTCTGGGATGGCTGCCAGGCCAGGTGGGAGAGGAGGACTTCCGAACTTCCACCGTCGTCTAGAAAAAGCCACAGTCAGGTCGTGGGGGATTGCTGAGGCTCCACATTTGGGGAGCACGAAGGGATTTGTCAAGGAGAACTCTGGGGCGGGGGGGGGGGTTCCTAATCTTTTCATGGTCCTGCCTTGGTATCCAGCCTGAGATTGACGCCCAGCTTCAGGTCTCGTAGGCACCGCTGCAGAATCTAGATGCGGTGGTTTCTCATTTACTCTGGTGATTTGGGCTCTGGGCTCAGGGGGAGGCAGAGTGTGAGGAGAGCCTGGGTGGAGGAGCGGGGTGGGGAGGAGCGCCACCTGTGTGTGGTGGTCCTGAGTTTGGAGTTCTGCTCTTTTGCTCTCTGCTCTCTGGTCACACCCTGGTCCTGTCCAGAGCCCTTTCACAGAAACACCCCTAAAGGGATTGCCAGATGAAATACAGGATGTTCAGTTCAATTTGAATTTCAGAAAACTAAAAACCAAAACCAAAACCAAAACCTGAATTTCAGATAACTTACCATTTTCTGTTTCAAACACATATGCGATATGCTAATATTAAATTTTTCCCTGTAGTATATTATTTTAGTGTTTCCTAACAGTACTTTAAAAATACGTGTTATACATATTGGGGGACATATTTATGCCCAAAATTTATTTGTTTATGTGAAATTGAAATTTCACCAGGCATCCTGAATTTTTATTTGCTAAACTTGGCCATGCTGACACTGAGACCATGCACTTGAGATACCTTGACCTTTTTTGCGTAGCTTACAGGTATCTGTTTGGAAGCAGATGGAAAGTGGGTTACCCATCCACAAATGCTTAAGCCAGTCGTCCACATTGCTCATCAAAAATCTCATTGGAGTTTTCTGGGCTGGGTGAATTTTTGCTTTATTCATCCCTATCTCTGTAGAATAAAAGAAGGTGCCATGCCGAACACCTGTGCTAATGTCTCCCCATGTGTCCCCATACTCCCCTAGGATCCACAAAGATCCCAGACACTGACTCTGCCCGCCCAGTGCCCAGGCTGAACTCTGTTCAGGTTTGTGAGGTCTGCTCTGTTTCCCAGGGGCTTGCCAGGGGATGCCCTTCCTCTCTACTCTATCCTCCTCTCACACACTGGCCTCAGCCCTAGAGAAGCCAGCTCTGCAGAGGCTGAGATGTAGGGAAAAGTCCCAAGGGATGCACATAGCTTTTCAACCATGATTGCCTTGGGCCAGGAGAAACATTACCTTTGTTATTTGTTTCCTCCCATATTCTTTGAACTTGTTGCAAAAAACCTGTGTTATTTTTAGAACATCCAACCCTGATGAAGAGGAAATTCAATGCATTAGGATCTTAGAAGCTTCTGCCGAGTGGGTCATGAGGACACCAAGGAAATTCACTCTTCGATATTCAAAATATGTTTCCAAACTCTTACCCACTGCTGCATGGGGGTAGGGGAAGACAATTATGGCATAAAAATCAAGTCATGATGATAAACGTGCCCAGTGAATCTAGTTCCTGTTTGCCAGGATCTGGACTCATCGGAGAGAATAAATCCCGGAGTGCAGTGTTGTTCACTGATCTTCAGTGAAATCCACCCCTTGCCCCCTGTGTGTATTTTCTCCCCCAGGACACTTTTTTGGCCTGGGTGTCCTGGTGCCACGTGGGGACAGACAGGGCCACGTCTAGAACCACTCTAACCCAAAGGATGGCCTGCAGGTTCCCGCTGTTTCAGCAAAAGGCTCTTGCCCTTGGGGTCGTTGAACTTGGAAATGCTCCACGCCCTGCCCACCACGGAAGGCCCAGGATGCCCGCAGAGGCCAAGGTTTGAGGCCCGCGGTCCGCTCCAGTGTCTGCTGGGCCACCCCTCAACTTCTCCCAGCCTGGGAAGGAGAGAGGCAGTTTGGAGAAGACACATCATATTTTTGACGTAGGGCTCCAATCACAAAAAGCAGTGACGGCTACTGCAAATGTATCGATTTGTTTTTCCTCCATAGACCCGTGTGCTGTTTGTAGGTAGAAGGGGAGAAAGCTGGCGAACACAGTAGAATCTACTTCTTAGAAGCCTGGGTTATCAAACTCATTAATCTACATGTCAAGAGGCTAGGAATGAATAATTGTGTGTAGAATTTATCTGCCAACATGATAGCTACTTTTCAGCTTTCTCCTCAGAGCTCCTTCATTGCGGTGCCCCTGATTATACGCTTTGTCTTCTCTGCGTGAACCTGCTACGGCGGCGGAGCGATGGGACCCTGGGCCCCTGCGAGGGCGGTGGCCAGGACGCAGCAGACCCTTGGCCACCTCCTGCGTCCCCCGGGCCTGGGCCCGAGCAGGGAGGTGTGGCCTGATGAGGGCACGTGGTGGCCACCCCATCGGAACAGCGGCTAATTGGAAGGAAATGCAAAGCCTGCTCTGCGCAGGGTCCTCCTCTGATTCAGTGCAAGTCTGCTTACTGCCCACGTGGGGGTGGGTGGTGGGGTGCTCCTGGCACCTTTATGGTCCTTTGTCTCCATCAGAGCTGAGGGCTTTGAGTGGGGGACGCTGGGGTCTGTTGGGTGGGCTGGGGTGGGCTTCCTAGACCCTGGCACTGTGGGCTGGAGGCTCACCCCCAAGGAAATTCACTAAGAGAAGAAATTCATAAAATAATTCATAAAAGAAGGTGCCAACCCCTGATAGGGGTTGGTAAATGGTCAGAGACTAACGGCAGAGGGTTAGTCAGCCAAGGGACTCTCGGGGCTGAGCGGACAGGAGAGAACATGTGGGCTTTAGGTTTCTAAGACAAGGTGGCCAGCACACCTTAAAGTTAGAGGGGCCCACGAGGACCGGGTGCACCGGGCGCCACCCCTGGGGACCCCCCCGCCTGCTGCCAGTGGCGGGCAGCTGCAGAGGGACAGCGTGGACAAGTGGTCTTTCCTTGGCCCTGTCATCGGGTGCATCAAGTCCGTACTTCGCACAGCGACCCCCTTGCCAGGAGCATCCCCGGGCAGCCTCTGCCTTGTCAGCTACATTTATGATGTGCTCATAATTAAATGTCCGCCAAGCTCGCAGCGCGCTGACCACAGAGGGGCCATAAGCAGTGAGATAAATGAGACCGGGAGATGTAATATTGCTTCACTCGTGGGCTTCGGCTGATGTTAAAGATTGTCAGTGATAATTATTAATATGTGACCTGGTTGAGTCTTTACGCGAACAATCACAATTTTAATAAAGTGGTAAACTCCGCGCTCAGCCCGCGCGCATGTTCTGCAGCAGACACCCTCACTTTACGCGTGTGGATTTTAGAACAGCCCTGCTTTCCCCTGTGTTGCAGGTGGTGTGATAACCCATTAGTGGAAACTTCCACCCAAATACAAGTAGATGCAAAGTCCGGCAAGGACAAAGTGTGCCCTCTTCCACACCCTCATTTCCCTCATGAGGAGAGGACTGGCACAGGCGGTGGGTGAGGAGGGTGGGCCCGGCTTTTGCTAACCGCAGGTGCAGCTGCTTTCTGCCTAGCCAGGAGGGAGCACCTGGGAACTACTGCTTGCACTGGTGTTGGTGTAACTGACACCACTGGTGTCCTATCCAGACCCCTCCTCTCTTTTTACCAGCTTCTGTGTACTCTGCTCTTAGCAATCCCACACACCGGCTTTCTCAGAAAGCTGCCTTTTTGGCCTGGAGACTTTTGACCTCAGTGGGGAACTGGAACTACGTGGGGGAATTCTATCTTTCTCCTAGGACCCAGAATAGCCCATGGCCAAGGATTGTCTGTGCGGGATGAAGAAGGCCGAGCTCTTCGCCCGGGAGGGGCAGCACAAAGTTCAAGGTATAATTTATGATTTAGCAAATGCTAGTCTAAATAATTGAGACCATGTTTGAAAAACTTAATTCAAATGTTAAAAAATAACTTTTGAAGATAAGTGATATTTTCAAATATATATGTAATACAAAAATTAATAATGCAAATATAAAATCTCAGTTCATGTAGTGGTGGTCTAAGGAGCATTTGGGGAAGAAACAATCTCATGGGGTCTGGAGGAAAAGAAGAAAAATGTGCTAACTACAGTGTGTTAAAAAGGAGAACCCAGAGACACAATTTCCCTTCCCTCTTTAAAAATTAGGAAAATGCGGGAGTTAAACATAGAGGTTAAAGATTAGTTTTGAAGCACTTAAAACCACTTAGTACTTGAATTCTAAACTGGATCAGGGCTTACTGAATACAATCACAAATAAAATAGATTTTATAGATTAAGGATAGGACAGGAACGGAAACAAAAAAGCCAAGGGGGAAAAAAAGGCTAAAATAAGATATATAAGATCAGGCAAAATGAAGTAAGAAAATGTAGGGACAGAATACTGGCATCAGACAAAATAGAATTGAAGCTAAAAATGTTAGTTACAGCAGAGAAACTATTTTTTTGATGAATGATGTACACTCTTCATCATGAATGATGAATGATGCTCCGTCACTTGTAAATTCTTTTCTTAGATTTATTCAATAAATACTGAGCCAGAGCTGGTGATTCAATGTTAAGCAAGGCAGATAGGATTCCTTGTCTTCATTGGGCTCACAGTCTTGTAGACTGAACTAGTCATGGATGCTAACATGCCAAGTAACATTTGGGTGAAATATGGTAAGCAAATTATCAGGAGTAGAAGTAGAAAGATCCACGGTTGTACTAGAAAACTTTAAGACATCTTTTTTGGTATTTGGCAGACTTTGTAGGCAAAGATTCCATGGCTTGAGGTGGCTTCAAATAATAAAATTGTTTCTTAAATTGAGATGCTTCTTAAAATGAGAGATTATATCAGAGCCCATGAAGTACTCATAAAACATATATTGGCTAGAAAGAGAGAATCTAACAATTTTAGGTAACTCTATCTTACAAAAGGCATCATTGAAAATCTTAATTAGTAATTTAAGAAAATTATTAAAACCTCTCTGAAATAACTTCTAATTCAAAGAGGAAATCAAAGCAATACTGAGGGGCCATTAGGAAATAAAGACAATGATAATATTATCAATTGGAATTTGTGGTGTTTGGTCAAAGCTATACTAAGAGGAAAATATATAGCCTTAAATACCAAATCATTAACATAGAATAAAAATATATGAATTAAGCATCCAACTCACAATAAATTAGAAGGACAACAGCAAGATACACCTAGAAAGATATTGATAAATACAAAGCAGAAGGTTGTCAAAGAATAAGAATGGGAGAAAGACATTTGAGAAGTTATTCAAGTGAAACAGTGAAAAAACACATGTGATAGCATTAGAAATAAAAGAGAAATATCCATATATTCCAAAAAGTTAAAAGATGGTAGAAAATATAGTATATATTAACATAGATGTGTTGAAATGGATGATTTTCTAGGAAATTTTATGTGATGAATTTTAATGGTAGAATAGTTGAATAACAAAGGAAGGAAGTGAAAAAAGTATTAAAACAGATGCTTGAATAGGAAATTTATTTAAATCTCTTAAGGGGAAGAGGATGATCATGCAATAATTATAGATGGAAAGCTTCCCAATTCACTGTATAAAGCAAGCATAATTTTACAGTGAACCTAATAAAAGTAGTAAACAAACAAAGCCTACAGGTCAACCTCCCTTGTAAACATAAATGTAAAAGTCCGCATGTATTGCATGGAGCACTGGGTGGGGTGCATAAACAATGAATTTTGGAACACTGAAAAGAAATAAAAAATAAATAAAAATTAAAAATCTTCATATCTGTATGTATATCTATGTCTTACTACATCTATATCTAAGCTTTATTGAGGTATAATTGAGATGCAGAAAATCTCATGCCTGTAATATATACATCTCAATGTGATTAGACATATGCATATACCCATGATACTGTTACGACAGTAAAAGGACTAAATATATCCATCACCTCCAAACATTTCCTAATGTTCTTTTGTGTGTGTGTGTGTGTGTGTGTGTGTGTGTGTGTGTGTGTGTATTTGGTGGTAAAAACACTTAACATGACATCTGTCCTCTTAATGTATTTTAAAGTATGCAATACAGTGTTGTTAACCATAAATACTCTGTTGTATAGCAGATCTCTAGAACTTGCTCATCTTGTATAACTGAAATTTTATACCAGTTGAATGACAGTTCCTCATTTCCTCGTCCTCTCAGCCTCTGGCACACATCCTTACATTTTCTGCTTCTATGCAGTTGACGATTTTAGATACCTCATCTAAGTAGAATCTTGTAGTGTTTATCCTCCTGTGACTGGCATATTTCACTTATAATATCCTCTGCATTCATCCCTCTTGTCAAAAATGGCAAGATTTCTCTCTCTCTCTCTCTTTGAGATTGAAAAGGCTTTTAATGAAAAGTTTAAATTACTCTTCCATCTTAAAAAAATGCTTTGTCAGTAGCCCTACAAATAGTGAACTCAGTAGAATTTTGGATTATGCAAAATATGATTCCATAAGTTTTAAGAAACCTATTTCCAAGTAACTTTTCCCCTTGTACCAAACTAGTTTCTGAGTTTTTAAAAAATAATTTTTATTAACATATAATATATTATTTGCCCCAGGGGTACAGGTCTGTGAATCATCAGGCTTACACACTTCACAGCACTCACCATAGCAATTACTCTCCCCAGTGTCCATAACCCGGTCACCCTATCCCTTCCTCACCACCCCCCACAACCCTCAGTTTGTTTCATGAGATTAAGAGTCTCTTATAGTTTGTCTCCTTCCTGATCCCATCTTGTTTCATTTTTTTCCCTCTCTACCCCCACGACACCCACGATCCCCACCTTGCCTCTCAAATTCCTAATATCAGAGAGATCATATAATAATTGTCATTCTCTGATTGACTTACTTCACTTAGCATAATACCCTCTAGTTCTATCCACATCATTGCAAATGGCAAGTTTTCATTTCTTTTGATGGCTGCATAGTATTCCAAGTAATATATATATACACACACACATATATGCCACATCTTCTTTATCCATTCATCTGTTGATGGACATCTAGGTTCTTTCCATAGTTTGGCTATTGTGGACATTGTTGCTATAAACATTTGGGTGCACATGCCCCTTAGGGTCACTACGTTTGTATCATTAGGGTAAATATCCAGTAGGGCAATTGCTGGGTCATAGGGTAGCTCTATTTTCAACTTTCTGAGGAGCCTTCATACTGTTTTCCAGAATGGCTGAACCAGCTTGCATTCCCACCAACAGTGTAGGAGGGTTCCCCTTTTCCCACATCCTCGCCAACATGTGTAGTTTCCTGACTTGTTAATTTTAGCCATTCTGAGTGGTATGAGGTGGTATCTCATTGTGGTTTTGATTTATATTTCCCTGATGCCAAGTGATGTGGAGCACTTTTTCATGTGTCTGTTGACCATTTGGATGTCTTCTTTGCAGAAATGTCTGTTCATGTCTTCTGCCCATTTCTGGATTGGATTATTTGTTCTTTGGGTGTTAAGTTTGATAAGTTCTTTAATAGATTTTGGATACTAGCCCTTTATCTGATATGTCATTTGCAAATATCTTCTCCCATTCTGTCAGTTGTCTTTTGGTTTTGTTGACTGTTTCCTTTGTTGTGCAAAAACTTTTGATCTTGATGAAGTCCCAAGAGTTCAGTTTTGCCCTTGCTTCCCTTGCCTTTGGCAGTGTTTCCAAAAAGAAGTTGCTGCAGCTGAGGTCAAAGAGGTTATTGCCTGTGTTCTCCTCAAGGATTTTGATGGATTCCTGTCTCACGTTGAGGTCTTTCACCCATTTTGAATCTATTTCTGTGTGTGGTATAAGGAAATGGTCCAGTTTCACTGTTCTGTATGTGGTTGTCCCATTTTCCCAACACTATTTGTTGAAGAGACTCTCTTTTTTCCATTGGACATTCTTTCCTGCTTTGTTGAACACTAGTTGACCACAGAGTTGAGGGTCCATTTCTGGGCTCTGTATTCTGTTCCATTGATCTATGTGTCTGTTTTTGTGCCAGTACCATACTGTCTTGACGATGACAACTTTGTAATAGAGCTTGTAGTCTGGAATTGTGATGCCACCAACTTTGGTTTTCTTTCTCAACATTCCTCTGGCTATTCGGGGTCTTTTCTGGTTCCATATAAATTTTAGGATTATTTGTTCCATTTCTTTGAAAAAAATTGATAGCATTTTGATAGGGATTGCGTTAAGTGTGTAGATTTGTTTAGGTAGCATAGACATTTTCACAATATTTGTTCTTCTAATCCATTGTTCTTCCAGTGGAATGTTTTTCCTTTTCTTTGTGTCTTCCTCCATTTCTTTCATGAATACTTTATAGTTTTCTGAGTACAGGTTCTTTGCCTCGTTGGTTAGGTTTATTCCTAGGTATCTTATGGTTTTTGGGTGCAATTGTCAATGGGATCAACTCCTTAATCTCTCTTTCTTCTGTCTCACTGTTGGTATATAGAAATGCAACTGATTTCTGTGTGTTGATTTTATATCCTGCCACTTAACTGAATTCCTGTATCAGTTCTAGCAGTTTTGGAGTGGAGTCTTTTGGGTTTTCCACATAAAGTGTCATATCATCTGCAAACAGTGAGAGTTTGACTTCTTTGCTGATTTGGATGCCTTGTATTTCTTTTTGTTGTCTAATTGATGAGCCTAGGACTTCTGGTACTATTTTGAATAGCAGTGGTGATATTGGATATCCCTGCTGTGTTCCTGACTTTAGGGGAAAAGCTCTCAGTTTTTCCCCATTGAGAATGGTATTCACTGTGGTTTTTCATAGATGCCTTTGATGATATTGAGGTATGTACTCTCTATCCCTACACTGTGAAGAGTTTTGATCAAGAAAGAATACTATACTTTGTCAAATGCTTTTTCAGCATCTATTGAGAGTATCATATGGTTCTTGTTTTTTTATTAATATATTGTATCACATTGGTTGATTTGCAGATGTTGAACCAATCTTGCAGCCCAGGAATAAATTCTACTTGGTTGTGGTGAATCATCCTTTTAATGTACTGTTGGATCCTTTTGGCTAGTATTTTGCTGAGAATTTTTGTATCCATGTTTATCAGGGATATTGGTCTGTAATTCTTTTTGTTGGGGTCTTTGCCTGGTTTAGGGATCAAGGTAATGCTGGCCTCATAAAATGAGTTTGGAAGTTTTCCTTCCATTTCTCTTTTTTGGAACAGTTTTAGGAGAATAGGTTAATTCTTTAAATGTTTGGTAGAATTTCCCTGGGAAGCTGTCTGGCCCTGGGCTCTTGTTTGTTGGGAGATTTTTGATGACTGCTTCAATCTCCTTAGTGGTTATGGGTCTGTTCAGGTTTTCTATTTCTTCCTGTTTCAGTTTTGTAGTTTATAGGTCTCTAGGAATATATCCATTTCTTCTAGATTGTCAAATATCCTGGTGTATAGTTTCTCATAATATGTTCTTATAATTGGTTGTATTTCTTTGGTGTTGGTTGTGATTTCTCCTCTTTCATTCATGATTTTATTAATTTGGGTCCTCTTTTCTTTCTGGTAAGTCTGGCTGGGGGTTTATCAATCTTATTAATTCTTTCAAAGAACCAGCACCTAGTTTTGTTGATATTTTCTGTGGTTCTTTTGGTTTTTGTTTCATTGATTTTTGCTCTGATCTTTATTATTTCTCTTCTTCTGCTGGGTTTAGGCTTTCTTTGCTGTTCTTTCTCCAGCTCCTTTAGGTGTAGGGTTAGGTTCTGTATTTAACATTTCTTGTTTCTTGAGACAGGCTTGTATTGCTATATACTTTCTTCCCAGGACTGCCTTCGCTGTATCCCAAAGACTTTGAACAGCTGTGTTTTCATTTTCATGTTTCATGAATTTTTAAAATTCTTCTTTAAATTCCTGGTTGACCCATTCATTCTTTAGTAGGATGCTCTTTAGCCTCCAAGTATTTGAGTTCTTTCCAACTTTTCCTCTTGTGATTGAATTCTAGTTTCAAAGCATTGTGGCCTGAAAATATGCAGGGAATGATCCCAATTTTTTGGAACTGGTTGAGACCCGAGTTGTGACCCAGGATGTGATCTATTCTGGAGAATGTCCCAGAGAAGAATGTGTGTTCTGTTGCTTTGGGTTGGATGTTCTGAATATATCTGTGATGTCCATCTGGTCCAGTGTGTCATTTAAAGCCTTTATTTCCTTGTTGATCTTTTGCTTAGATGATCTGTCCATTTCAGTGAGGGAGTGTTAAAGTCCCATACTATTATTGTATTATTGTCAATGTGTTTCTTTGATTTTGTTATTAATTGGTTTATATAATGGCTGATCCCATGTTAGGGACATAGGTATTTAAAATTGCTAGATATTCTTGTTGGACAGACCATTTAAGTATATGTCCTTCCTCATTTCTTATTATAGTCTTTGGCTTAAAATCTAATTGATATAGTATAAGGATTACCACCCCAGCTTTCTTTTGATGTCCATTAGTATGGTAAATTGATTTCCACCCCCTCACTTTAAATGGAGGTGTCTTTTAGTCTAAAATGAGTTTCTTGCAGATAGCATATTGATGGGTCTTGTTTTTTTATCCATTCAGATGTCCTAGGTCTTTTGATTGGGGCATTTAGCCCATTTACATTCAGGGTAACTTTCGAAGGATATGAATTTAGTGCCATTGTATTGTCTGTAAGGTGAGTGTGACTGTATATTGACTCTGAAGCTTTCTGTTCTGTTACTTCTAGGCTCTCTTTTTGCTTAGAGGACCCCTTTTAATATTTCTTGTAGGGTTGGTTTGGTGTTCGCAAATTCTTTTAGTTTCTGTCTGACCTGGAAGCTTTTTATCTCTCTTTTTATTTTCAATGGCAGCTTAGCTGGATATAATATTCTTGGCTGCATATTTTTCTCGTTTAATGCCCTGGGTTATAGACCTCTTGTCCCGAGCTGCTTTTAGGATTTTCTCTTTGTCACTGAGACTTGTAAGTTTTACTATTAGATGATGGGGTATTGACCTATTTTTATTGATTTTGTGGGGGACTCTCTCTGTCTTCTGGATTTTGTTGCTTGCTCCCTTCCCCAAATTAGGGAAATTTTCTGCTATAATTTTCCCCAGTATACCTTCTGCCCCCCTCTTTTTTCTTCTGGGATCCCAATTATTCTGATATTGTTTTGTCTTATGGTATCACTTCTCTCGAATTCTCCCCTCATGGTCCAGTAATTATTTATCTTGCTTTTTCCTCAGCTTCTTTATTCTCCATCGCTTGGTCTTCTATATCACTAAGTCTTTCTTCTGATTCATTTATCCTAGCAGTAAGCACCTCCATTTTTTATTGCACCTCATTAATATCTTTTTTGTTTTCAACTTGGTTAGATTTTAGTTCTTTTATTTTTCCATAAAGGGATTCTCTAGCATATTCCATGCTTTTTTTGAGCCCAGCTAGCACCTTGATAATCATCATTCTGAACTCTAGTTCTGACATCTTACTAATGTCCCTAGCCGTCAGTACTGCCTCTTTTTTTTTTTTTTTTTTTTTTGTGGTGAGTTTTTCTGCCTTGTCATTTTATTCCAATAAGAATAGATGAATGAGAGAACAAAATACTAAAAGGGTAGCAACAACCCCAGAAAAATATACACTAACCAAATCAGAAGAGAAGAAAGGGGGAAAATGCATCTATATTTATACCTACACATATATATATGTGTATATATAAAATATACAATATGTAATATTGTATATTATAACATTATATAGTATATGATTTTATAATATAACATATAATAATATGTGATATAATAAACATATACACATATATATGTGTGTGTGTGTGTGTGTGTGTGTATGGGGAAGAATGCAATCAGACTGGAGATTAAACCAAAGCCATGTGCTGGATTTATTGTATATTTTGATCTATTAGAAGAAATTATATCCCAAAATTTTAAGGAAAAAAATGAAACCCAAATATATGTAAAAAATAAGGTTAAATAGAATGAAGAGATAAAATATGAATATAATATGAAAATTATAAAAGATTTTCCAAAAAGTATTGATAGGATAAGAAAGACTAAAATATCTTGGGGAAAAAGCTATGAATTGTATGTGTTGCTTTAACCTAGCTCTGGAGCTCCACAGTTCTCATTGATTGGTGAGCTTGGTCTTGGCTGTATGTTCTTGCTGATCTTCTGGGTGAAGGGCCTGTTGTCGTGATTCTAAAATGTATTTGCCCAAGGCAGAATTGCAGTGCCTTTGCCAGGGACCAGGCTAAGTAATCTGCTCAGTTTTGGTCTTGGGAGCTTTTGTTCCCTGAATGTTTTCCATAGAGCTTTGGAGAACAGGAATGAAGATGGCAGCCTGGCAGTTTCCTGCCTGAAGGAGCCAAGAGCTCGAAGCCCCACTCCTCAGTGCGCCCTCAGAGAAAAGCTGTCAATCCTTCCCGTCTCATCTCCAGCCACGCTCTGAGCTGGCCTGTGACCAAGGCGCGGCCCTGTTTGGAGTCTCCAAACCTAGCAGATTCCTGCCACATGCTCCCACTCTGCTCCTCCCTCGAGGAAGAAGGTGAGTGTCCCTGGATCTGCTGCTTGTTGGGTCCCTGCCCGAAGAACAGTGGCCCGACTGTACCTTGGATCAGGGTTTAAGGTAACCCCAAGCTGAGAGCCCACTCCTTGGCCTTGTCTCTGCCTCTGGCTTTTCCGCTCTGGTACCTGTGAGGTCTGCCACACTCAGGCACCCCTGTTCTTCCTGTGACCCTGTGGGTCCTGAGACCACAGTGTCCCTGCAAGGGCTGCACCCCCCACCTAGCCTCTGGAACAACATCCCTCCACGGAGTGGAGTTCTATAAGTCCTGATTTTGTGCTCTGCTGCTCTGCCAGTTGCTGGGAGCTGGCCCCTCCCCCTGTGGTCTCTCTTTCTGTGTATCACCTCGGTTTCACTTCTCTGCAAGTCCTACCTTCTGGAAAGTGTTTGATTTTCTGTTCCTAGAATTGCTGCTATTCTTCGATTTCCTTTTGAGTTTGTAGGTGTTCAGAATGGTTTCATAACTATCTGGCTGAACTCCTGGGACCTGATATTTTGGTCTCCTACTCCACTGCCATCTTGCTCCTCCCCCCATGATTTCTCTTTTTAAATGGTGAATAATATCCCTTATATGTATATTTTCTTTATCCATTCATTTGTTGGTGAACAGTTGGGTTGTTTCCACATCTTGGCTGTTGTGAATAATGCTGCAGTGAACTGTGTAAATATGTCTTCAAGATATGAATTTCAATTCATTTGGACATATACCCAGAAGTGGGATCATATGGTAGTTCAGTTTTTAATATTTTGAGGTCCCTCCATACTGTTTTCTATAGTGGCTACACCATTCTACATTCCTACAAAAGTGTAAAATATTTTCAGTTTCTTCACATCCTTGCCAACATATTTTCTTGTTCTTCTTTTCCTTCCCCTCCTCCTTTCCCTCCCTCTTCTCCTTCCTCTGCTCCTTCTCCTTCTCTGCCTTTCCTTTCTCTCTTCTCCCCCTCCCTCTTCTGATAATAGCCATCCTAAGAAGTATGTGGTGAAATGTTGCTGTGGTATTGATCCTCATTCCTTTGGTGCTTAGCAATGTTGAGTGCCTCTTCTTATACCTGATGCCATTTTTATTTCTTCTTTGAAGAAATGTTTATTCAACTTCTTTGTCCATTTTTCGTTTATTTGTTTTGGTTTTTTGTTTTGCTCTTGAGTTGTAGTAGATTCTTACCTATTTAAGATATTAAACTCTTACTAGATAGATGACTTGCAATTTTTTCACCTATTCTGTTGGTCACCTTTTCACCTTGTTGATTGTGTCCTTTTGCTGTGCAGAAGCTTTTTATTTGATGTAATCACAGTTGTCTATTTTTTATTTTGTTTCCTGTGCTTTTGGTTTCAAATCCACACATCATTGCAAAGACCAATGTCAAGAAACTTTCCCCCTTTGTTTTTGTCAAGGAGTTTTGCAGTTTCAAATCTTATGTTTGTCTTTAAACCATTTTGAGCTGATTTTTGTATGTGATATAAGAAAGGGATCACATTTCATTCTTGTGCATGTGGGCATCTAATTTTCACAGCACTATTTTGTCCTTTCCCCATTGTGTATTCTTGGCACGTTTATCAAAGATCAGTTGATTGTATATGTGTGAATTTATTTCTGGGCTCTCTATTTTGTTTCATTGGTCTATATATCTATTTTAATCTCAGTATCATACTGTTTTACTTACTGTAGCTTTGTAGTATGTTTTGAAATCAGGAGGTATGATTCTTCCAGTATTACAGGCCAATATCCATAATGAAATAGATGTAAAATTTCTAAACAAAATTCTAGCAAACCCAATCCAATAGCACAGTAAAAGGATCACATGCCATGATCAAATAAGATTTATCCCTGGAAAGTAGGATGGTTCAACATAAGCAAATCAGTGATAGACCACATTGATAGAAGGGTAAAAATTATATCATCATTTCAATCGATGCAGAAAAAGAATTTGACCAAATTTATTACCTTTTCATGATAAAAAAAAGTCTAAAAAATTAGGGATGGTAGTAACGTTCTTCAATGTAATAAAAGCTATATAAGATAAGCCTACAACTAACATCACACTTAATGAAAAACTGGAAGCTTTTCTTGTAAGATCAGGTACAAGAGAAGGATTTCTACTCTTGTCACCTCTATTGAACATATTACTGGAAATCCTAGCCAGAGCAATTAGGCAAGAAAAAAAAAAATAAAAGGTATCTAAATCAGAAAAGAAGAACTAAAATTATTCCTGTATTCAGATGACATCATCTTATATATAGAACACCCTAAAGACTCCACAAAAAACTGTTAGAACTAATAAACAAATGCATCAAAATTGCATAATGTATATTATTAATATATTAAAAGCCAAGTAAGTTTAGTTGTAGTATTATATACTAAAAATGAACTATCTAAAAAGGAAATTAAGAAGACACTTTCTTTTACAGCAATATCAAAAGGGTAAAATATTTAGAAATAAACTTAACTAAGGAGGTGAAAGACATACACTGACAACTATAAAATATTGTGAAAGAAATTATAGCAGACACAAATAAATGGGAAGACATCTTGTGTTCATGGGTTGGAAGAATTAATATCGTTAAAATGTCTGTACTACTCAAAGCCATCTATAGATTCAATGCAATCGCTATAAAAATTTCAGTGACCTTTTTTACAGAAATAGAAAAACAATCCTTAAATTCATACACAACCACAAAGGACCCCAAGTAGCCAAAGAAATCATGAGAAAGAAGAACAATAAACTTATATTAAAAAATAATATACCTTGACCAGTAAGACTTTATTCCAGCATTATAAGGATGGTACCAAATTAGGATATATCTAATTAAAAATTTATCACAACTGTAGGTCAGTGGAAAAAATGTATAATCATATGCCAGAAAGATATTTGCTCAAGTTTAACATCCAATCCTGTCAAAAATTTTGATTAAAATAGAAGTAGACAGGTAATTTATGACATTAGTGGTTTTTAAGCAGGGATAATTTGCCACTCAGGAGGTATTTAACAATGTCTCAATTCATTTTTGATTATTATGGTATGGGCAGTAGCACTGTTAGTATCTAGTGGGTACAAGTTAGGATGCCATTAAACATCTTACAATGCACAGGACAGCCCCCTCCCCCTCAACAAAGAATAACCTAGCTCAAAATATCAAGAGTGCCAAGATTGAGAAGTCCTTGTTTACATGGATAAAAATAATCTGTCTGAAAATTATGGCCTATACCATACTTAAAATGGAAAACTTGGAGAAATTCTTGTGATAGTAACAAAACAAAGTCAAATAATTAGGTTATTATAATTAAAGTAATAAAAATAATTGTGACATAAATATTGGAATGGTCAAATAAAATTATTGCTATTTTATGATGGTATGAAAAACCCCAGCAACATTTTCTAAAATATTCTTATACCATATAATGGAGTTCATTAAGATGTCCAAGTATAAAACAGATGCATAGAAATCAATAGATGTTCTATATAATAAACCAGTAATAACAGAAGTAAAAGGGAAAGAAAAATACTCTATACAGATAATACAAAATGAAGTTATCTAAAAGAACCCACACAACTTAAGTAGGCTAGACACATATGAAAGAAATAATAATTTTCTGAGGTTTATGTAAAAAGACTTAAATACAGAGATCTCCCCAAATTGATTTCTAAATAGTTCTATTCTAGAACAAATTTTAAATTACATTTCTTGGGAATTTTACAAAATACATCTAAAGTTAATATGGATGAATTAATATGCTAGAGCAACCAATATTTATCTACCTGATAGCAAATTGATTTATAAAGCCACAGTGGACAAAAGTGTGATACTGGCTCCAAAACGGTAAGTTAAATAAATGGAGAGAAACAGTGAGTCGAGAAATAAGCCTATCTGTGTTAAAATATGTGATGTGATTCATGTGATTCAGGTGTCATTTTAAGTCAGAGTGGATACATTAAAGAGTGCACAGAGGAATTCATATTATTTAAAAAAATCCACCAAGATGATGTTGTGCCCTTAAAAAGGTAGCATTGGAAAATATAAAACAAAAACAAAAAGAAGGACAAAGATAAAGTGACAAGTCTGCAATTAAAGTAGGACAAATTTCACACTTTTAAAAGAGGTGATTATTTCAAGTAAACAAAAATAATGGCACACAGATTTTAGATGACAGAATGAACACCTAGTACTAATAAACTTACAGAAACCACTCAAATTGATTACTAGATGACAAAGGAAATCTCAGCAAATTATACAAGATAGAGGTCTTACAGGCTTTATTTTCTGACCAAATGAGAAAATAACAACGAAGGGGGAGATGAAATAATTCTCTATACTCATAAATATAAGAACACTTATAAAAAGTCCTATGTTAATAAGGAAATAAAAAGTGGAAATTACCAACTATTTAGATATAAGCAATGGAGCATTAAGTATTAAAACCTGTGAATTGTGGCCAAAGCAGCCATCAGAGGAAAATTTATGAACTTAAATGCATAAATTAGAAAGTGAGGGAAATGGAAATCAAATGGACCAAGCATTAATATTCAGAATCCTAAAAAAAGAACAAAAAAAGATATCAAATCCCTGGAAAGTAGAAGGAAATAATAAAGATAAAAACTGACACTAAAAAAATAAACAAGAACAAAAAGCCATTAGTATTGATCAATAAAATCTCCTTCAAATGCTATTAAGAAAAAAGAGTATAAATAAACAGCATTATGAATGAGATAAAGACATTTAATTATGGATACAGGGAATTAAATTTTATAAGATACTTTATATTAATAACTTTGGAAAAGTAGATGAAATGCGTGATTTTATAAAAAAATAAATTACCAACATTAGCTCAAGAAGTCATAGAGAAATCTAAGTATGCTAATTTCTATTGAAAAGATTTGAAAGCTAGTTAAAGATATACTCTTTTACAGAGAACATCAAACGCAGAGGATTTTACTGTTTAGTTCTACCATATGTTCAGGAAATAGATAATTCTTATGTTATAAATTGGGAAGATACTCAACTAATTCTATAAACTTAGCGTATTTTTGATATTAAAATCCTAGCAGAAGTCAATGTATTTAAAAAATTCTTTTATGATAAACCAGCATCCATCTCCCAATATTCCTGTACATGAGAAGTGGAAGAGAACTTCCATTATCAAGGTAAAGATATTTTCTGCCAATCTATAGCAGTGGTGAAATCATCAGAAATATTTCTGTTCGAAACATAAGAAAAACATTTCCGTATTTAATATTGTATTGGAGGTCCTAGCCAATGCTATAGAATAAGAAAAAAAAAATTAAAAACGTGAATATTGGAAGGGAAGAGATAGTAGTGCTTTTTTGTTTTGTTTTGTTTTGATTTGGTTTTGGTTTTTGTTTTTTGTTTTTTTTTGCAGTCAAGTTCCATAGGAAGTACAAGATAATCAGTTGAGAAACCATTAGCACGAATAAGAAAGTACTACAAAGTGGCCTAATATAAAATAAACATGTAAAAACCAATTGCTTTTCTACACTGGTATAACAGAGTAATAGAAAAAATTACCCAATTCTCAGAGCAATGAAAACTATAGAACTGTAAAATATAGAAATAAACCTCAGATTTTTTTTTTGATTTTTTTTTAATTTTATTTTTTATAAACATATATTTTTTTCCCCAGGGGTACAGGTCTGTGAATCGCCAGGTTTACACACTTCACAGCACTCACCATAGCACATACCCTCCCCAATGTCCATAATAACCCCACCCCCCCCAACCCCCCTCTCCCCAGCAACCCTCAGTTTGTTTTGTGAGATTAAGAGTCACTTATGGTTTATCTCCCTCCCAATCCCATCTTGCTTCATTTACTCTTCTCCTACCCCCTTAACCCCCATGTTGCATCTCCTCTCCCTCATATCAGGGAGATCATATGATAAGTTGTCTTTCTCTGATTGACTTATTTCGCTAAACATGATACCCTCTAGTTCCATCCACGTCGTCACAAATGGCAAGATTTCATTTCTTTTGATGGCTGCATAGTATTCCATTGTGTATATATACCACATCTTCTTTATCCATTCGTCTGTTGATGGACATCTAGGTTCTTTCCATAGTTTGGCTATTGTAGACATTGCTGCTATAAACATTCGGGTGCATGTGCCCCTTCAGATCACTACGTTTGTATCTTTAGGGTAAATACCCAGCAGTGCAATTGCTGGGTCATAGGGTAGTTCTATTTTCAACATTTTGAGGAACCTCCATGCTGTTTCCCAGAGTGGTTGCACCAGCTTGCATTCCCACCAACAGTGTAGGAGGGTTCCCCTTTCTCCGCATCCTCGCCAGCATCTGTCATTTCCTGACTTGTTAATTTTAGCCATTCTGACTGGTGTGAGGTGGTATCTCATTGTGGTTTTGATTTGTATTTCCCTGATGCCGAGTGATATTAAACATCAGATTTTTAAAGTGAATAATAGAATATGTATATTATTTTTTTGGGGGGTGAGAATGCTTAATATTGTAAAGGCATATATTGTCCCCAAATTAATCTATATAAATTCAATGCCCAACATTTTTATGGAACTTGTCAATTATAAGATTCATTTGAAAGACTACGTGTGTGAGAGAAGCCAAGATAATATAGAAAAAAACACAGTAGGTGTACTTGCCTTATTAAATATCAAGACACACTGTAAACTATACTAATTAAAATGTAATGAGATCTGTGGCACCTGAGTTGCTCAGTCAGTTAGGTGTCTGCCTTCAGCTCAGGTCACCATCCCAGGGTCCTGGGATTGAGCCCCGTGTTGGGCTCCCTGCTCAGTGGGGAGTCTGCTTCCTCCTCTCTCTTTGTCCTTCCCCTGCTTGTACCTTCTCTCTCTCTTTCTCAAATAAATAAAGTCTTAAAAAAGATGCAATGAGATCAGTGCCAAAGATTTAACTAGAACAGTGGAGTAAGAGTCCAACAACAGATCCCTGCATATATTGGTATTCATTTGTGGAAAATTTTGCATTTTATAATAGTGAGGGGAAAGATAGACTCTTTGATCAATTGTGTGAAAAAAATTAGATACTACTTGGAAAAAAATAAAATTATATATTTAACGTTACCTTACCCCTGAAATAAATTCCAGATATATTGAAGAGTTAAAGGTTATACAAAAACAAAATGTAGAAATGTACTGAAATGAAAAAAAAGCACATAGGGGCACCTGGGTGGCTCAGTGGGTTAAAGCCTCTGCCTTCGGCTCAGGTCATGATCCCAAGGTCCTGGGATTGAGCCCTGCATCAGGCTCTCTGCTCAGCGGGGATCCTCCTTCCTCCTCTCACTCTCTGCCTGCCTATCTACCTACTTGTGATCTCTATCAAATAAATAAATAAAATCTTAAAAAAAAGCACATAATATATGAAGAAAAATATTGCAAGTTTATACAGATACAATTAAAGGCTCTTACATGATAAAAGACATAATAAATGAAAAAAAGAGTATGCTGGTGGAAAATATTTGCAACATTTGTAACAGACAAAGGATTAATATCCAAAATGAATGTAAAAATTTACAAGTTAATAAGGAAGAAACCACTAAACCAAAAGGAAAAATATAAAAAGTACAAATAGAAAATTCACAGAAGGGGAACTGAAACGGAGAGTATAAAATGTACTCGTAATGAGTACTAGTAATGAGGGACATCCAAAATGATATGCAAGAAGATATTATTTTTCACCTATTATATTGAAAAGACTGATACTAGCACCTGTGGGGTTAATATGAGAGCCAAATATTCTCATGCTTTGCTTGAATATAAATTGGTCCAGATACTTTGAAGGGCAATTTGGTAATATCTGTTGACATTAAAAATGCACAGACCACATGACCAAGAAAAACAAAAAGAAACTCATAAAAATGTCTAGGGAATTGTATTTAAGATGTTCATTGCAATCTTGTCAATGATGAAAGGCTGGAAACAACCAAAATATACATTGACAGAAGAGTTAAATGAACTGGGATTAAATTATACTATATAACAGTTTTAAAAAAACTTGAGGTCAATTTATATGGATTAATTAATATGGAAAGACAACCAGGATATACTGATGTTTGGAAAAAAATAGGTTGCAGCTTAATATGTATTATATGATAGGAATCCCCCAACCCCTTTTAAAAGAAAGTAGTGCTGTGAATTTTTTTTACTGATACGCATATAGGTGCATTGTTAGACAGCCTGGTCTCAGGTTTCTGTTTTTTGTTTTTGTTTTGGTGAAGTGGTAAGCTGGAGATAGCTGTTGTGCATATGTTGTAGGCTATGGAGATGATTATATAAATTAATACACATGAAGCACAGAGCACTGCCTGGTATGTGGCAAGCACTCATGAGTGTTAACTATTTTTATTATGGAAAAAACTCTGGATTTCTACACATCAAACTGATAGTAACAGTTTTCTTCTTCTTCTTTTTTTAAATTTTTAATGATTTTTTTTTATTTATTTGAGAGAGAGAGCATGAGAGGAGAGAGGTCAGCAGGAAAAGCCAACTCCCGAGCAGGGAGCCTGGCGTGGGACTCGATTCCAGGACTCCAGGATCATGACCCCAGCCGAAGGCAGTCGCTTAACCAACTGAGCCACCCAGGCGCCCCAGTAACAGTTTTCTTCTGATGAGAGAATGCAGCTGGAGATTGAATGAATGTCTGGTCAAGGGGAATTTTTGCTTTGTCTGGATTGTTTGATTTTTACTGTAAGGATGTATTACAATATTTTTTTGTGGAATTAAATGGAAATCAGTGGGGGAAGTAGAAATGGTATTGGGACAATCATTTAATCCTTTGAAAAAATAAAGGTAGAGCCTTCCCATAAAACTAGGTAGTCTCAGGTGTATTAAAGATTCACTTGCAAAAATGAAACCACAAAAGGATAGGAACAAAGGCATTTGCTGATGTAATAGTGAGGACAGCCTTTTAAACCTGACACCAAAAGCAGGGAACATAAGGGAAAAGACAGATGTATTAGATGGCATAAAAATAGAAACTGTTTTTCAAATAACATCACAAATGAAATTAAAGATTAAAAGATTAAGTTAAAGATTAAAGAAGTTGTGAAAATAATTTAAAATATAAATATATAAAATATACATACCAAATGATAATGCTATCCTTTATTATTAGCTTTTACACATTAACAAGAAATAGAAAAATGATCAAGGAGAACAGACACACAGTTACCAAAATTAGAAATGTAAGTGGACAATAAATACATGTAAAGATTGCTTAACCCTTGTAGTAATAAAAAATAGGCAAAAATTAAAAAAAAATAGGGCACCTGGGTGGCTCAGTGGGTTAGGCCGCTGCCTTCGGCTCAGGTCATGATCGCAGGGTCCTGGGATTGAGTCCCGCATCGGGCTCTCTGCTCAGCAGGGAGCCTGCTTCCCTCTCTCTCTCTGCCTGTCTCTCTGCCTACTTGTGATCTCTGTCTGTCAAATAAATAAATAAATAAATCTTTTAAAAAATTAAAAAAATATTATCAGCGCTCAAGGAAATTTGACAAAGATAGTTTCACTCAGTAAGACAGTTTTACAATGAACATTAAATGTCTTAAAAATTTGTATATTCTTTGACCCAGTGAGGCATTTCCTAGCAATTAGTCAGGTGAGATAAGCATGAGCACATAGATACATGTACAATGGTGTTCATTCTGGTATGATTTAAATTAGTAAAAAATTAGAAGTTCCTTAAACACTAATAATACATTGTTCAATAAATCACAATGCATACAAAATATGGAATATTACTCAACTATTAAAAATAATGCTACTGAGGGGCGCCTGGGTGGCAAGGTCAGTTGACTGTGGGACTCTAGGTTTCAGCTCCGGTTGTGATCTCAGGGTCACAAGATGAGCCCCACATTGAGCTCCGTGTGGAGTCTGCTTGGGATTCTCTCTCCCTCTCCCTCTGCGCTGCCTGCTTGTGCGTGCTCTCTCTCTCTCAAATAAGTGAATAAATAAATCTTTAAAAAAATGCTCTCGAAGACTTATCTACTGGTATGGAAATATGAGTGTGTAGGTTTTGGGGGGAAAAAACCCTAAGAAATCCTTCTGCATGTAAATACATAGAAAACTAACCATATGTCTCTATCTTTATCTCTCTATCTTATATAGATATGTTTGAGTAAATGCAACTACTAGAAATGAATTGAAGTGTTAAAATGTATTATCTCTGGGCAATGAAGACATTTTTAATTCTTGCTGTGCATTACATGAATTACTTATGTTAGTTAAATATCATACCAATACATGAATACATTCTTGTAAAATTGAACATGTTAACAGATGAAACTGATGCCCCTCAGACCAACCCCTCACTCCTCCCCTATGCCCTTCCTACAGGGATTCATTTTTTTTTCACTGTGGTACATGTCCCTCTAGAACTTTTCCTACCTAAACATGTAGACACTTGTATTTCCTCCACTTGTTTAGCAGTGAAAACACCTTTAAAAAATTTATTCGTGTTTGCTCTGAAAATCTTAATTACTTTTTTTTTTTTTTGGTGTCTAGAATGAACTGAGATCTCCTTACTACTTGCTTCCCTACTCCTTTTCTTACTGTTTCCTGCCACCTTCAGCATTGTTATCAATTGAGATTTTTTAAAAAAGATTTTAAAGTTTATTTTAGAGAGATAGATAGAGAAGGGCGGGAGGACAAAGGGAGAGGGACAGAGAGTCTTAAGCAGACTCGAGCTGAGTGTGCCTGAGGTGGGGATTGATCTCACCACCCTGAGATTACCATCTGATCCAAAACCAAGAGTCAGCCACTTAACCCAGTGCACTACTCAGGCACCCTATCAATTGAGATTTTATTCCCAGTTATTTAATTTTCTTTAATTATCTAGACTCAACTATAAATTTCACTCATTTCTTTGAGCACTATTGCTGACTCCCAAAAGTCTTGGGTTCTTTTATTGTTTTTTTTTAATTAAAAAATTTTATTTTATTTATCTTATGTTCAGCATTCCAAAATTCATTGTTTATGCACCACACCCAGTGCTCCGTGCAATATATGTCCTCCTTAATACCCACCACCAGGCTTACCCCAGCCCCCACCTTGTTCTGCATCTTCATATAATTCTTCCAGGAAGGGTTTGTGTGTGATAAACTTTGAATCACTGAATGACTTAGAACAGTTTGTATTTTGCCTGAATGCTTGCCCACTATTTTTGCCGGGTTTAGGAATGTAAACTCAAGGGGTGTCTGGGTGGCACAGTAGGTTAAGTACCCGACTCTTGATTTTGTTTCGGATCATGATCTCAGGGTGGTGAGATCAAACCCCACATACAACTCTGTGCTCAGTGAGGAGTCTGCTTGTCCCTCTCCCTCACTGTCCCTTCCCCACTCTTTCTCTTAAATAAATAAAATATTAAAAAAAATGTAAATTCAATGTAATTTTCTCTTAGGAATTTGACAATACTGCTTGTTCAGTATTCTGAGTTGCTGAAAAGAAGTCAGGTGCCAGTAAGATCTTTGATCCTTTGCCGGTAACATTCTTTTTTCTGGAGGTTTTTAGAGTTCTTTTACTGGATTCTCTGAATTTCACAAAATCTGTAATTTTAATTACAATTTTTTCCTTTTATTTTGCTGAGTAGTTATGGATCCTTTCACTCTAAATACTCGGTATTTTTCTTCAGGTCTTGGACATTTTCATATATTATTTCTCTCATTTTTTTCCTTCCATTCGATTCTCTGCTTCCTCTGAGAATTAAATAGATTTTAGAACTTTTGGATCTACCTTCCAAGTTTCTTTTCTCTCATTTGCTTCTGTCCTTCCTTGTCATTTTTGCCTGTGTTTTATTCTGAGAATCAGTAGTCTAGTACATCCATGTGCTCTCCAAGTGTCTATTCTCTATTTAACCCATTTCTAAGTTTTTTCTTTTACATTTTAGCTGTCATATTTTTCTCTGGAAGATCTTAAATTGATTGCTTGAAATAGCCAACTTCATAGTTACTCTGTAGACCTTACTGTATGTGAACACTTCAAGTTGATCTCTACTTGTTCTATTAACTCATTTTACACTCTTCTTAGTTTTTTTCTATTTATTGCATTTGGTGTTCCTTATGGATTGGGATAGGTTTCCTCAAATGTTTGGTTGTTTGGGAAGCCTCATTATTTTTCATAAATAGGATTCTCAGTTAATTTTTTCATGTCTTTTAGATATACAGTTTAATGAATTTTGTCAAGTATAGACAATTGAGTGAATATCATCACAGTCAATGTATGCATGGTTCCTGTTACCCCTCATCACTTCCCATGTTCCTTTGGAGTCATTCTGCTCCCCTACCCTAGCAACCACCAATTTATATTTCTGTCCCTATGGTTTTGCCTTTCCAGATCGAATCCTCCAACATGTATCATTTTGAGTCTGGCTTCATTCACTTAGCACACTGTCTTGAAGCTTTGCTGTCAGATAGAGTAATTCCTTATTTATCTTTTATTTCTTATCTATTTCTTTATTCTTCTTTTTCAGGAGTTTTTAGAAGTCATTCCAAGATTTGTTCCTTTCCATATACATTTTAGAATCAGCTTGTCTATGTCTACAAAATTCCCTGCTGATAGCTTGATAGAAATTGCATTAAACCTATAAATCAGTTGGGAGAGAATTGACATCTTTACTATTTTGAGTCTTAAAATCCATGAGTGTCATATGTCTTTCCATGTATTTAGGTATTTGATTTTGTTAACATTTTGTAATTTTAAACATATGCATCATGGACATGTTTTGTTAAGTTCATACCTGAGTGTATCATTTTCCTTCCATTTTATGTGGAATTGTGTTTCCAGTTTTGGTTCTTACATGTTCATTGTTGATATACAAAAATTTGATTGCTATGTATGTCAGTCTTTGATCCTGTGATCTTGGCAAACTCACTTATTTCTTGTAGGAATGTTTTTTTACAGCCTTTGACATTTGCTATGTATATAATTGTATCATTTTCAAATAGAGATGACTTTATTTCTTCCTTTCCAAACTGTATGTTTTCTGTGTCTTTTCCTTTCCTTTTGCATTAGTGAGAATTCCCAGTATTATTTTCAGCTGACATGGTGCAAATGACATCCTGATCTTAGAAAGCATTCAGTCTTTTGCCACTAAGTTTGATGTAACTGTATTGTGTTTGTAGGTTCTGTGTATAATTTGAGATAGTTCCTTTCTATCCTAACTTGGTGAGAATTTTTATCTGAGTGGGTTTTATATTTTGTCAAATGTGTTTTCTTTGTCAATTGATAGGATCATGTAATTTTTATTCTTCAGCTTGTTGATGTTGTTGATTACTTTGACTGATTTTTGAGTGGTGAACCATTTTGTATATGTCCATCAAATGTCATTTTGTTGTGGTGTATAATTATTTTAATGCAGTGTTAGATTCAATTTTTTAAATACACTGTTTAGCATTTTTGTGTCAGATTTCATAAGATATATTAGTCTATAATTTTCCTTTTCTTCTCCCTTTCTTTTTATCTGGTTTTGGTATCAGGGTAATAGTGACCTCGTAAGATGAGTTTGGAAGTGTTCTCTCTTCTTTTTTCTGGAGTAGATTGTGTAAAAGTTATGTTATTGATGTAATTATCCTTTGTATCTTTGGTGGAGTTCTCCAGTGAAACCATCTGGGTCTGCAGATGGCTTCTTCCTTCCTTTTTTATTTTTATTTTTTGAAAGGAGGAAGATTTTAAAGTTATGAACTCAGTTTTTATAATGTTTATAGGTCTATTCACATTATATATTTGATTTCATTGGATTTTGTTCATTGGTGGTTTTTAAGGAATTGGTCCATTTTTTTCAGGTGTTGAATTTTGGGAAAAGTCATACATAGTGATCTCATGTTTTCCTTTAACTCCAGTATCTGAAGGGATATTGTTTCTTTCACTCCTGATATTAATGATATGATATGATATTCAGTCTTTTTATTTGTCATTCTTGCTAGAGGTTTATTAATTTTATTAATTTTTCAAATAACCAACTTTTTGCTTCATTGGTTTTCTCTGTTGTTTTCCTGTTTCAATTTCATTAATTTCTGCTTTGATATCTATTATTTTTTTCCTTTGCTTGCTTTGGGTTTATTTTCCTCTCTTTTTAAAAATTTTTTGAGGCAGAAATTTAGATTTATTGATTTTGAGACCTTTCCTCTGTTCTAATGTATGCATTTTCATGCTATAAATTTTCCTCTCAGCACTGCTTTGGCTGCATCTCATATATTTTGATATGCTGTATTTTCATTTTATTCAGTTCTATGTTTTTTAAAATGTTTTTTCCTTTGAGGCTTCTTCATTGACCTATGAAATTATTAGAAGTATGTTACTTTAATTTCCAAATGGTTAGAGATTTTCACATTCTTACTCCTTCCTTCTTTCCTTCTCTGTTCCTTTTTCATTTTTTGATTGCTAGTTTGATTCTGTTATGATCAGAAAACATACTTTGTGCATTATTAATTTATATATATATGGTATTATGTATAGTATTTGTTGAGGATTGTTTAATGGCCATGTAATGTGGTTTATCTTGGTGAATCTTCCACAAGCCCTTGAAACATATGTATATTCTGCTGTTGTTGTGTGGAGTATTATATATATGTCAATAAGAACTCATGTTGTTCACATCTTTGCCATCCTTGCTAATTTCCTGTCCAGTAGTTTTGCCACTTGCTAAGTACATATTGAAGCCCCCAACTGTAATTGTGTATTTATCTATTTGTCTTTTTAGCTCTGTCAATTTTTGTTTCATATATTGAAACTTTGTTGTTTGATGTGCACACATTTAGGATTATTTTGTTTTCTGGTGCGTGGATCCTTTTGTCATTTTGTAATGTTCCCCTTTGTCTCTAATAATTTTCTTTGCCCTGAAGTTCACTTTATTGGATAGTAACATAGTCTCTCCTGATTTTTAGAAATTAATGTTTTCATGGTGTATCTTTTTCTATCCTGTTATTTCCAACCTACTTATGTCATTGAATTTGAAATGCTTGTAAACTGCATATAGGTGGGTCATTATTTTTTAATTCCCTCTCCCAGTCTCTGACTTTTGATCAGTTTATTTAAACCATTTATATTTAATCTAGTTGTTGATATGTTAAGGCTTAAGCCTGACATTTTATTTTGTTTTGTTTTCTGTTTGTTTACTATTTCTGTTTTTCCATTCTTGCTTCTGTGAGTTACTTGAACATTTTAAAAGATTTGATCTTGATTTATAGTGTTTTTGAGTATATCATTTTGTATAGCTTTTTTAGTTGTTACTATGGCTATCACAATATCAATATGCAACTTATAATGGTCTACTAATAACATTTTACGATATTGAGTAAAGTGTAGAAACTTTACTTATTTTAGATCCTTCCTTTAAAAAAATATCCCCACTTTAAAATATTTTAGAGCAGATGGTGTTAAAGTATTTTGCCTCAATCATCACACATGATTTAGAACACTCATGAGGAGAACAGCCTATTGTATTTATCCACATTTCTACTCTTTCCATTGTTCTTTTCTCGTAGATGTTTTGAGATTTCTCCTTTGACTGTTTCCTTTCTATTAGAAAAACTTCATTTCATGATTTTTTATGGGTAGGTGTGCTAGTGTTAAGTTCTTTTAGTTTTCCTTTGTGTCTTTAATTCCCCTTCTTTCCAAAAGGATAATTTTGTTAGATATAGAATTCTCTGATGATAATTCTTTTCTTTCAGCCACTTCCTGCTGGTCTCCATGGTTTTAGAGAAGAAATCTAATGTCATTTAATTTGATGTTCTCTTAGATAATGTGTTTTCTCTTGCTGCTTTAATATTTTCCTTCATCTTTAGTTTCAGAAATTTAATTGCAGTGGGTTTTAGCATGGATTATTTATTTATTTGTTTATTTATAATTTTATTTATGGACTTTTTTTAAAGAAAGACTGGGCTGGGGGGAGGGGCAGAGGGAGAGAGAGAATCTTAAGTATTGTCTACGCCCAGCATGGAGCCTTACATGGGGCTTGATCTGATCTGAGCTCATGACCTGAACCAAAATCAAGAGTTGGACACTTAACTGACTGAACCACCCAGGTGCCCCAGCATGGAATTTTTTTTGGAGGAGGGCTTTTATTTTATCTGCTCACCTTTTTCAATTGGTGGGTTTATATCTTTTGTCAGATCTGGAGAGTTTTCAGCCATATTTCTTTCAAAACTTTTTCAGTCCCACTCCTTCTCCTCTTCTGGGACTACAGTGGCACATATTTTTGTATCTTAATTTTGTCTACAGGTCCCTGAATCTTAGTTCATTTTTTTAGTTGGTTTTGTACCTGTTCCAATCAGGTAATTTCTCTTGGTCTGTACTCATGTTCATTGATTTTATTCTTGGTCATCTCCAATCAACATTGAGCCTACCCAGCTGTTTGTTTTTTTTTTTTTTCTATTACTGACTTTTTTAGTTCTATAATTTTCTTTTAAAAAAAAATTTATTTTTTTAAATTTCTTTTCAGTGTTCCAGTATTCATTGTTTATGTACCACACCCAGTGCTCCATGCAATACATGCCCTCCACAATACCTACCACCAGGCCCACCCAACCTCCCACCCCCCCCTCCAGAAACCTCAGATCGTTTTTTAGAGTTCACAGTCTCTCATGGTTCATCTCCCTCTCCAATTTCCCCCAACTCCTTTCTCCTCTCCATCTCCCCATGTCCTCTGTGTTTTTCCTTATGCTCCACAAATAAGCGAAAGCATATGATAATTGACTCTCTCTGCTTGACTTATTTCACTCAGCATAATCTCTTCCAGTCCATGTTGATACAAAAGTTAGTTCTATAATTTTCATTTAGTTCTTCTTAATAAGTTGTCTCTTACTGAGATTTTTCCAATTTTTCATTTGTTTCAAGAGAATATTTACTTGCTTATTGAACCAATTCTATGACAGTAGCTTTAAAATCCTTGCTAGTTATCTCCACTATCGATTTATCTCAGAGTTGGCATGCATTGATTATCTTTCTTTCATTCAAGTTGTCATTTTTCTGGGTCTTGGTATGATGGGTGACTTCCAATTGTGTTCTGAACATTTTGGCTATTGTGTTAGAAGACTATGGGCCCCATTTAAAATTTTCATTTTAGCAGGCAGTTACCCTGTTTAGGCTTGGCGTGCAGGCTCTGGCCTACTTTTGTGGGCTATGGTTCCAATGACAGTCTAATTTTCAGAGCCTCTGTGATGTTATTTTGATCTGCTTGGTTTATCTCCTCCTACAGAGGCTCCCACTATCCCTGCTGCTTCTGTTTGAATGGGAAGACGCTTCCCCAGGCTGGGACATCTGGTAACTTGCTAGGAAAGATCTTCCCCATAGAGAAAGTGCACCTCCTAGGATGTGTGCCTGTGTGCCAGGTGCCCTTGCCTGTGGGAGATGGAAAGTGTTTTTAGGGCCATATGATTGTGGTGGCAGAATTTCCTTTGCCAGTGGCCCTCTGAATTCATGGCATCTTTGAGTGGGTGAGGGGACTCTTAGGCCGTGTGGTGGCGGAGAGCACTTACTGGTCTGGGGCTGTATGTGATGGAGTGATGTCCTGTGCCAGGATTCTGGTTGCACACTCTGATTGCATTATCTCTGGGTGAGGGACAGAAGTTTCCAGCTTGGTGCCTCAGTTAATTTTTAATCTTTTTCTGTAGCTTTTCTCCTTGTATTATGGATACGGAGAGGAAGAGCTGGCCCACACTTCTGGGTGAGGGCTCACCGTCTTGCCTTGCTGGAGGAGGTACTCGTGCACATTACGTCCCCAACAGGCTATATTGTCAGTCCAGGATACTGTCTGACATACTGGCCACAGGTAGGAAATGATTGGTGGTGAGTCCATCTGCTTCTCCTAATGTAGTTCTCAAAAACAGTCCTCTGCAGGTGTTCCAGGGAAACCCCCGGCCCCAAGCTCGGCACGTTCCTGGTACCTGGAGTTCTTTTCTGAGTATATGTTTTCTTCTATCAGATCCTATCTTCCGTTTATTTTTCAGGGAATTCTAATGCCTTCTGATTTACTAAGAATATCCCTTCCTGTACCCAGAGCAGTTTAGAGGATATATATAATATTAGATATATTATAAATTTTTCTAAATATTTTGAGAGTAGGAGTTTAGTTCATCATCTTCACAAATCTCTTTATGATGTCCCATGTTTTCTAAAATTTTTAAAATAAGTGTGCATTACTTTTATTTATTTATTATTTATTTTTAAAAAAGATTTTATTTATTTACTTGACAGAGAGAGAGTTCACGAGTAGGCAGAGAGGCAGGCAGAGAGAGAGGGAAGCGGGCTTCCTGCGGAGCAGAGAGCCCGATGCGGGGCTCAATCCCAGGACCTGAGATCCGTCATCTGAGCTGAAGGCAGAGGCTTTAACCCACTGAGCCACCCAGGCGCCCCTGTGCATTACTTTGATAATCAGTAAAACCATGAATATGATTAAAAATTTTTTTTTTCATGAGCGTGTGTTGAATATTGTGCTGGGGGTAAGTGCTCAGACGCATTGTCTTGGGAAAGATTGTGGGGGCGTGAAAATGTGTACTTTTTGGAGAAGGTCTTCCGGTCAGTGGAAAGCCTCTTCGCCCTTCTAGGGGTGCCAAGCCAGGACCCCCAGCTGCAGTGCTGGGTTTCGCTGCACAAGGGCATATTCGACTGTGGAAGGTTGCACGTCCTCACAGGAGGGGCGAATCCTTCCCCTTCTTCAAATTACCAGTGTGTGCAAAATGCTAGCACTACACATTTAAGTGACGTATAGATCAGAACAGAATCATAGCTTGATGACATAAATTAAAGTAATTATATTCATTAGCATGATAAAAAATATGCAAACAAATGTTTATTAAATGCAACTATGCATCAACTCCAAAGGCTTTGGCGTTGTTTATGTCTTTGTTGCTCTAGCATTTTGTCAAAGGTGGCCTGTCAGGCTGAACTTAATTGACACTAATGGCAGTGGGGCGGGATGGGCGGGTGGGGTGGGGGGATGGAGAGAAGGAGCCAGCCCAGGATATCACTTGGCTCCATGAGCACTGGAGGCTTGGGGATTCGCTACCAGGCCTCACTTTCTTTCCCCAGCTGGCCCCAGAATAGGCCCTGGGAAAGGAAGTGTAAAGTCTCTTTGCATTTACTGGAGGGAGGGCTGTCTACCTTTTCAGGGTATTTGTCACCAGGTGGGCCTGAGGAAGTTCCTAGAAGAGTACAGAGGCACTTTCTCTTATCAATATCGGATATAATACCTGCCCCAAAAAGTTCCCATTTCCGCAGGATTGGATGTGTCTTTCCAGCTGGTGGTGACTCTGGCAAGAGAAAGCACGCGCGTGTCCCGGAGCCCCCGGAGATGGGAAGTAGCTCCTAATCGCGAGGCGGCTGTACGTTTGTGTTGGGTTCTTGCTGGGGAACCTGGCAGGCTGCTCTGATGAGGCATCTTATTTTTGCCAGAAAGCATGTGAATTATACCCACAAGCACAGTCACAGAAAGAGCCAAGTTCCTTAGCTGGGATGCTCAGGCGTGTTGGGGCACCGTTTTGGCCTTGAGGGCTGATGTATCACAGGTGTGCTTCTGTGTGAGGCCCCCGCTTGTTGCACACGCAGCCAGCAATTATTAGCATTGTTTCCCGTACCCCGAGTCATGGTTTAGAAAGAGCTGGCTGGCTGTGATCGACGAGTCTGCTTGTCTGTCCATCTATCCATTATGTTGGGTGTGATGCCAGGCAGAGAATGAGATGTCGGAGGGGTGGAGAAAGGGATGTGGAGGAGGAAGGAGCAAAGAGAGGCGGCCCTGAGCTTTGGATTGGAGCCAGCAGTTGCCCTCTCTGAAGCTGTTTTTCTGTTTCTTCCATCTGTTCCAAGTTCTAGGAGAACCACACTCCCAGGTAGAAGGGTCTGGCCCTGCTCTGGCTGTTGATGGGCTGGGCTATCATTCAGTCTCATCCATTCTTTGTTGAACCAAGTTTATCTCCTGATCAGAAGGGAGCTCTTCTCGTCCCTAGGTGCTGGCTGATGTCAGAGTGGCTTTGGAGCAATGGCGACCTCCAAGGTGTCACCGGTGTGGGTCCCTCTGCCTTTTAAAGGGAATGAGAAGCTACGGAGTGGGAAACTTCTCCTCTCGGGCTCTACACCATTCTGCCCCTCTTTGAAGGGAGTGGAAAGTGGAGATGCTGGAGTTTGTGGTCAGGGTCTGTGTGGCGCGAGGAGAAGACGGCCCGGAATGTGTCCAGTGCTACAGCGAGGGAGGCGGGGAAAGGTCTGGGTGTTTGGTAGCTGCCCAGGTGCCTCGGGGATGGCCGCTGCAAACCCTTTTTTCTCCTTCCCTAAAACAAGGAAGGCTGTGTAATTTATTTCTGTGGGGTGGTTTACGCTGGGAGGGAAAGAACAGATGTTAAGAAAACAAAGGAAGGCACACCACTTTTGTTTCCGAGCCAATGGTGATCAATTCTGTATACTTTACTGCCTTGTCCATGTTTTGGGGATGGATATTTCAGGCCATTTCAATCAAAAGTGGTGCCACTCTAGGCTCTAAACAAAGGCCTAGATTTATTTTTTTTCTGGCAGCACAATCCTCAAAGATTACACTTGCTGCGACATTTTTAGCCACGTCAACATTCCTTAGGAAATACAAATATGGGCATTATTTCATGGAGATGGCACTGGGTAATATAATAAAATGGATTTATTTCATCTTAATTTATTTAAAATGTGCATAGACAGAACTGGGATAAAATCCATGAGATGAAATATCTCGTTTGCATGAATATATTGAAAAATTCAGCCACCTTCTAAGCCAAAAAAAGAGACAACTTTTTTTTTTATCCTCAGAATAATAAGAAGAATAGGTGCTCTTTTTAAAACAAGAAAAATAGAACCTCGACAGAGAGAAGTGATTCATGCCCCACGTCGCTGCGAAGGTGTGAGGGGCGCGTGTAGACAGCCGCCAGCGCTCTGGGGCCAACAGTCGGGCGAGAAACGAGATTCATATGGCGGGTTGGAGCGTCGAAGGCAGAGTGGGGAGCTGGAGGGGTTTCCTGATGTGGCGGTTGGCAGGGGTACAGTGTCAGCCACTGCTGCTCCTGCCTCTGAGTGCTCAACATCAGGGACAGACGCTGGTAGGTCTACATCCTGCCACCAGGGTGGCAGCTCTGCAAGCTCGTCACCACGCACCACCCCACGGTTCCTGTATCCATGACACTAAACATCCAAGGGCCTGGCACTCAGTCTGGACCCCAGGGTAGCAGCAACACGACCCAGAAACCATTTACACTCTTTGACCTTTATGTGAGGCAGCAGAA
The DNA here is from genome assembly GCF_010015895.1 of Lontra canadensis. NCBI lineage: Eukaryota > Metazoa > Chordata > Mammalia > Carnivora > Mustelidae > Lontra > Lontra canadensis. Next base: position 799,762 of record NW_022631202.1, on the reverse strand, counting down.
GTTAGAGGCTGAGCTTTCTCACCTATGAGCTGTGTGATCTTGAGCAAATGTCTTAACCTCTCTGGACTCTAGTCTCCTCATTTGCAAAATGCACTTGAGAGTGGAACCTACCATAAACAATCTATGAGATTTACAAGAAATGATCATGGCAAGTACTCAGGACTTGTCTGACTTATAATTAACATTTAATGAGTGTTATTTGTAAAAATTGTTTTAATCAATAGATTGGAAATGATTTTTTTTTTAGATTTTATTTTGTTTATTTTAGAAAGAGAGAGAGAATGCAGGGAGAGGGCCATAGGGAAAGGGAGGGAGAGGGACATGCAGACTCACTGCTGAGGGCAGAGCCAATCCCAGGACACTGAGACTGTGACCTGAGCTGAATTAAGAGTTGGATGCCTAACCTGCTGAGCCACTTGGGCACCCTGGAAATAATCTTTTAATATCACAGGGTAGATTAGTAGTGACTATTACTGTTTGATATTGGTCATATTATTATTTGATGTTAATAACTGCTTTTAATTTATTTCTTCTATGTTTATAAACTTCTTGAAGGAAAACATAACAAACGCTTGCAGGAAGTGTTGGCTAATACCTGTGGGGTTGAGATTTGTGGGTTTTCAGTCTAGGGAAGGCTTGTGCCTGGGTGCACTCCAGGGGAGGCTGAGTGTGCCCTGAAGGCCAGGTCAGTGGTGAATGCCTGGCTTCTCCTGAGAATTCTGAACCTGGGTTTGACACCTGTGCCCTCGACTCTGAGCACCTGCTCATCCTTGGGCTAATCTGCTGAGGGCTGCCTTTGGATACAGCACCTGAACATCGAATCTTCTCTCGGAAGACCCCTGCCCATGCTTCCCATTCCTCTTTCATATTGTTTCCAGCCTGGGCTGGGAGGAAATCCAGGAGCAGCATTTTCAGCTTTTGAAAATGAAGTAAAGATCATAAATATTGGGCCCCCATTGGACCCACATGTTAGCCAAAGCATTTGTGAGACAAAAATCAATGAAGGGAATTCCCCCAGCTCTGTATTGGGATTGGGAATGTTTGAGGGATGGTTGCAAGGCTAGTTGATTCAGAATTCCAAAGTGTCCATAGTCTGGGGAGTCAGAGAGCCTATGGATTGAGTTCTCCCTGGCACCCACCTCCTCTTCTGCTTATGGGCAAAGCCCGCTGTGCCTGGAAGCAGTCCACATCCTGCCTCCTGGGACAGGTTCCGTGCAGGTAATCAGGCCATCTTCAGATGCCCGGGCTGGGCATGAGAACTGTTGACACAGAGTCCCTCCAACCCCAGGTAGGGAAGGTGGGATTTGACAGGCTGACCCTGCTGAGAAGCTGGGGTTGCTTCTCACTGCACAGGTCCCATCAGATCACGGAGACATCCAGGCCAGGACTTGGAGTGTACACATGGAGAAACTGAGGCCGAGAGAGGGTAGAGCCCTGCCCACTCCAGCCTCACAACCAAGGAATGGCAAAGCCTTCCAGTCTGCTGGAGGCAGAAACCAGCAACACCAAGAACAAAGACTATATTAAAATATATATATAAAGTCAAAATATCCTGTAGTTTTGAGAATTATTATGCCATTCATCATATGATCTTAGATCATTCTGTTTTTGCTGGGTCAGGATTTGTGCTTTGAGGCAGGGACTTAACTCTTGCTAGAGCGGAATTGGGCCCCCTCTGTGCCTTTCCCCACCAAAATCGAATCCGGCCACAGCTAGGAGGCAAACACAATAAAAAAAAGCTAAAACATTGACCGTGGCATGTCTCCAGGTTTGGGGGATATTTCTGACAGTTTTGGCTGGTAGAACTCCTGCCAGCATCCAGGCAGGCGGAACTCACTGTGGACCGTTTGGTCCCGTCTCATCACACACTTGGGTGGGATTCTCGTCTCCTCATGTTGGATATGAGGCTCTGGGGTTCTTCCCAGGGCATCTCCTAAAGGCTGGGCTTGGAGGCACAGTCATGGTGAAGAGTGGGTGCAGATGGGGGGAGCTGGCCTTCCAGGAATATGTTGGCCGGGAAGGGACAGCAGAAGGACCCCTGAGCCACCTGATGAAGCCAGGGCATCTCCTCCAGTGCCTGGAGGCTCCTGAGTGGACCTGGCTCCTGCTGGCCTGACACCTCCCTCTCCTTACCTTCCCCAGGCACGGTGTCTGCTCTCGGGTGCCAGAGCAGGTGTCTGTCTACCGGGTTCTGTTTGTCAGATGAATCTCGATATGATAAGGCCCCCATCACCTGTATTGGTGTCTCTGAGGAAAGCTTCTGCTGATGCCTGTGATGCTGTTTTCCTACTGAGGTGAGACGTGGGTGAGGCTGGAGGCTGGGCCAGGCTGCTGACGTGGGGTGACAGTGGGACAGGAGGTCCAGCAACCCAGAAAGTCCAGGGTTCTGGATGTGAATTCCTTGTTGGCTTTGGGTAAGCTGCTGCTAATGGGAGGCCTGCTGCTTTGGGGGGCGAGGAGGGGGTACTCCCCAGATATGAGAAATCACAGCATTTTCGGTTCCAATCAGAGCCGCCCTTGGGCTTAGTCTAGTGTATGCTGAGCTGGGGTAGATATTGGGTGACTATGCAATTCCTTGTGCAGGCCAGGGAACCCCTGGGAGTGAAAGGATATGTAATCAGAACTCATAAGTGCAAAGGGGGGGTATTGCTAACTAAATGGGGAGTGTCCCTGTCCAGCTGGGACATAAGGTTGCCTGGGGACTAGGCAGCTTGGGCACAGCTCAGTTCTTAAATTTGTTCTGCTGCCCAAGTGAATCTTGGTGTCAGCATGAGCATAGAGGGCCTGTGCAAACAGCCTGGGTCAGTAGGATGTGTATACAGGCTCTGACTGGACCAGCCCATGGCTTGTTCTGGGATGAACAGCTTGGGATCCTGTCTTCTGCTGTGTCCAGGGGAGTGGAATGGTGAGTCGGGAATGTGTGCTGGGTTGTTCTTGATTTGCTTCCCTTTGACCAACTGCCTTAAGGGTGGGGTCTTACTCTCATCCCTGTAGTGCATGGGCTGGGGAGTCAGGCACCCCTAGGTTTTTATCCTAGCTCTGCCACGTACTGTGACACAGATGAAGTTACTTATCTGAACTTCTGTTTTTTCAGCCACTTAACGGGGATGCCAACGGACTTAGGAGGGCTCCAGGGGGCATGATGGCAGTTGTTGTATGTCTAGAAGGAGCTGCTCTATTTTGATACTCGAATAAAATATAACCTATTAGTATTTGTTTTGCTTTATATTTAATTTTAACAAAGTTTTGGGTAGTTGAAATATGCATGATGTATTATTCATGTAGGGTAATACATATATAATTAACCAAAATATGAATAAATTATATATGGATTGCAGTGCATGGCCAAACTTTTTACCGATCGGTTTGTGTGATCAGAAAAAGCTTGGGGGCCTGCTTTATGATTAGGATGGGGCCACCCATCCAGACGAAAGTACTTAAAATTATAGGGAGACATTCATGGGACATGACGAAGCTCGTTCTTTCTTTCTTTTGTTCATTCATTCATTCATTCATTCATTCAACAGATATTTATTGAGCACCTGACACATTCTAAGCATTTGAGATGCATTAGTGAGTGAAATAAATTAGACAGTATCTTGGAAAGTATAAATCCTGTTTCAGAGAAGCAGGGTTGGGGGAACTGGGAGCTGAGGCATGTGGTGGAGTACAGTTTAAAATCGGGTGGTCAAGATGAGCCTTATTGGAAAGATGACATTTGAGCAAAGACAGAAAAAGGTGAAGTGTTTGTGTCCCTCCCACCCCAGAGCTGGCTCCTTTCTCAAGTCCTGTTTCAGTTCCCAGATCCTGATCTGCATTTTCCCCCTGAAATCTCTTGAACTTTTGTCAGTCAGAGCAGACTTTCATCAGCACGTCAGTTCTATGAGACCACCAACATGTGCTAGGAGCACAAAAACAGACTTTAGTTAGCATGCAATCATTTTCTAGTTTAAAAAAAAAACAAAAACCTCCAACAAATCCGTGTTCTGGTTTTTTGTTCATTGCATTCGGACAGAGAGCAGGATGGTGAATGTCACTGATATGATAGATGCTGGGTCCTGAGTTGGTGTCCACCCACATGGTGGACCGGTGGCTTGTTCCCCGAGTGTGGAGAAGCACTTTTGAGGAGTTCATGTCCCCCTCCCATACATTTTCCCCAGAGGTGACAGCCGTTGGGTGGTGTGGCCCTGAGGAGATTGGCTTTCACTTGATCGGCTGTCGTGGCCACGCCAGGTGTCTGGAGGGGGCTGAGGCTCTGCATGGGTTTGCTCCCTGGACATTAAAGAGCTTGGGAAGTAATCCGGACAGCTGGTCTTTACGTTCTCATCTTCACACTTCTGAGTTCTTCTGTCTGTGAAAGGGGTTCCGTCGACTTCCTGAGGTTATTGTGGACATCCAATATGATGGAAGCTTTATAAAATGGAAGTCATCACTGTAAGTCAGTGGTTTCTCTAGCCCCATCTGTGCCCACGCCCCTCTCTTGGCGGCTAGGTCCTGACCATCCCCCTTGAACCGCCTGGGCTACTACACTCGGTCCTTTATCCCCCACCAAAAAGATAGAAGTCACAGGTCACAAATGACCTCATCTTCTTACCTCCAACCCGGTATAAAGTACTTGCTTAGGTACCCCCTGCCCCTGGCCTCTGTCTTCCTCCCCATCCTCTTTCAACTTCTCAAGGAACGACCGCGGCTCGCTTACATTGACTTGGCTCCTTCCTTCTTCCTCCCAAGCACTCGGTCTTGCCTGGCTATACCAGGTGAGTTTCTAAACTGGCTGAATTAGCTCCTGTATTTTTGAAAGGCTCATTCTTGTCCTCCTATCTTCCCTACTCATTCCTTTAGTTTTTATCCCCTTAAAAAAGGTAAAAGCTTGTGAAAGCTTACAAAGAATTGTGTACGCGAGCTATCTTCATATCTTTACTTCCCACTCTCTCTTTTTTTTTTAACTCCTGAGAACTGGCTCTGTTCCTGCCCCTCCTGGTGGCCACTATGTTGCCACACTTGGAAACTGTCAGCTGGTCGCTTCTAGTTTCTCCCTCCCCCTCCAACCCCCTCCCTCCTCCTTATCTAGCCCTGGATTCCCATCTCTAACTGCTTCCCTGGAAACCCCCTTTAGACATCTCCATGTGGCATGTCCGATACTGAAACTCTCTCCTTCTTTTTAAAAGATTTTATTTATTAATTTGAGAGAGAGAGCGAGAGAGAGTGCGTGCCAGCATGAGCAGGGTAGAGGGGCAGGGGGAGAAGGAGAAGCAGACGCCCCACTGAGCAGGGACCTCCCCCCACCCTGCCCCGCCCGGCTCCCAATTCCAGGCTCCATCTTAAGACCCTGGGAATCAGGACCTGAGCCAAAGGCAGACGCTTAACTGACAGAGCCACCCAGGTGCCACCCAATACTGAAACTCTCAATCTTTCTTCCCAAATCTTTCCCTCCAGTCTTCCCCACCTTAGAAATGATACCTGTATCTTCCCCAGGGCTCAGTTCCCAAAACTGGTTGTTACTTTTTGTTTTGTTTTGTAATTAATTCATTGTAATTAATTCATTGAGGTGTTATTCCCGTAGCATAAAATTAACCATTTTAAAGTGAATCACTCAGCAGCACTCTGTGTTTACCGTGTTGTGGAACCACCACTTCTCTAGCCCCCAAACATGTCCATCCTCCAAAATAAAACCGCATACCTCCCTGTTCCCTCTCCCAGCCCCTAACAACTACCAGTCTGACTTCATCTCTGTGGATGTACCCATCCCGGATATTTCATGTAACTGGGATCACAACCTGTGAATGTTTGTGTCTGGCTTCTTTCAGTGAGCCTAGTGTTTCAGGGTTCAGCCACATGGTAGCGGGCATCAGGACTGTGTTCTTTTTTATAGCTGAATGATACTCCATGGGATGGATATGTCCCAGTGTGTCTATCCATTTGTCTGTTACCGATGGACATTTGGGTTGTTTTCACTTTCGGCTGTTGTGACCAGTGCTGCTAGGACCATGCAAGGAACATGTCTTTTTCTGAGTTTTCAATGCCTTTGAGTGTATACCAGGAAGTGAAATTGCTGAGTCATAATTCTACCTTGAACTTTTTATAGAGGCTGCGTCGTTTCACGTCCACACCAGCGACGGACAATGGTACATATCTTCACGGACCCTTGCCATTTTGTTCCATTAAAAAAATTTTATGAGAGCAGTCCTAGTGGGTATGAAGTGGTACCTCATTATGGTTCTGATTTGCATTTCCCTAATAATGTTGAGCATCTTTTTGTGTGCCTGCCGCCCATCCTCAGATCTCCTTTGGAGATCTGTGTCTGCAAGTCCTCTGCCGATTTTAAAATTGGGTTATTTGTCTTTTGGTGTTAAGTTGTAAGGGTTCTTCATAGATTCTGGATGCCAGCCCCGATCACATATATGATTTGCAAATCATATCACTGAAACAGTCACACGTTGTTATTCTTAACACCCCTCCCCTCCACCAGTGCTGCAGACTCACACTTTCCCAGCCTGCAGGGTCTCCTTTAAGACATATCTATCCTAGGGTGCCTGGGTGACTCAGTCGGTTAAGCGTTTGCCTCAGCTCGGGTCCTGGGATTGAGCCTTGCATTGGGCTCTCCGCTCAGCAAGGAGTCTGCTTTCCCCTCCAGCCTTTCCCCCTGCTTGTCATCTTTCTCTCTCTCTCTCTCTCAAATAAATAAATAAAATCCTTAAAAAAAAAAGACATATCCAAATCCATCCATCTCTCTGCCTCTTCACCATGCATCTTATTACCCCCCCCCCACCCCTTTATTTCTTACTTGGATAATGCTATTGTGTATAATTTGTCTCTTTGCCTCTACTCTTGTCCCTTTATAGCCTGTTCTCTACCCAAATAGCCATAATGATCTCTTCCCCCACCCCAGACTTTATTTTGAGCAGTGTTAGGTTTACAGTAAGATCGAGAGAAAGATACAGAGATTTCCCATATACTTTCTGCCCCTACATATGCATGGCCTCTTGTATCGACATCACTCACCAGAATGGTATACTTTTCACCAAAAATGAACTACCCTGATACCTCACAGTAACCTGAAGTCTATAGCTTACCTTGGATTCACTCTCTGTATTGTATATTTTTTGGGCTTGGACACATGCATAATGACATGTACCCATCACTGTAGTATCATATAGAGTACTGGCACTGCCATAAACCCTCCCCAAGCCCCTGCTACCCCAGCCCCCAGCAACTACTGATCACCTTAGTGTTTTCATGCGTTCTCCCCCGCCCAATGTCATGTAATTGAAATCACACAGTATATAGTCTTTTCAGATTAGCTTTCTTTCCCCCATTGAGTAAAATGAATTTAAGCTTCCTCCATATCATGTCTTGATGGATCATTGTGTTTTAGCAGTGAATGATGCTTTGTCATACGCATGTAACATTCATACAGTTTATTTGTCAACAGTTTATCCATTCACCTGCTGTAGGACATCCTGCTTGTTTCCAAGCTTTGGTAATCATGAATAAAGCTGTTGTGAATATCAGTGTGCGGGTTTTTGGATGGACATATATGTTTTTTAAGATTTAATTAATTATTATTTTTTTTTTTTAGAGAGAAAGAGCATGAGTGAGCAGGGTGAGGGACAGAGGGCGAGAGAGAATCCTGAAGCAGACTCCCTGCTGAGCAGGGAGCCTAATGTGGGGCTCGATCCCAGGACCCTGAGATCATGACCTGAGCTGAAATCAAGAGTTGTCCACTTAACTGACTGTCCACTTAACTGCTTGCCCCTCTCAACTCCACCCACTGGGGAGCCCGCCTCAGTGCTCCTGGGTGGACATGTTTTCCATTCCTTTGGGTAAATATCAAGGGGCATGATTGCGGGATCATACGCTGAGAGTATTTTTAGTTTTGCAAGAAACTACCCAACTGTATTGCAAAGTGGCTATACCATTTTGTTAATCAGCCATAAGTGAGAGTTCCTGATGCTCCACATCAGCATTTGGTGGTGTCAAACATTCTGGGTTTTGGCCCTTCTGATAGACACGCAGAGTTGTATCTTATCTTAATTTGCATTTGCCCAATGACGTGTAACGTGGAGCAGTTTTTACACGCTTATTTGCCATCTGTATCTCTTCTTAAGCCTCTGAGCCATTAAAAAAAAAATTATTTATTTATTTGACAGAGAGAACAGAAGCAAGGGGAGTGGAAAAGGGCGAAGCAGGCTTCCCGCAGAGCAGGGAGCCCGATGCAGGGCTCGACCCCAGGACCCCCGGGATCATGACCTGAGCCAAAGGCAGATGCTTAACGACTGAGCCACCCAGGTGCCCCTCTCTGAGCCATTTTAAAATCAGGTTGTTTTCTTCCTATTTAGTCCTTTGCATATTTTTGGATAGCAGTGTTTCATTAGGTGAGTCTCTTGCAAATATTTACCTGCAGGCTTGTCCTCTCGTTCTCTTGACAGTGTCTTTCCCAGAGCAGAGATTTTTAACTGTAACGAGTCCAGCTTATTAGTAATTTCTTCAGCATTGTGCCTTTGGTATTTAAAGAGGCATCACCATCCCAAGGTCATGTATGTTTTCTCCTCCTAACGATTCTTTAAAAATCTAAGTTAGACTCTATCTCACATTTGCTTTAAACACCCAGAGCCTTCCCGCTGCATGGAGAATAGGGTTAGAACTCCTTAACGCGTTCCTGCCTTCCTCTCCAGTCCACTGTCTGTGCTTTAGCTATGGTGCCTCTCCTTGGACGCCTCTCCAACACAAGGCTTTCTCCCCTGCCCTAGAACTTTTGTTCACATGCACCCGACGAACTTCACCTTCCCTCTGGTCCTGGCTGACATGTCACCTCTTCCGAGTGATCTTCCCCACCCACCCATTTAGATTAGACCCCCCCCACTTTCATACGTTATCTCAGAAACTGAGCGTTGCTTTCGTAGTTCCACAAAATCTTCCAATGCTACCATGTGCCAGGTACTCTGTGCTCACTAGGGCTTTAGGGATTTATATGACAGGTAAGTTTCCTGTCTCCGTGTCACTGGCAATCTAGCTTGAGAGACAGATAGTAAAAATAAGTGTGTTAGACCTTCGTGTGCTGCTTGAAGGGAATACACAGGATAAACAGTGTCAACTGTGGGAGGGAGAAAGGTGGGCTTTTTGCAGGCATTGGGGTGAGCCCCCAGGGAGGTGACATTTGAGATGAGAACTGAAATGTGAACAACCAGCTGAACAAAGGCTAGAAGAAGGGCCTTCCAGAGAGAGGGAGGGACAGGGCTGCGATCCAAGGCAGCTGACCCTGCGGCTGTTGCCTGGCAAGGATGCTGGAGGACGAGGACAGAGGGGGCGGCTGCAGTGTGGAGTCAGTCCTGTGTTGTCTTGTGGACCACGTCTGGTTTTGGCAACTGTGAGCCACAGGGGACACTCACCTGTTTCAGCCACCACACTTCAGCCGCCGCGGTGCCCCCAGCTCCAAGCAAGTGTCTGGTCCCAGAGCAGGGCTGAGTGACTGTTGTTGTTATTAATGAGATTAAGTAAGTCTCTATCCCCCCCACCCTCCTTGTTTACATTATCTATGTGCTTACTGAGGTTTTGCTTTTGGCCCACACCAAAGGGACACTTCAGTTCAGCACTGGCTGAATTACAGCAAAGTTTGGTTTGGAACTGTCTGCGTTTCATCAGTGAGTCATGGATGTGCCCCCTCTTCCCCAGGGACTGCTGGCTCTACAACAGAAACTTCCCCCTTCAGTTTTCACTAGGCGTTCTCAGAATCTTCTAGAAGCTCATAACCGATTCCCACGAAAAGCCTGAATACTATTTCTGAATTGCAACAGCAAAGGCCCTTCTTTGTCTGAAAGTGGAATCCACCCCAGTTTTGCTGGCTACTGACACCTGGGGCTGGGAAAAGCTCTGCAGGGCTCACGTCTGTGTGCCCAGAGAGAAGGCTTTGTGTTTTTTGTATGCAGCAGGATGTCTAGACGGGGCCATCTTTTCTGCATTGGATGTGGAATCTTTGTTAGGCACAGGGGACCCGGGAGAAGCTCGAATCCAAAACAGCTTCAGCAGAGGAGAACCTTGCCAGGGAAGTCTGTTTTGTAATGAGATCTTTATGTCGGCAGGCTCTTTATTAACCCAGGGCCAACCCAGTTTTTTCCCACATGAAATTAATTTATTGGCTGGATTGCGCAGATGTCATTTGGCTCTCACTGCTGTTCATGAGTGCTGGCCTCTTTTGGAAAAGACATATTATTTTTAAGAACCAAGGTCTTAAGATTCTTCCATGATGTTTTGCTCTATGGATTCCTTTGGCTTCCTTGAGGAGCTTGTCCTCCTTGGAGTGTGCCTGTGGGGTGTGTGTGTGTGTGTGTGTGTGTGTGTACGTATGTGCGTGTGTCTGTGTGAGCCCACGAACTGGACGATGCCATGCAGGTATAAACTAGAACTCAAAAAAAGTGGGGGATTGGGTGCGGCGGGCAGGTGGGGCATGAGGGGATTCTCGGAAATCACAGCTCAGCCGTCTGTGTGGTTATAACCATGCAGATCGGACAGAAGCTCAGTGTATAGTGAAGACGGCGTGCTTAGCGCCAACTGCCTGGACCGAATGCCAGCTCCGTCCCTCACTCTGTGTGTGACCCTGCACATTACTTCTTCTCTCTGCCTTGATATTTCTCACTTGCAAAATGGGGGTAGTAGAAGTGTCTCAGAGTCACAGGTGGGTTGAATGAGTCAACAGTGCCTGGCCTGCTGTGGGCACCCCGGAAATGTCAGCTCATGCAGTCCTTATGAACTCTCCTTGGTGTTTTTCCTATGATGGGCTATTTATAGTATTTTATGAGCAAGCCTCTCCCCACCTTCTTCTACCACTTGAGCCAAGTAGGCTTAGATAGTGGATATTTATTTACGTTCCATCTGGCTCCTCAACGAGCCATCACGGGATTCTGGGGGGTATGCCTTGCAAGTCTCCACCAGCATGTGCAGTGTGTGGCCTCCCATTCGACATCCCCACCTCTACCTCCCTCCCAGAACGTCAGATAAGTGGAATCATACTGTAGGTAGCCCGCTGAGTCGACGTCTTTCTCTTGGCATGGTGCATTTCAGATTCCCCCATGTTCTCGTGTATCCCAGGACTTGGTTCTCCTTTTTAATACTGAGCTGTACTCCGTCATAAGGATGTTCTACACCCCGTGTCTCCATTCACCGGTTGAAGGACATTTGGGTTGTTTCCAATTTTGGGGAGATGGTGCAATAAATTCACTATAAACATTTGGATTCAGGTTTTTACGGGAACATAAATTTCCATTTCTTTAGGATTATATTTTATAAGAAACTGCCTAACTGTTTCCCAAGGTGGCCATAGCATTTCGAACCAGCAGAGTGTGAGAATTCTAGTGGCTCTGCAACCTCACCAGCATTTAGTATTCTTACTCTTACCCTCCCTTTTTTTTTGGGGGGGGGGCGCATTTCAGCTAATCTGACAGGGGTGTAGTGATAGCTCATTGTTATTTTAATTTGCTAATTTAATGATGCTGAATATCTTTTCCAGTGCTTATTATTTGTCTATCTTTGTTGGTGAAGCACCTGCTAGAAGTTTGGCCCATTTGTAAAAAATTATTTTTATTAACATATAATGTATTATTTGCCCCAGGGTTACAGGTCTGTGAATCATCAGGCTTACACATTTCACAGTACTCACCATAGCACATACCCTCCCCTTTGTCCATCACCCAGCCACCCTATTCCTACCCCCCTCCCCAGCAACCCTCAATTTGTTTGGTGAGATTAAGAGTCCCTTATGGTTTGTCTCCCTCCCGATCCCATCTTGTTTCATTTTTTCCTTCCCTACCCCCCAAACCCCCCACCCTGCATCTCAAAATCCTCATATCAGGGAGATCATATGATAATTGTCTTTCTCTAATTGACTTACTTAGCTCAGCTTAATACCCTCTAGTTCCATCCACGTGATTGCAAATGGCAAGATTTCATTTCTTTTGATGGCTGCATAGTATTCCATTGTATGTATGTACACACACACACACACACACACACACACACCACATCTTCTTTATCCATTCATCTATTGATGGACATTTAGGTTTTTTCCACAGTTTGGCTGTTGTGGACATTGCTGCTATAAACATTTGGGTGCACGTGCCCCTTCAGATCACTACATTTGTATCTTTAGGGTAAATACCCAGTAGTGCGATTGCTGGGTCATAGGGTAGCTCTATTTTCCACTTTTTGAGGAACCTCCAAACTGTTTTCCAGTGTGGCTGCACCAGCTTGCATTCCCACCAACAGTGGAGGAGGGTTCCCCTTTCTCTGCATCCTCATCAACATCTGTTGTTTCCTGACTTGTTAATTTTAACCATTCTGAGTGGTGTGAGGTGATATCTCATTGTGGTTTTGATTTGTATTTCCCTGATGCCGAGTGATGTGGAGCACTTTTTCATGTGTCTGTTTTTGGCCCATTTCTTTATTAGGTTGGTTGTTTTCTTACTATTGAGAGCTTGTAATCTGATTGGGGTTTGGATCCTTCATGGGATATGGGACCTGCAGATATTCTCTCCCCATCTGTGCCTTGTGTTTTTATGCTCTTAACAATGCCTTGTGCAGAGCAGGAGTTTTTAATTTTGCTGATGTCCAATTTATCAATATCTTGTTTCATGGATTGTGCTTCTGATGTCATTCCACCCGTTTTTAATTTATTTTAATTGTCTTCCAACTCTGGACAGCGTTGGGGTGTGGCTTCCAGGCAGCTGCTGTGCGGGGCAGCCCTGCTGTCTGCTCCCTCCCCTCTGCACCCTCACTGTGGTCACCAACCAGCACTCCTGTCCAGAGGAACGTAGGGCCACAAGTGAACGTAGGGCCACCTCTCAGGAGCCCTGGTGAAAGGGGTCGTCAGAGAGAAAAGTCACTGAGGATGTCTCCTACAAACACTGGGTCCTTGCCAGGTCACCTGCTACACCCCCACTTTCTCAAGATGTCTTCATTCCAGAAACTTTATTGCTTTTCCTGGCCCCAGTCTTGGTGGGAGCCACTACAGTCCACCCCATGGATCTCCCTAACTTTGAATGTCAGGAAACAAGGTTGAGCCCCTTTTCTCCCCAAAGGATTTGGAACCTAATGCAAATTTTCTAGGGAGTGGCAAACTTGAAAAAATCTGCAAAAATCTCTTTCTCCTTAACTGCAGGATACTGATTATCCACCCATCTCCACATTGCCTGGACAAGAAGGTTGGCTCCGGATGCCTTGTGCTCTCTACTCTCAGAAATGGGGCTCCAAGTGTTCAGCTCAATGGACCTCTTACTGGACCACTGCTCTGCCTGCACTATGTTGTGCCAGCCCCAAGGAAAGACAGGATCCTTGGGCATCAGTGGCTTCTTTGTTTCCAGCTTTGCCGGAGTGGATCTGGAAGGTATCCATGTATCAGTGCTCAGGGAACCAGAGAGTTCTGGAGCCCCAAGGCTGGGCTGTGAAGCATGTCTCTCCCATCTAAGGTAAAGTGGGCATTACCTCTGTTTCTGCCGCTACTGTTGCAATAATGCTCAAATGTCCATGGTTCCCTCCAAGACTGCACGTGAGTCAGAACTCTGCAGCTCAGTCGATGACTTGTTTCAAGTGGCGGGAAGCAGAATTTGGGATTGTGCCCCTATCAGTGCCTACACAAAGAAATCTCCTTTGTGTGGTCTTGCCCATGCTGGGACTCCCTCACAGGATGCTTGGGGAAAGGGGTTTGCTTCAGACCTGGAGCATTCTTACCTCCCTCTGAGGCATTTCCCCCGTTCCAGTCTCCAGAACAACACAGTGACTTGGAGGGGTTGGTGACCTTCAGCTGCACTAATTCCCTCCTTTGGGCATTGAAATTGATTTTCTTCCTTGTGGCATGTAAAGATTCAAAGCGTGCCCCTTGCTCCCTGTCCCAGGAGGGTTCCTCCATCAGCAGCTGAGTTGGGGACCAGGCAAGCGCCGGCCACCCGTGTAAGGGGAGGCCTCCCTGAGCATCTGCCTCAGCTCCTGAGCTCGTCTGTGTGTCTCTGGGTGTGCAAGCTGGCCGCAGGTTCTGCCAGGTCGGAACGGGCCGGGTTTGCAGCGGCTCTCTTGCCAAACCAGATCTTAATAAAGGGGGGCCGTGGCCCTTTATGTTTCGCGGGTACCTTCTTGGAATTTCTGTATTTGTGGCAGCCTCCAGAGAACTCCCCATGGCCTCTCCACCCCGGGGGTGAGGGGAGTGACTGGCAGGTACGTGGAGTTGTGCTCCCGGGGAATCGCTTGCTAGTCTCCGTTCCCCACCAGCATCTGGCTTAGGACACCTCCCAATGCCTGTCTTTGCCATCCCCAGCCCTCTGTACCCACCTTCTGGCCTGGCCCTGCCCATGGCCTGCTGCCCAGACCTGCCCCAGACCCTACCCTTTCTCTCACAGGGGGACCAGAGGAAATCCAAGGTGCTGGGGGACAGGATGGAGGTAATTTAGAGATGGTGGGTTTGTGTGGCATCTCGGTCCCCATGCTTTTCCAGAAGATACAAAGAGGGCAGCCCCAACCATTCTCCCGCCCCCGTTTGTGCCCCTCCACACCTTTTCCCGCTCTGTCATGGACATATTTCCAGAAGGCACCTAGGACCCGGCACTCTCTTGCTTCAGATAGCTTCTTCTTTTCTGGAGCATAAAGCCCAAACACCTTAATGTTCCTTGTCAAGTGGGCCCTGGGTTAGGATAACTGTGTTAGGGTCATTTCTGTGTTCTCCAGACACACTGTCCACCTGATAGCCACCTCCTTCTGGTTCTTCTTCACTTACTCCTCCTGCTTTCAGCCTCTGGGGCCTGCACTTGGTGGATCCTGCCCCTCTCCCCTTGCCCCTCCAGGTTGGTTCAGGGCTCAGCTCGATAGATATTTCCTGCAGGCAGGAGGGACAGTGCCACCCCACCCCCTGGGCTTTCCATGCTGGTGGTAGGACACAGACAATGAGGAAACAAATAATAAAGATCATATAAGACAGTGAGGCCTACAGGGTGGAAACATGCAGACTGACAGGCGTCCAGCAAGGTGACGTTTGAGCTGGGTGAGCCCAGTCCCTCAGTGATCTGGAAGGCGGGAGAAGAAGAGGTTCAGAGGCTCCGAGGGGAGCAGAGGCTTGCTGTGTCCCAAGCAGCCCAGGAACAGGGACGAGCCTGGTGCCTCAGGCACTCAGAAGGGATGGATGGTTCCAACGCCCTCTGTCCTCTCTTCACCAACATGATCTTCAGCAGCAAAGCAAATAATAGTAATGACCAGAAAAGACATGGAGACAGTGAAATATCTTTTATTGAACTTAGTATATATAATCATGCCAGAAAAAAAATTTACAGGACAAACAAGAAAAATATGTCATAAACGAATCTTATTAAATTACATGAATGTGGAAAAACTTATTCCTACATATTGGTCTGCTGACGTAGTAAACAACAACATGATAGTTTCTCATTTTGAGCCTTGACCCCTGCAGACGTGCCCATGGTTTTGCCAACGTTTTTCGTGTGTTCATGTTCGATATTCACCACAGCTGGATTTGTCCATCTGTCTTCACCCATAGACGGATGAAGAACACCGCCTTACTAATTCTTTTTTTTTTTTTTTTAAAGATTTTTATTTATTTATTTGACAGACAGAGACCACAAGTAGGCAGAGAGAGAGGAGGAAGCAGGCTCCCCACTGAGCAGAGAGCCAGATGTGGGGCTCGATCCCAGGGCCCCGAGATCATGACCTGAGCCGAAGGCAGAGGCTTTAACCCACTGAGCCACCCAGGCGCCCCCCGCCTTACTAACTCTAATCTCAAAGAGTTTCCTCCACATGAAGCGACGGATATATGAACAGTTGGGAAACGTCTTAAATACAGGGATCATTTGGGCACAGAGTTATAAAAATTCCATTTCAAATGTCTCTTCTGGTAGAAAATCACTAAAATGTATCACCAAAAAATTCTTCACCGATTTCTATTTTATTCAGTAGAAACTCAGAGGTTTTCTTCTTTTATGAAAATCAGAGCGATGGTTGAATGACGGAGAACAGGACGTGACTCGCTTTAGATCGAGTGATCGGTTCTTGGTGTGGAAGACTCAAGACTTTCAGGCGTTGCTCTTTAGAGCTTTTCTGGCATTTTCATAGCAGGGGCTTTTCGTCATTTCTCCTGGCATTCTTCTGTAAATTTGCTTCTTTTTCTATTTAATTGTCCATTTCCTTGCCTTTGTTTGCTGCAGTTAATGGCCTTCTCCACCATCTCTGGGCATAGATCTCAAGGAACAGCTTTAATGCTCCATGTTTCTCTGTACGTAGTCCAAGACAGGTTTGGGCCAGTGGCAAATATTTTCCTGACCGATTAACCTCGTTTATAAATTCGCGTGAGGATAAAACTCCTAAATCGTACCACAGCTGTAAGATGTTATTTTCTCGGTTCTCTTTCAGTTTTCAAACAAATGAACAACAATGGGAAATAATGAATTTCACTCTTAAAGACACTATTCAATTTCCATAAACTGAAATGAACTGAAATTTGCACTTATAAAACAAAAGGGTCATACCATGCCGTTCACATGTTTTAAATTTGAAAAACGTATGAACTTCCCAGTGATCATGTAGGAAGACAAAACTGAAGCCACTTAAGTTCTTTTTCTTCGTCACTGCAATCACAGGGCTATCTCCTTTTATTTAGAAGCTACTGTTTAAGTGCAGATGTGTGTGTGTGTGTGTGTGTGTCCACAGGACTTGGAGACAGAATCTATGCCCAAAGTGAACCTGCACAACTCTGGACACGACAAACTTACTCTTAAAACACAAGCATATAGGGGCACCTGGGTGGCTCGGTGGGTTAAAGCCTCTGCCTTCAGCTCAGGTCATGATCTCAGGGTCCTTGGATCCAGCCCCAACCGGCTCTCTGCTCAGTGGGGAGCCTGCTTCCTCCTCTCTCTCTCTCTGCCTCTCTGCCTACTTGTGCTCTCTCTCTCTCTGTCAAATAAATAAATAAAATCTTAAAAACAAAACAAAACCCAAGCATATAATCGAGTCCATGTGTCTCAGGGACCTCTATATGACCAGGAGTTACTGGAATTAGCCTCCTTGTAGAACTCAGTGTGTATTAAAATGTTAAAATGTTAAGTATGTATTAGTTTGCAGTTTGCATATATATTCTTTTTTAAAAAGGTTTTATTTATTTATTTGTTAGAGAGAGAGAGAATAAGCAGAGGAAGGAGCAGGCAGGGAGAGAAGCAGTCTCCCCATTGAGCCAGGAGCCTGATGCGGGACTCGATCCCAGAACCCCAGGATCAGGACCTGAGCTGAAGGCCAAAGCTTAATCGACTGAGCCCCTCAGGTGCCCCCTGTCTACATATATATTCGTTTTTTTTTTTTAAAGATTTATTTATTTATTTGAGAGAGAGACAGTGAGAGAGAGCATGAGCGAGGAGAAGGTCAGAGAGGAAAGCAGACTCCCCGTGGAGCTGGGAGCCCGATGTGGGACTCGATCCCGGGACTCCAGGATCATGACCTGAGCCGAAGGCAGTCGTCCAACCAACTGAGCCACCCAGGCGTCCCTACATATATATTCTTAAAGCTCAAAGTAATGGAAGTAGGCATTTGGACCAAGGCCAACAAAAGATTTTTGGGGGAAAGGAGTATTTTATCACTGACACCATTCAGAATTGCTGGCACATGGTGAGAAAACACCCCCCCCACAATGCAACCCCTTTCTTTTTGCATCCGCGGCGGCTGGTTTTCCGTTGGCGGGATGGCTGTTGTGTTCAGAGAGCAGGTGAATGAGGGGAGGGTAGTGAGAAACGAGACCAAAGGCACTGGCAAGAGCCAAGAACTGAGAGGGTCTTGCAGGTCATGGCGATGGTGTGTGGCTTTTATCTCGAGTACCATGCATTCTTATAGTGTCAGCTAGACGCCACCATGGAACATGAATTTACAGAATCGTGGGATGTCCTTCCTAAGGGCATGCAACATATTTCATGAATCTTTGTAAACCTGGGATTTTCCTCGTTGCTTAGGAGAGATTGAATGTATGAAAATAGCCAGGCCGTATATAAACATTGAACTCTGACCCACAGTCTGCAGTGTCCGCCTCAGCAAACTAATGTGTTATCTGTAGCAACCAGTCCAGGAAGCTAAACAATAACCCCAACAGTTGGCCTCAGGTGCTTAGGATTTGATGAATTGCTGACAGCCTACCAAAGTTTCACCCCTGCTTCTCATTTAGGACCATAGTGGAGAAAGCCACACTTGTACCCATAACCTGTCACGCAGAATGCCCCCCTTCTAGCTAGCTCACCTCCAGCTTCTCCATGCCACCAGGCTAAACCCGGAGCCTTCCCTTTTCCCACTGCAAAATTTTCTCACTAACCTGCTTGCCTTTGAGTCTCTGCCAAACACAAGAGGGAATGGCTGACTCCCTTGCTGTCTGTACGAAGGTCTGAATACCTAACTGTGGTATTCTCATTTGGGTGGTTTTCCTTAATTTCCACACCTTACACAATACATGAGTGAATGAATGAGTTACAGTCTTGCCATCCAGCAGCCAACAAAAGTGATGGGAGAGAGAAGGCTAAGGACGGGGAGATTAACAACAACTGGAATGGCCAACGACAGACACAGTAGGGCTGCTAGTGACCAGAGGAGCACGTCTTCCTAAGTCTCTGGGTCTGGTCACCGGCTGCTTCCTCCAGAAGCCTGCTCCTTTGGACACGTATGATCCTACTCTGCGGAGTCAATCCTAACCTGCTCTTCTCACTTACTAGATTGTGAGCGTCTCCCCACTTCATAGGAAATTCTTCAAGGATGCAGCTTTTAGATGGTTGCATAGTGTTCCATGAGGATTGCTTCTGGTTTTAAACAGAAAATTCCAGAGTCAACGTTAGCACTAAAATTTAAAGTTTTTTCTTACATGCTTCCAGATTGCCCTCCTTAAAAGTTTAGAGAATTTGCCTTTGTATTCGAAGTGTATGGAGAGTATACAGTTCCTACTTCTTTGTCTGCATTTTGTAGTCTTTTCCAATCTTTGTGCGTTTTAAAGCCCCAAAGTGTTACATTGTGTGGATTTACATTTCTTTGGTAACTAATGGGCTAAACATCTTTTTTATGCAGTCGTTAGTCACTTTATTTGTTTTATTTTTAGATAAATTTTCTTGTTCGTGTCCTTTTTACCTCTGTCATTTTCTGGGCCAATTCCATACAGTTTTAATACTGTGTTTCTATAATTTATTTTAATATCTGATAGGATAAATCACTATAATTCCCATTTTTTTCCCCAGAACATTGATGAGCATTTAACTTTCATGAAGGTTTTGACTGAAATTGTATTCTGTTTACACCTCAATTGGAAAAGGGCTATCTTTAGCATAAATACTATCAGAACATAGTCTATTTATCCATTTATCCAGACGTTTTTCTTTTGTTAATAGACATCCTTCTGTCTGTTTAGTTTATTCTGATATGTTCAGATTTTCTGTTGTGATGGTGGATGATATTATTTTGTATTATTAATTATGGTTAGTTTTTAACCGGTCATATGGGTAAATAGGAAAGAATATTTAAAAATATTTATCTATTTACAACTGCCACGAGACTGACCTCTTCGTTGTTCTAATGTTTCTTTTCAATTCATTCTCTTGGGTTTTCAAGGTCAACAAACATGTGGAGAAATACTAAGAAATTTGCCTGTATGTCTCCAATAGTCATCAATTTCAGATTTTGTCTTTGCCTTACTGAATTGCCTGGAACAGACAGAACATTGCTAATGGCCATCATAAGCACCCTTGTCTCATTGCTCCCTTGGACAGAAATGATGCCAGTTTTCCACTGTCCTGGGTGATACTGACTGTGGTTTGAGGTAGATGTTCTGTATTGTTTTAAGATCAGATGCATTTATTCCAAATTCGTTGAGTTTTTAGCAAGAGGATATTGACGTCATACCGTGCTTTTCTATCTTTCATCCGTCAGCCTCCATGATTGTATACAGTATGTGCTGTGGTTTCCTGATTCCATCATTCATTCAGTTTGAGCAATTGGCATTTTACTGTAAGGACAAGTATTTTCTTTGCACCTTCTTAATTTAGAAAAAAAAATTTATTTATTTATTTCTCTATGGATTCATGGACTCGATTTATTCAGTGGCTTATAGTCTGTTATTATTATTATATAAACAGTATGTTGATATTCATATCGCCTCAGATTTGGCAATTGGGAGTCCCTCCCATCTGGTTCCTGTTCCCATGACTCTTCAAGCTTTTTTTTTTTTTTTTTAAATTTTCTGGTATTGAAAGACTTCGAGTTCATCTTGTTCTTGCTCTGCCCTATTTCTAATTTCAGTTACTTCTCCAAGGAGCTCTGCCTAAAACAAAACAAACAAATAATAAACAAATATGGATCCCTCCGTGGTGGTGCTACAGGATGGTTTCCTTTTTGCAGTGGTAACGAATTAGAATTTTGGAGCCGACTCTGTGAGGTCTAGGCTTGAGCACATGAATACCTACACGGAGCGTAATGGCAGTTGAGTTTCTCACTGTACAGCACATGTGGGAAGGAAGAGATGAGAAGTGTACTGTGTTGTGCTGGATTAGAATGGAAGATAGCAGATGAATCCATGGTTTTTAATATTATCTATCTACCTTCCTACCTGCCATCTGTCTCTCATCTATCAATTATCTCTCCTATCATCTCTCTATCATCTATCTGTATCTACCTACATATTTATCATTTATAGATATAGAAATAAGTAGTGATGCCTAGGTAATACGTGTGTGTGCCTCTGTGTATGTGTATGTATATATGTGTGTGTCTGTGTATGATGTGCATGTGTATTTGTATTTGTGTGTGCATGTGTGTTTGCATGTGTATATGCTTGTGGGCATGTGAGCACATATATGTATTTGTATGTGGGTGCATGTGTATCTCTGTGTGTATATGTGTGTATTTATATGTGTGTGCATGTATATGCATGTGTGTATGCATGTGCACATGCACACGTTTTTCCCAGCTGTCTGCCTAGAGGACCTAGAAGCAATGACACACTGGTAACAATGAACATGTCTTAGTGATAAGACGTTTATTTTTAATTATTAATCTCAACTAAATTTTTAAAAAGTTTATCCTTCTTTTGTGCGTGTTATAGGGACATTTTGTAAATGTTCTGCAGCATTTTAAAGACTGCGGTCTGGGCAGTAGCACTGTCCAATAGAACTTTCAGTGATGATGGAAATGCGACTTGTCTGCATGATGGTATACACTAGACACGTGAAACGTGGTTCGTTAAGACCGAAGAACTGATTCTTCATTTTCTTTTAGATAAGTTTGATTTTAAACAGCTACCCATGGTTAGTGGAAAGCATATTAGACTTTTGGGTAGAAGGTTTGAAAGTTCTGTGCATTCAAGTTTTTTAATAAAATGGTTCAAATCCATTTTGTTCAAATACCATATTGGATCTTTGGGTATATGATATTGCCTCTTCCATATACACACACACGTATGCAAGTTTATTAATATCGAACAAATCATCTCTATTTTTTGTTTGTCTATCTGGCAAAGATGGAGAGAAAAATGTTCGCATTGACCGTTTTTGCTTCAGTCCTTCCTTTGTTAAATATTAATATTATCATCCCTGATTTATTTCTGTGTCTGCATGGTAAGTCTTCGCCCGTCGCCTTATTTGGCATGTAGAAAGAACTCAGTATTTATTTGTGGAATGAATAAATGCATGAATGCATTTTTTAAACTTTCTGGGACGTTTTATTGTGAGTGTGCTCCTTTACAACAGCATAGAACTGGGTTTTGTTCGTGACCCAAACCAAGTCTTTTAATAGAGAAATTTAACTCATTTACATTTTCGTATAAAATTAAAGCATATCCATGTTGTTCCTTCTGGGTAAGGATCCTGGTGATCCTCTTACCTTGAAGGGTTCCATATTCATGCAGCCTAGGGAAGAGGTTTCCTTTTTATTTTTTTTTAATTAATTAATTTATTTTTTATTTTTTTAAAGATTTAATTTATTTATTTGACAGACAGAGATCACAAGTAGGCAGAGAGGCAGGCAGAGAGAGAGAGGAAGGGAAGCAGGCTCCCTGCTGAGCAGAGAGCCCGATGTGGGACTCGATCCCAGGACCCTGAGATCACGACCTGAGCCGAAGGCAGCGGCTTAACCCACTGAGCCACCCAGGCGCCCGAGGTTTCCTTTTTAATTATCACTTCCCTCCTCCCTTTTTCCTTTCCTTTTGAACTACTTTTATATCCAGGTTAAGTGTCCTTTTTTCTTATTTCTTTCTCATTTTTTATGTATTGACCCTTCTGGAGCCCTGGTCTTCTAATTCTCTACTTAAAAAATGTATCAATCATATTTTTCACCCCAAAAGCAATTTTCCCCCCAGATTTTTCCTTTTAGGACCACCTCCCATAGTTTCCTCATTGAAATGCTCTCTTGGAAGAACACCTAAAGACTACATTTTTCTCCTGTTCCTTGCACTAACTCTGCCATATAACGTGACATTTGCTCTAATTGCTCAGATGTATGCCTGCATCTTGAATGGCTAAATATTTCCATATGTCTCGTGATTTCTCTCTGTTTTCTCTCCCATCCAGGGGAGGTCAGAGGGTAATCTGACAGGGGATTCTGGAGAGGATGTCAGGGCTCCTGTTTAAATCTGTCAGGCTCTGTGGAAGGGAGGAGGGAAAAGTTTAGACTTACCGTGGGCTTCCTTTGCCAAATTAGCTTCAGGGATCTACAGCCAGAGCCCCCAGGCAGGCCTGTTCACCTCTCTGTTTGTGGTCGGTTGTGGCAGGCTCTGGTCCATGGAAATAGTGTCCCTCTTCTCTGTTCGCCGTGATGGCAGGGGTTGAGAACTGTTTAATGACCTTCACCATCCAGAACGTGTGTGCTTGGACAATATAGGAGAGAAACTGAGTTTAAAAACTAGCAGAGAGGGGTGCTTGGGCGGCTCAGTGGGTTAAAGCCTATGCCTTCAGCTCAGGTCATGATCCCAGCATCCTGGAATCGATTCCCGCATCGGGCTCTCTGCTCAGCAGGGAGCCTGCTTCCTCCTCACTCTGTGCCTGCCTCTCTGCCTACTTGTGATCTCTGTCTATCAAATAAATAAATAAGATCTTAAAAAAAAAAACTAACAGAGAACCCTCTGGGATTGAAGGTAGCTCTACACAAAGAACTGGATGCCCCCACTGCCCCTGCCTGGCCACCAGCATGTCATGTCCGGATTACCTCCCCTTGTGGATTGTGGTCATGCTGATTGAACTCAAAGGTGTCCTTTTGTTCTCTTCACTCTTATTTGTGTCTGAAGTTCATGAAGTTCAAATCTGACAAACTTTGGGGTTGAGGGATACCAAGGCAAAAGGCTGAAGAGCGGTTTGATATGGAATATAAAAAGCTGACCTGCCCAAACTGAATTCTCAAAGCACCACGGCCCTTTCCAGGACCCTGTCCAGCCAAATCCTGACTTGGGTGGTACAAAGTGGTGAAGGTGACCTTGCACCTCTTTGCTCTCCCACACAGGCAAGGGCGTCCTTGGAACCAGAGGTATTTTGCTCTGAGAAGAGAACTGGGGGTGCCTGGGTAGCTCTGTTGGTTAAGCCTCTGCCTGTGGCTTGGGTCATGATCCCCAAGGTCCTGGGATCGAGTCCTGTGTTGGGATCCCTGCTCTGCAGGGAGTCTGCTTCTCCCTCTGCCCCTCCCCCCATTTGTACTCCCTCTCCCTCCCTCTCTCTCAAATAAATAATAAAATCTTTAAAAAAAAAGAGAGAGAGAGAGTGAGAGAAGAGGTACGGTGGGTTGGAGGGGTAGCGGGGAGAAATGCTGGGTGTGCATGATGGTGATAAATGACTACAGGCCAGACTCGGCTGGGGTACTCCAAGGGCTCTGCTCCTCTCCTCCCAGCATCTGGGTGAGCAGATTTGCCTTCTGAGTCCAAGCCCTGCCCTAGTGACCATGATGCATATATACATCCTTGGGAAAAAGTGGGGGCTCCGGGGCAGGTCCCAACTCTGCTGTTCGTTAGCAGTGGGATCTGGTCAAACTTCTGAGGTTTGGCTCCTCTCCCATAAGTGGGATAAACATCTCCATTTCAAAGGATCTGCATCATGAAGCTTCTTGCTAGATAGTGAAGGGTACCTGTTGGGTTCTCAATTCATAAATGCACACTGGTCCATAAACACACATGGAAAAAGAATGGCACCGTCGTTACGATGGCAAGTGCTGGAGTGGGAGTGCCTGCTGTGAAAATTCCTGTTTTTTTCCTCACTGGCTGCACGTCCTGAGCACACTTGGCCTCTTTGAATCTTACGTTTCTCCTTTGTAAAACAGGGACGAGTCCTCCTTACTCTGTAGTTCTGGTAACAGCGTTACATGAGATGTGTGCTAGAACACCCCAGAACACTGCCTGACACATAGTAACAATCCTATACAAGGTCGACATTTTATGTATTTATTTGACAGAGATCACAGGCAGAGAGGCAGGCAGAGAGAGAGAGAGAGAGAGAGAGAGAGAGAGGAGGAGGCAGGCTCCCTGATGAGCAGAGAGCGCAATGCTGGGCTCTATCCCAGGACCCTGAGATCATGACCTGAGCCGAAGGCAGAGGCTTTAACCCACTGAGCCACCCAGGCACCCCAAGGTCGACATTTTAAATAAATTTTAAAACCCCCCGCAATCCCAGTATTTCTACTTTTTGGCATCAGAAGAAGCATTAACACAAATACACAAAGATGTTAATCGCAGAATTGTGGCAGTACAGTGGGAAACACTGGAACAGCCTAAATGTTCATCGTAAACAAACACTGGTGTATCTTTTTACAGGACCCTGTGCAACAGTTTGAAACACTCAGGCAGCTCTCTGTGTGCCAGTGTGGTCACAGCTCCGGGACCTCCCAGTGGCTGAACTTACAGCCCTGCAGTAACACACCGAGTATGACGATATTCTGTAAGAAAACTGGAGACAGTCTCCATCTCCATACAGCGCTGCCCCCACAGGCATGTGTGAAGCCTGGGCACGCAAATCTCTGCTGAAGTGTTCTCTAACCATTTTGAAATTTTGGAAAAATCGTGAGATTCTTTTTTTTTTTTTTTTTAAGATTTTATTTATTTGACAGACGGAGGTCACAAGTAGGCAGAGAGGCAGGTAGAGAGAGAGAGAGGAGAAAGCAGGTTCCCCGCTGAGCAGAGAGCCCGATGTGGGGCTCCATCCCAGGACCCTGGGATCATGACCTGAGCCGAAGGCAGAGGCTTTAACCCACTGAGCCACCCAGGCGCCACTCGTGAGATTCTTAATAGTTGAATCTTTGAACTGTGTTTTGCAAGTGATGGGATGACTGATCATGCACGTGAGTGGGGAGATGTGTCAGTAACAGCATGGACCAGGACCTGGAAACAGATTGGCAGTGGTGGTGGCAGCAGCCATGGTGGGGTGGGGGTGGAGGGGGTTCCACCTGGGAACAGCGGTGGGACCTGCAGCATGAGACCAGCTTACCTGTCCGTCCTGGGAGCTGGTCCCTGTGGGGTCTGCACAGATATTAGCTCTTTAACCTGAGTGCCAAGATGGGAACTGTGAACGCTTAGGCAGTTAACTCTGTCAGTAAATGACCACAAAATAAAAACATACACGTGGATATTGTGGATATTATAATAAAGCATTATGGGAGTTATTAGAAGCTTCAAAGACATAAAAATCTCTGTTTTTATAAACTGTTACTGCATTACAAAGCAAACACCCACAGGCTTGGATTGAAAGATTGTCCCATTTGATGGAAGAGAACATGGCTTTCATATAAGGTTCAGGAGAACCAATTATCAATGAGGGGGGCGAATTTAAAATTAACTTTTCCAAGTAATTGAAGATACAGTGATAGAATGCCTAAACAGGCATTTTGACTTATATACGAATGATGAAGCTACTTTCAGTTTCTTGTATGACCTCCACAAGTTACAGGAAATGTCAAAGGAAACATTAAAATGCCATTGTATAAATTTACATTGAAAATTAAATTCAGACTTACACAAAACTGATTCTTACGAAGAGTTAAATCTTTTTAGAAAAATCGTTCCATGGGAATCATCAGCTCTAGATGTACTAAAATTTGTATTTCAAAATAATTTATCAGAAACATATCCCCGTGCTGTCACAGCCTGTAAAATACTCTTCAGAGCTCCACTAACAGTTGTATCAGCAGGAAGATCATCCTCAAATTAAAAATGATCAAATATTATTTGCAATCTTGCAGCTTGATTGACATCACTTTCAGTTGTGTCAGTTGAAGATGAAGTTGCTAAAAGTATAATTTTTGATGACCTAATAAGTGATGTTGCAGACATTTGCAGAAAAGAGAGCCAGAAAGATCTTACGATCAATCAAAAGATCATATTAAGGAAGTATTATTTACTGTATTATATAAAATTATGACACCATTTTTTTTTTTTTTTTGCAATTTGTAACTTATGTTGTTACTCATGTAATCATTTGCCCCATTACATCTTACAAGTAACAGACTTTTCCAAGGGGGGGAGATGTATTTTATTACCTTCGTGTATCATATCAGGTGGTAAACGATGCCTCTGTCATATTACAAGTTGATATTTGGTTTGAAAACTTTGTTAAAGGGCTGTCTACCAAGCTTCTAATTCTTATGGGAAGGCACTTCGAGGCTATGCAAATATCCTGTTTTTTACCACACTTCTGCTTGCCTACTAATTTTAGCATCCATTGCCAATTCTTGCCTGCAATGATTATTACCAAGGATCTAAATAACCAAGATACTCATCACAAAAGTAGAAGAAACAATTCTAAGATTTGTGTGGAACCATAAAAGACCTCAAAGAGCCAAAGCAATCCTGAGAAAAAAGAAAAAAGCTGGAGGCCTCAGGCTTCCTTATTTCAAACTATATTGCAAAGTCATAGTAAAAACATTATGGTACTGGCGCAAGACAGATACATAGACCAGTGGAACAGAATAGAGAGCCCAGGATGCCCAAACGTGCATGTCCAGTCAACTGATAGTAAGGGAGCCTAGAACACCCAGTGGCGGAAAGGACAGTCTCTTCAACAAATGGTGCAGGGGAAACTGGAGAAACACATGTGGAACAATGAAATTGGACCCCAACCCACTTACAAAAGCTAACTGAATGGATCAAAGCGTTAAACCTAAGACCTGATACCAGAAAATTCCTAAAAACAATGTAGGGAAGCTCATTGGAATTGGTTTTGGCAATGATTTTTTGGACCCAGTGCCAACAGCACAAAAAACAAAAGCAAATATCAACAAACAGGACCCCATAAAACTCCAAAGTTTCTGTACAGCAAAAGGAACAGTTAACAAAATGAAGACAACCTACGGAATGGGAGAATATTTTTGCAAACCATGTATCAGATAAAGGGTTAGACTAAAAAGTGTGCAAAAGAACTCAACAGACCCTTTTTCAAGGAGGACATCAGAATGGCCAACAGGTACATGAGAAAATGCTCAGTGTCTCTCATCATACGGGAACACAAATCAAAACCACAGTAAGATACTACCCCACACCTGTCAGAGTGGCTGGGATCAAGAAGACAAGAGACAACAGTGCTGGTGAGGACATGGTAAAAAGGAAACCCATACATTGTTGGTGGGAATGTATATTGGCCCAACCACTGTGGAAAACAATATGGAGAAATTAAAGATAGATCTATTATAGGATCCAGCAATTCAACTTCGGCCTATATACACAAAGGAAATGAAAACAGGATTTCAGTGAGATACGCGCATTCCCATGTTAATTGCAGCATTACTTACAATAGCCAGAATATGGGCATAACCCAAATGCCCGTCAGTGGATGAATGGATAATGTGGTATATATACACAATAGAATATTAATCAGTCATGAGAAAAGAAGCTATTCTGCCATTTGTGGCAACCTTTGTGGACCTTGAGCACATTATACTAAGGGAGACAAGTCAGGGAAAGACAACCACCATATGATACCCCTTATACAAAAAAAATAAAATCTGTAAAAAGGAGAGTAAAATAGTGGTTACTAGGCCACGGGGGATTGGGGGATAAGATTGAGGGTGTTTAAGGGCGTAAGCTTGGATTGAGTAGTAAATAAGCCATAGAGACCTCATACACAGACCATGCTATCCCGCTCTCTTGAGCTACAATTATGTAACATGATAAATATTGCTACAGTGGCAATCCTGTTTACAATATATAAATGTATCAAAGTAATATGCTGTAAGACCTTAAATTCACACAGTGGTACATGTCAAATTTATTCAATAAAAAAATAAATAACAACAAAAAATAAAAGCACCTGTATTAAAGACGTTTATGAAAGTGGTACTTGTGGGATACATTGTGAGTTATATCATAGAATGGAAGTGAGAGCTCTTTGGTCATGCTTTTAGAGAAGAGTATATAAATACTTGTAATAAAGTTCGTAAATGTGGTCCCTGCTTGGGATGAATTAAAGTGTGTTTTTAAGTGAGGGATAAAAAAGAACTGTATTACCATAGTGTGTGCTAATGGTGACTTTCTATTTCCATCATTCCTTCTGTACATGTTAATTGAAATTTGTAGTAAGGAAGAGCTGTTCCTATTTGTGTGTGTTTGTTTTTTTATTTATTATGGATATCAGCATGGACTTATGGATATATGTTTTATTCTAAGGGTTACGATATATTATTATTATTTATTTTCTTGCTTAAATAGTCCAAGGTTTGGCCATTGGGAGCTCCTCCAAGCTGACTTGAGGGCCTTTCAATGTGTCCCCTTTACTTGTGCCCTTTGTAAGTTTCTGGCATTACAAAATTTTTCCCTACCCCAACCCTGAGATCTCCTTTCATGTTGCGTTTTCAGAGTAAATGCAGAGGAACTCTTTAAAATTCTTTTTTTTTTTTTTTAGATTTTATTTATTTGTCAGAGAGAGAGGGAGAGAGAGCGAGCACAGGCAGACAGAAGGGCAGGCAGAGGCAGAGGGAGAAGCAGGCTTCCCGCCGAGCAAGGAGCCCAATGTGGGACTCGATCCCAGGACGCTAGGATCATGACCTGAGCCAAAGGCAGCTGCTTAACCAACTGAGCCACCCAGGCGTCCCGGAACTCTTTAAAATTCTTAACATGAACTGGACGTGTCTCACGATGTGCCCACATCAACACACAGTCTGCTCTTTGGGTGGCTGATGGGAGAGACTTCATGACCACTAGAATCCCAGGGTGTGTGTGGATACACGTGGGTTATCATTATGGACATAGGTGCTCTTCTTCTTAGCCCTGCCACCAGGAATGGCAAACTACTTTCTGGAGTAGCCCGAATGGAATGGAGAGTTGTTGTTGTTTTTTTTTTTTAATTTTTAAAGAATTTTATTTAATTTTTGAGAGAGAGAGAGAGCAGCAGGCAGAGGGAGAAGCAGACTCCCTGCTGAGCAGGAAGCCCGATGTGAGACTCGATCCCAGGACCCTGGGATCATGAACTGAGCCAAAGACAGACGCTTAACCTACTGAGCCACCCAGGCATCCCTGGAATGGAGAGATTTTTAAGGGTCTGCTGGGGCCTGGAAGCTGGGACTGGGCATTGCCTGTTGGTTTTACTGACTCTGCCTGAATATGAAGTATGTCCAATTTTAGGGTTTCTCTGACTCTTGGCCCAGCCAGCCCACCTCTGATTTTAAGTAGAACTCTAACTGCCAACAAAGGATCTGCTGCCAGCACCATTTTCCAGAGAAATAAACCTGTTTTGCCAAAAAAGAAATCTCGTTCTCTAAGCAGAGACTTGGAGAATAAAATGTACATATTCCAAATGTTTTTAAATTAAAAGAAAAATATACTCGCCCCCACCTCCCCAAGTTATCTTGGGGAGTGGTGGTGGTAAGATGGAATTTTGGGAACAAAGTATGTATACTCTTTTCAAGGCTCTGACTGTAAATTTCAAGTCTCATTGTTTAGAGTAATAGAACGCTTGTAACGCCTCCTAATTTTATGGTGTCTTATAGATGGGCTGCTTTAGTTTATGGTAAAATTCAACTAAATAGAAAAGAATCGTTTATTTAGGAAACACTTAAAATTTTTCCAATTAAGTGCTTTAAATTTTTAAAATCTTTTAAATTTTGTTAATAAAGGAACTAAACTTTGTTGCCTGGTAGAAACTCCAGCCTCTTCTACATTTTTGGCTATTCCAAGAAGCACACTTGAGAAGCTCAGCTGGTGTCAGAAGAGGGCAAAAGATGTGATTATGTTTTCAATACTTAGAGCCCTTCGTGCGGTTGAGAAGGAGCAGAGGGAGATCGAGGAGAGGAGGAGAGCCCCTCTCCCAACCCTTTGCCCACAGAAGGAGGGGATAAAGGCTGAACAGAGCCAGGTGTGAGGGTCAAGGTCCGACATCTCAGTGAACAGAATATCTATTTCCTTTTCTTTTCTTTTTTTTTTTTTTAAAGATTTTATTTATTTATTTGACAGAGATCACAAGTAGGCAGAGGGAGGAAGGGAAGCAGGTTCCCTGCTGAGCAGAGAGCCCGATTCAGGGCTCTATCCCAGGACCCTGGGATCATGACCTGAGCCGAAGGCAAAGGCTTTAACCCACTGAGACACCCAGGCGCCCCCAGAATAACTATTTCCTGTGATATTTGTTAATTGCCTTCATTTGGAGAAAGCCTTCTTAATACTTCCACGTTAGTTGATTTTTTTTTTTTTTACCCCCAATTTTGGCCATTTTTACTCAGTCACTCGACAAACGCCTATTGATTCAGGAGCAGTTGGTGTGGTGAGATCGGGAGGAACTGTGGTGATCTGGGCACCTGAACCCACCTGCCTGGCTGGAAATTTGTGTGGACCGGAGGGAGGAAGGACAAGCCCAGCTGATTCTTGGCACATCACATAGAGGACATCCCTCTGCTGTATCCACATCCCTATTTGTAGCTCTGCTTGGGAAAGCTGCAAAGACCAGGGCGGAGGAATCGGGGGCTTTTTGTGCTAAAATCTGTCTTTTACCTGCTTACATTACAATACTGAATAATTATGTATGTGCAAAAACTGTCAAAAGTATACTTACATTTTGCCGTGTGCTAAAATTACTTTTCATTATGACCTATTTGTACATCATTTGAACCAACTACCTCAGCCTGGAAATGTAAATGTGTTTTTGTTTTTGCTCTGCGGGTTAGGTCAGCAGACGCCTGCAACAAATATGATGGCAAGGGTGAAGGTGACATGATTTACTTAAATCAGGCAATTTCTCCATTAAAGCATCGAAGCCTCAACTCATAAAGACACTCTTTAGTAGATGAACTATAATGTTGCCCCGCATTTGTCATATTAGGTGATTTGAAAGGAAAGAACAATTATAAAAATGAATGTACTTCTCCGTTGAAGGAAGAAGATCTAGTTTTTGCAGCAGGGGGTGGTTAATTTTCCACAGATAAAAACAGGTTTCACAGCAATTCGATAACTGTAACGTCCTACAATTAAAACATAGGAAGAAAAGGTTCCCCTGCCAAAGCCGACAGTCGTAGGAATTAGTTGTTCGGGACCGGCATCGAAGGTTACTCTGTTCCCCATAGGAACAGCTCCATTGCCATAAACTGTGTCGGTGTGTCCCCCGCCCCCCCACCTCACCCCGTTTCCGAGCTGCTTTCAATTAGCAGGGATTATTAAACTGGAAACATTTTCGCTGCTATCGAAGCTGCTTTCCTGCGTTATGAGCTGAGCTAGAGGCGTCACAATAAAAGCTGATGGATTAGCAAAGAATGTACTTACAGCAACTGATGCTCAGTGTCATTTTCCATGCATGTCGCCACCTCTCCTGCCCCCTGGATTTCGTGTTTCTGTTCAGAGATTAACCTTGGTTTCTCTCTCTGGAACCTTCGGCAGGCTGGAGGCTCTCAACTTCCATCTCGACTGCCTGCTTCAAGCCTCCTATCGACCCCCTGCCCCGACCCGGACCCCAAAAATCCAGAGACCTCTCCCCGCCAAATTCCCAGAGGGAAGGTATTAGGTTCCTGTGTTATCGACCTTTTTTTCTTTGGTGTTTAATTGCCGGCACGTTAGAATGACAGCAATGGCAACACACCTCTGGAGAACACAGGCCACAGCGCGTGGCCGGGGTGGAGGCAGGTGTGTGGGTCCTAGTGGAGGGTTGAAAACACTGCAGTCATGTACCTTGAAGCCTCATCTCGTCCTCAGTAATCTTCTGTCTTCTCCTGAGCCTTCGAAAAATTTTCTCGGGTGGACCTTTTGTTTCTCCAACTCACCGAATTAATTTTCCAACACACGCTCCGAGTTAGCGCCATGTGAAGCTTTAATGTGTATTTATTTACTAGATGTTATGTTTATTTATTTACTATATGCTTACTATACGTTCACTATATTTATTTATTTGCTACGTATTTATTGACCCTGTATTTATTATACAAATATATGTGCTTGCATATATACATGTATTTATAGATTACATGATATTTAGATAAAATACACATTTATGTATTTTTTATGTATAGCATTTAATATGTTTATAGATCTCATTCAGTTTGGGCAACAACACTCTGAGTTAGGCATAGTTCATACCCCCTTCCAGAGGAGCAAACTCAGTCTTGTGAGTGTGCTGAGGCTGACTTCGAAAGGAGGCAGAACGCTTACCTACCACGTGGCATCTTTGTCCAAACCGGTGGCTGCTCTCAGCTTCAGATTCCTCCTCTGTCCCAGGAGGGATTTGGAACAGAGCCTCTCTAAAAATCCACTGGTTTATCCACCATCTGCTGGTTGTGTGCTCACTTGGTGCCTGGCACGTCCCCAGACTCTGGGGACGGCGGCGGTGTGCTAGTCAGAGCAGCTCCCTCCTCTCTTGGGACGGGGGCTCACGCCCCAGTTCTGACGCTTTCTGACCAGTGTGCGAGGGTAAGGGCCATCCCTCCTCTGATTCTCCCATCAGGCTCACGGGCTCCATCGGGAGCAAGTTTGGCCGCCAAGAGAGTGTGGGTCCTGAGTCAGGGCTCATTTACCGCTGGAGAGAGGATGCTGGGAAGGCACGCGCGACCACTCTGGGGGCAGCTGAGGGTCACCTGCCAGACTGGAATGAATGCCTATGCCCGCCTGGCCACTCACCACGCATAAGGAGGTCGGGCTTTTCCACTTTGCATAATTGCTCGAGATGTAAGGGCTCAGTGCATCGGCTGGGTCTTGGCTTCGGTTCTATGAGGCCTGCCTCCAGCCCCCTATGCGCTGGTCCTCGTGGCAGGCAGAGAGGGGCTGGGGTGGAGGCCTGGAGCTGGAGGCTGGGAGGGGAGCTGTTCCCCTGGAGGCGGGGCCTAGGGCGCGGCGACCACAGTTATTTCTGGATTATGACTCAAGGCACACAACAAGAAGCATTTATTACCTCCCAAGTAGTGCTGGCTCCGTAGTGCTGAATGGAGAGGTGAGCTATAGCAGTTGTTATCTCTTGAACTAACTGCTATTGCGTGTCCCATGACCAGCCGTGGCAGGGTTTTTGTTCCCATGAATGAATGGGCTATAAATCTGTCGGAGTTGACACTAGCAGCGGTACTAGAGGGTGTAAAGAGAAAATGTGCAGGAGAATCTTGTGGTCTTTGCTTGCCTGGAAAATGAGTTCAATAAAATGGAGGTGATCAGTGCTTATTTATAGGGCAGACGGATACATCCAGCATTGGCGCCAGAATCCAACTTCGTGTTTGCTCGTTTGCTCTCCTCTCTGAAACATAACCCCCGCACCGGGGCGGGCGCAGAGCGGCGTGCAGCTCAGCCGCAGAGGAAGAAAAGGGGCCGCCTGGAGATAAGGAGTGTTTTCCCTGCTTCTGAGATTCAGGAGCGGCCCGTGGTCACCGGCTGCAGGGGCGGGGTTTGGGGCTTTGCAAGGGGCGGGGTTTGGGGCTTTGCAAGGAGCAGGAATGCTGGAGCCCGAGACCCTGAACTGTTCTCTGTTTACATTTCACTTTTGAGGGTGAATGACAGGAAATGGGATAAAATTAATTGCCATTTTTCAGGCCCTCTGAAACAATAAATTCCAGCAACCATAAATTTGGAGCTGGGTTAAGTACTGAAAACAATTTATTGCTAATTTTTCCCTTAATTGCATTCCCAAGAAGAAGGTTTGGTGCTTACTGGTGGAATTATTATATAAAAATTATTCGTTAGAAAGCACAATGAACTGTAAATCAGAACCTTACCTGAAACAGGGTCAGGGTTCCTCACAATTCATCTGTCCTGGTGACAGCCTCAGCAAATGGACCGATCAGGGACAATGTGCCTACTGTCCCCTTGCCCCACCCCCCATGCAACCTCAAGGAGGTTAGGAGTTGATTCAGTGAGATGCCTCACCTCCTTAAAGTGATAGTGTGACTCACTGTGGAAAGGGAGCAGAGAGGACATAATGGAATGATCACACACACATGGCCTCCCTGCCTCATTTAATTTGTTTTGAGGCTCAGGCCAACTGCAGTGGAGGCCAGAGGACCGCCTGAGGCTGTTGGTGGAGAAAGTTGGAAGACTGCAGCATTGCGTCGGGATCTTTTGGGATGGAGTGCAAATCCATTCCTGTGTCTCCTCTGGTACTGATTGCTACATGCCGGGTGACTTTCCTCTCCTGGGAAGGGACAAAGCTCTGAACTGGCCCTGGGTGAGAGGGGAAGTGGCTTTTGGAGGCTTCTGGAGGTGATCTGTTCTCTCCCTGGCTCTTTGGAGCAAAGGCACGGCTCTGTAGGGAGGATGGAAGACCGTCCTCCTGTACCTGCCATCTGGGATTAGAGGAGGCCTTTGGGATTAGAGGAGGCCTTTGGGATTAGAGGAGGACTTTGGGATTAGAGGAGGCCTTTGGGATTAGAGGAGGCCAGCGGGCAGAACTCAGCTGCTTGGATCAGTTTTCCTGGTATTTTGCAGGCAAAGAGGCTGATTGATGCACCTGACCAAACCAGCCAGAGAGAAAGCCTGTGACCGTGTGGGAGCTCCTGGAAGCTGAAATTGCAATTTTCATAGCCCTTTGGGGAAGAGCCAGGGGGTGCGGAGAGGGTTTTGTTCTGTAACAAGTACCCATGTCCATGCCATGGTGCCGCCCATTTCAGGCCAACTACAGGGATGATGGGGGACCTTTCCGCTGTTTGGTGCAGGTGTTGGAGGTTGCTGTGCTACCATTCTTGGGAGGGGAAGGGAGGGCTCCTGGGAGGGGCATGGTACCCAGGACTCTGAGAGTCTTCCCAGGGACGTGGCAAGATGGAGGCAGTGCACACTTTAGGGGATGGAACAATAGTGACTTGTCTTCACTGTACTCAGGAGATAGGGCTGCATTCAGTCTGCTGTGCACAGTGAAATTCCTGAAAAGCCCCAGGTCCCTCGAAGCCAGCTGGGAAGCCCTGCATGACAGAACGACCCCAAGAACCATGTAGCCTATTTTACTCCAGTGTTGGCAAAGAGTGCGGAATGTCTGCCCATCCTAGAATCGCACTTGGTCTAGTAACATGATCAGGGTCTCAGAAGAGCTGAGACTCCAGCAGAAGGACCGGCAGATTCCAGTCTCCCTTCCGTGCCACCCCAGGTAGGGGCTCACAGATGGGATAGCAGGCAGCAGCATCCCCCCCCCCCCTGTGCTCGCCCCCCACACCCTGTCTTATGACATGTGTCTACCAAGAAACTCCTGTAAATTCAACAGGCACACACAATAAGTCCTCTGTAGCAACTTTCTGGCAGGACCAAGGAGAATTTCTCACACCTTGTACTTCCTTCCGTCCTCCTTCCACTACTTTTCTTCGGTTTCCATTCCTGCCACGAGCAGATCGCTGAGAAGAAGCTTCTGAGGGCAGTTCAGGGTTCAGTGTGGCTCTAGGTATGTTAGACAAGGCCACTCAGCTCCCTGGGACACCGCACAGCTGAAGGTGACCTTTTCCCATGGACGCCGGATGTGAGTATTGGTTTCCTGCCCCAGGGAAGCAGGACACCTGGTTTGGGAGTTGCAGGTAC
This sequence comes from Lontra canadensis, assembly GCF_010015895.1. NCBI lineage: Eukaryota > Metazoa > Chordata > Mammalia > Carnivora > Mustelidae > Lontra > Lontra canadensis. The sequence goes on along the minus strand of NW_022631202.1, from coordinate 763,854 downwards.
GGGCTAAGCAGTCAGCTTGCGGGGAACTGAGGGCAAAGCACAAAAATAAGGAAACAGATCCCACAGACCCTGAGTGGAGAGCAGGGGAGGGGAGGAGGAGGAGGAGGAGGAGGACGGCTCCCTGGGCTGCTGGGGGCTCAGCCTGGAGGAGAAGCCGGAATGAGCTCACGCAGAGGTGGGGTAACACGCAGTTTGCTGTAAGTCATTCCGACAGCAAGTGCTGTGGGGGTTTGGTGCGTGTAAAGAACAAAAGCAAAACACTGCTTTCTGAATAGAGGAAGAATACAAATTTATTTTTGAACATTTGAAAATACAGGCAAGTTTCAAGAAGAAAATAAAAGCCGCCTGTAATCCCACTACCCAGAGATAAACATTGTTAAATTTTTTATGCATTTCTTTACAGACCCATGGGCATTTAGATGTATTATTATTTTTTCAGAATTGGGAATCTACTATACATACAGTTTTTATGTCCTGCTTTTTTCCCCCTTAACATATTGTAGACATTTCCTATGTCCTTAATGGTTTCCACAAACTTTTTTTTTTTAATTTTAAGAATTCACAAAATTGCATTTGTCGGATGTGTCAGATCATTTAACCGTTTCCTTCTTGGTAAACCCGGAGTCGTTTCTAATTCTTTGACGTTGCTAGGGAGGCTGTGACAAATACCTCGCTGGGTGCCCCTCTGGTCTTATCTGATTCTGAATTCCCAGGAAAGGAAGTCCTGTGTAGGGGAAGGCTGCTTTATGTTGTAAAGCTTGTCCCCAGGGAGGCTTGGTCCTGCGAGAGAGAGCTGGGTGGGAGAGGGGCGGCCTCGCTTTTCAAGCAGGAGATGGTCTTTACAAAGCTGCCTGTTTGATCGATGGAAATATTTAAAATTGGGATTTCTCTTATGATTGAGGCTGAATACATTTTCCTATGTCTGTTGCATATGGATATTTCTTCTCCTGTGGATTGTTTGATTGTGTGCCCATTCTTTTTCCTTGAGGAGCGAGTCTTTGACAGGCCTCTTTCTATCATAAAGATATCAACTGCTCAGCAGTTAATCATCTCTCTTCTGATGGGGCTGAGAAAGGAGGGACGGGGTGGGGTGTGCTGGGGTTTGAGGCAAGCCTTGAAGACTTGGGGCTGCTCTGGGGCTTGAGATCCGATATGGTCCAAAAGGTACCTGGTGGGTGAGTGATGGGAGGAACGGTGGCAAAATCTGCAATATCACTTTGTGTATTGAAGAGAGTAAGTTGAATGAGCAAGGGCAAAATGTTTTTGGTCTTGGTCTCTGCTGAAAATAACGTAACGGGCCACAAGCACTTATTTATCTAAGAGAAGAGGTGTGCCATCAACCTTCATGGAGAGGTAGTCCGTCAAAAAGGACAACTCGGCTTCCTTCTGATTTTCCTCCTTGGACTGTCAGCTTGATCAGGGAGGCTGAGGGTTGGGGGAAAAAATGACAAGGCTTGGGAGAGCTTGTTTTTCACTGTTTGGCCTGTGTGTGTGTGTGTGCGTGTGCGAGAGCACGGAAGAGCATTGGATCACAGAGCCCAACCGGTCGGACATTTTATGAGGCTGATGCTCTCTTCAATTTTGGGGGGGTGGGGCAGGTTTGGTATTTCAGCACCCACCCCACCAGAGCCCCTTTGCCTATGGCCACTGCCCTGTTTTTTTTTTTTTTGTGTTTGCACAGACGTGGAATTGGGAAGTACTTCACTGGCTGGTTCCAAATTTGGGCCAACTCTGGCTCCATGGTAGGCTGCTAATGATCACAACAGCATTTCAGAGGGTGTTGGCAAGGCGATAATGCAATTAACATCTCCTTCTTTGATATAGAGTGAGGTGAAGACAAGCTGACTTTTTGGAACCTGATGATCACTGATAATTAGGGAAAACCCTTGAGGGCAATGTACTGGGTTGTTTGAACAATCGTGCCCAAATGGGCACACAGTGAGTCCACCTCTGGAACAATGGGCAAGGCAGACAAACACCTACTGGTCCCATCACTTTGGGGTTGGGGTGGGCACAGCCACTCTGCACTTTCTTTTTAGTAAATGTGTGTAGCTAATGTGGCTAGAACCACTGGTGATGTTTCAGGAAATTTATTTAAAATTCAATTTGTACATCGTGACTTTAAGCACTACTTTTGGGGAAGTGTGTTTTGCATTATGCCATATCAGTTCGGGATTATGGACTCCGAGGGAATATGTATAATTTTTATGCACTATGTTTATTGGCACATTTGTGTTAATAGCCAATAAGATGATATTGCCATCTTAATACCTTGCGAGTCTCTGTGACTCTGTGGCTAATGAGTGGGGGCCTCTGAGTACCTGACTGAGGGGGAGAAGGAGGCTCTGTGGGCTCCAGGGTGTGGGGAATGATGTTGGAAATCCAGATACTGGCTTGGCAGGTTGTGTCCCTGTAACGCAGAAGAGGAACCTATAATGCAGAGGGGAGATCGGGGCTTAATCAGGGGACAGACCACCAAGGAGGCATTGACATGCTTGTACAGCAAAGTGACTTTCCTTTGGAGAGAGAACACAATCCCAAAGATATTTAGTTCTCAATTAAATAAAGCTACGTCCTCCTGACTTGCTTCCAGTGACCCTTTTGCTCCCGGGAACTGGGATCCTGCTTTTTGCACTGAATTTACGGCTGCTTCTGGACAGATAACAAGAAGTCGGACAGCTGACCCTCCAACTTTGCTCTGGCTCCTTTGTCACTGTGGATTGTGCGTGATGATTTTCCAAGACATACCTCCCATGTTGAATTATTCATGGAAATGGCACTAAGAAACAGTGTAATGTGTGTGTGTGTGTGTGTGTGCGCGCGCGCGTGTATTCAGCACAAACATCACATTAGTGAAAACCATGTTGATTTGAAAATTAAAAAAAAAAGAAAAACCAAAACAGGACATGAGCATTTTCTGCTCCAAGAAACATGTGTTGGTGATGAGGGCTCTGTGTTCTCCTTGTAGGAGCCCAATAGCGATTTTGGGTTGCAAGCTGGCTGCAGAAATCCTGGCCTTTATTGGAGCACCGGAGTGGAACACAGCAGTCAAACAGATTACAGGTATTTTTTACCTACATTGTCCAGGTCTTGTTGTGAGTCCCTTTTGTACCGAGCTCGGCCATCGGATTGAATTAAAATGTGGAGAAGTCATTGACGGGCAGCTTCCGTGAAGAAGGGTCAAAGAGTGAAGCTGGTGGGCAGAGTGGCTTCAGAGGCCCCTGTCCCTGGAATGCCACTGTACTCTCTTGGCTAGGACACGGCTTACTTTCTGGCTAACTGGATCAAAGGAACTTAGGTCTCTGTCTAGCCTTTGCTTCTAGGCATTGACTCTTAGGCGAGTAGTACGTCCTTATTATCAATGGTCTTCACATTACCTGTAACACAGGGCTTCGTACCCACTAGGACTTCAGCAAAGATTTGTGGATTTATAGAATCTGGGTAGAGAACTGTAGGAAAATGCCTCTGTAGCCCGGAAGTCAGGAGAGCTGCTCTCCTTAGGATTCCAAGGATAACTTCTCTGCCTCAGCTCCCTCCCCAGTCCCCACCCAAATCAAGATGGTTTTGCCAAAGTCCCATCTCTTCTGTGTGCTGTTGTGTTGGAAAGAAAGCCAGTATTACTTCTGCGGAAGGTGACCCCCCCCCTTCAGGGAGAATCTACCTCTTAATAAATAATAAATAAATAAATAAAGTAGGCTTGAAGACCAAGCTCTTCCCGCCAAAGGGAGAGACAGGCAACAGCGGTAATTTGAGCAGAAGGTCTAGTCGTATTTGGGGATATTTTGCAAATCCATTCCCACCCCAACATTTTAAAAATGTTTGTCTAATTTTCACTGTGATTTTATGATTTTATTTTGCCATATTTAAATCTTGAATCTGCCTAGGCTTCCCCCCCTTTTTTTATGGTGTCAAATATGGGTAAGAACGTATTTTACTTTTTGCAAATAGCCCATCCAGAATGATTTTGGTTCAGCAGACCATGAAGCCTGCGGTTTCTGCCCTGGTAGTCACCTCTTTCCTCATTGTGCACAGAGAAGCTGAGATGAAAAGAAATACGGTTAAGAAGGAGGAGGCTTAGAGCTGGGTGAGGTCTGGGTTTGAATTCAAACTGCCACACTAATCAGCTGTGTAGTGGGATGATTACCCACTCTCTCTGAGCCTTGGCCTCCTCATCAGGAATTGGGTAACACCCCCTCCCCGGCTGGGGTGAGGCCCGCGTGAGATCACGGGTGTCTGGTGGGCCTCCTTGTACCTGCCCAGCCCAGAGTTCCCAGTGAATGTGGGTTGCTGTTGTTACTATAGATCCCCTTGCATTTTCATTCAGTTTTGAAAGACCAGCTGTAGGACCTGCACTGCCATTTCCCTCAATTGCATTACCTCCTCCAAATTGGCTTCCCTTCCCCTTGCTGGTGCCAGCCATCCAGGCATCCAAGAAACACAATAAATCAAGAAAATAAGTCATCCAGTCCCTTCCTTTGGGTCCCTCCCTCCATTTCCGGTCTGTCTTGCCATACACGCACGGGGCTCCACTGCCCCAGATCACCCCACTCCCCACCGCACCCGGAGCTCTGTCCACCTGCCCATGTTGCCAGAATGCCTTTGCCACCTTCTGCGTCTGTTAAATCCTGAGCTGTCAGGTTGCCTTCTGGAGGAAGCCTCCCTTATTTTCCTCCATTCCTTCCTGACACTTGGCTTCTGCTTCGGCGTGAGCTCCCTGATTGCTGGAGCTCCCCCACCGGCTGCAGGTGAGGACCTGCCTGGGCCCTTCTCACACCTGAGCGCGGTGCCTGAAACAGGATGTAGTGGTTGTAATGGTGAGAATAAGGATGCCTTCCGGTTTTGAGGCCAGTGGATGTGGTTGAGCCCAGATTGCATCCTTGGGCTGGCTCGTTAGGACCCTCACTGGTGCAGACTCAAGGGGGTGGCTCTCAGCATGTGGCCACCAGGGAAACCGCATTCATGCTGCTAATGACGATACATTTGATACCCAGCACTGGCTCAGCCCGTTCCATGAAACAGCCTTCTTTGTTCCCAGTATACAGATGGGACAAATGGGCCAGCCGCTCAAGAGAGAGGAAGAGGAGGAGGAGGGCCAAAGGCTGGGGAAAGAAGGCTGACGATGCGGAAAGTGACTAGCACACTTCCCTGCCAATCTCACCGTTCGCAGAGTAATTGCAAAGACATGACCGTGTCTTCCACTTGGCTCTCTGGGTATGTCCCCGTCCCCGTCCGGCATGACTGTGATGCACAGTGCGAGGGGTCTGCTGCTCTAACGACCGGGGGCGTGGCCAAAGGGGAGACGGCACAGGCCACTTTCCCTGTTCCCACGAGCAGCCATAATCTTTTTTTTTTTTTTAATTTTATTTCTTTATTTGACTGAGAGAGAGATCACAAGTAGGCAGAGAGGCAGGCAGTGGGGGTGGGGGGCAGGCTCCCCGCTGAGCAGAGAGCCCGATGCGGGGCTCGATCCCAGGACCCTGAGATCATGACCTGAGCTGAAGGCAGAGGCTTTAACCTACTGAGCCACCCAGGTGCCCCGGGGCAGCCATAATCTTGCAGACACTCCAGATTTCTCCCTTTTAAAAATTTCCGATTTAATAACCCTACTTAGGTGTTTTTTAGACCCCATAGTGTTTGCAACAACCGTTATGGCTCTATTATGATAATACCAGAAAGTTACATTACAAAATAAATGCATTTTTAGGTTTTTCCCTGGCAACATAATGTAAGGACCATTCTGCATGTTGGTACTAAAGAATCAAAAACAGTTTAGTCAGTGGATGTGAACACTGTTTCTTGTCATCCAGTTAATGGATCTACTGTAGTATTTGTGTTCCTTCCAGCCCTGCCGCCGTACATCAATGAAAAATTATGTTTTTTTCCTCGGTGCTACAACACCCGTCATCTTTATAGGCAACGCATTCCCCTTCAAGTCGTGCGGTATAAAATGCCTACCATTTCTCGGCCCCTTTCCCTCCCCGTCATTTACCTGGTTCTTGGCAACAGAGGGTCAGTGCCTCCTCTTATTAATGTTCTGTGTAATAGAAATCAGCGTGCCCGTGTTACTCATGTGGGAGCCTCAGCAAACAGCGGCTGTTAGTGTGCAAAGGGCAGACAGGAAGCCTGGCTTTATTTTTTTAACCCTCTTTGTTTACTGGATCCTGGCAGTCCATCACAACCCCTCCTTGCGTTGGAGGCAAGACTGCTTGCCTCCCGGAAACAGCCGCTGGCTGAGGACCCACCTGTAGTCTAGATGGGGCACGCCAGGACGCCGGTCTCATTTCGAAGATGCTGACAAAGATCTGGTCTTGCCTCCCTGAAAAGGTTACTCGCCCAATCTCTAAAGGCCCGGGAGAACCTTTTTGGAAGGCAACTTGGCTCTCCAAGGTCCCCTTCTTTTGGGGCCGCATGATGGTGGGGATTGCTATGGCCAAGCATCGCCCAATGGCCCTGCGGTTTCCCCGTCGTGTGCTGATCTGTGGTCACCATCCATTCAGAGTGACAAATCAGGCACCTGTGGGGGCCAGGCAGGGGGCTGGCATCAGTGACATCGGGGCATGCCTCGGCCGCCCATGTTGCCAGGTGGGAATGTGACCCAGTCTGTCATGTCCTTTGCTGGGTTTGCTTAGAAGTGGTAGCACAGACTTAAGCACTTAAAAAAAAAAAAAAAAAGAGCATGGTGGTCTGTCTCATTTCCACAGCTTCTGCTTCTCAACTTTCAGTGTTGGGTAAGTAAAGTGAAAGATAATTTGTGTGTGCCAATCCAAGCTGGACCATGGACTGGCTGCCGCTTTTCACTCCCTGACTGCTTCCATCTCCTGGATGTGCTGTGTGACCTCAGTCCGGGCTTCAGGGAAGAGGATGGGGATGACATCGTCTGGACACTGGCTCATCCCACCTGCTTTGCATGGGTTCTCGTGGCCTTGGAGCAGTCTGGGGTTGTGCGCTGTGAAGTGTCCCAGTTCCCCGTAGGAGGGGAGCGTTCCCGTGATGTCACCTGGGCACCTCTGTGCCCCTCCAGCTGCATGGTTCAGTTCTGTGCAAACACCTCCCTGAGCAGGGGCTTTCCAGACCCAAGCTTTGCTAGGGTCTTGTCAGAGCCTGCTTGAGCCCCAAGCAAGAGACATTTGGAAGTTTGGGAAGGGGACACTGGGGGAATCTCACTTGACATTCTGTGTACCCCTGGAATTCCTGACAAGGTGGTTTTGGGATTGGGGCCCGGAGTTTGGTTTGTTGGTTTTGCTTGACTCTATGGCCTCATGGCTCTGTCCCCAGCCTCTTCGGAGATTCTTAAGGACGGAACGAGTGTTTTCTTCCTTCTTTCTCTACCCCCTGCACTGGTAGACATTTGATTTTAGCTCCTGCTTTTCTAGGGAGGTGTGGACTGGTGAGCTGCTGTCATTAGAGAGAGAGAGAGAGGAGAGATTAGCCCGTCCTGAGCAAGCAAGCCGAGCAAACTGGCAGCTCAGCTCCAGGGTGAGAGGCGAGGGATGCCCAGGGAGAGGAGGGCGGGTGGAAACCTCCTGTCCAAGGTCCTGAGAAGAACCCATTGAGCAACATCCCATTTGATTCTCGGCGCTGCAGGCAGCAAACATAACCTATTTTAAAAGCAATATCCTTCTACAGAGAGACGACTAGAATCTGCTGGCACAGTGGCTCCCAGGCTCCCCGAGCCCGTCTCAGGGCTGGCCGGCGCCACCTCTCGGGTGCCGCAAAGTCCGATTCTGCTGCTCTGTCAGCTCTCTTGGACTTGACCCAGAGCAAGAGGGCCTGCGCTCCGGAGTCAAGGCTGAGAGTGGCGGGCTGCCGGCCTCCAAGGGACAGTGGCTGCTGTCCTGGAAGCACGTGTGGGCGCCGGAGGGGCTCGGCTGGGCAGCGTGGGCAGTGGGAGGGGAACGGCATTTATCCGGGTCAAAGAGAGAGACCCGATGCTGAGCCCACGCTGTGCTCTGTGCCAGCGAAGCCCCAGCGGAGCCCTGGAGCATGGTGGTCTGTCCCATTTCCGCAGCTTCTGCTTCCAAAGGTGATGTAAGTCGCCGCGTCACCAGGGTGTGCTGAATCGCTCTGGTTCTGTGCGGGTGTCAGCCTTCGGCGGCTGATGACAGCACGGGGACCTGGCCTGATGTCTTTCTCCGGAACGCTGAGCAGCACTGCTGTGCGTTGGCTTGGCCGTTACCAGCTCCCAGTGCAATGATGCTGGACTCACAGAGGGGTCCTCACAGGGAGAGCGCTATCTAGGCCATGGGATGGGATGGCTGTGGGGCTTGGTGCTCAGGCCAGGGCTCTGCCACGCATACTTCCTTGCAATGTGGTGGGATTCCTTGGAAATGGTCATCGTCTTCCTCCCCAGACCTTCCTTCTCTTCTGTGTGTGTTCTCCCCTCTTTCAAGGGCCCTTGTGACTTCCGATTCTCCGTCTCTCAGGCACACCCTTGGAACCGCGTTGGTTCCATGAGGAAGGGCCTATCCTTGGTGCCTCTGTCCTCGAGCCCCAGCAGGGCCTGGCTGCCCAGGATGAATTCCTTCCTGAATGGTGGCAGGATGGCACAGGGCTGGGTCAGTCTTCAGAGATCAGTCCTCTCTTGAGGTCAGCTGGACTCTGGGCCGGCACCACCTTTGGTCGTTGTGACCTTGGCCTCTAGGGACTCAAGAGGACAAAATGGTACCCGCTGGATGAGTGCTGCACAAGCAGATATTTCGAGGCTCAGGAAGGAGGGATGGGGGAGATGTCACACAACATTCGCCACTCCCCTGGAATTCCTGGAGAGGAGGTGCTCCGGAGCAACGGCCTGGTGGTTGGGTTTCTAGTCTGTGCCCAATGGCACGGTCTCATGGCTCTCCTCCCGCACTGCGCTCTGTGGGGCCTAAAGGGCAGGAACCAGAGCTCTGTGTTCTGTCACTCCCTCACTTCCTCCTCCCTTCCAGCTCTCCCCTCCTGACCGCCCAGCCATCCTCGTCATCCACACTTGTCTTCCTCAGCTGGAAACAGAAGCTGCCACTGCTCTTTCTTCCCCACAGGCAGACGTGTGATGTGGCCCCGGAGGAGGGTCCCATGTCCAGGTGATGCTGTGGGGAGCCTCAGGGCAGGGGTGAACGGGGAACGGCCCCCCACACCTGGCTTGACCTCCAAGAGCCACGCACAGGTGGAGATCGGCCGTCTGTCCTGGGAGAATTGCATGTCGCATGCCTGGCTGGCCCAGCCTGACCCCTTGGTCTGTGCTTTTCCAGACTGGAACTGTCTCTTGCCCCCCAGAGGCCCCTGTTCAGCTGAGCGAGGCCTCGGTCAGAGCCACTATAGTGTTTCTGCTTCGTCTCCTGGATGCAGGGTGAGCTGCCTTTCTTGAAAAGTCTCGAGCCAAGTGGAAAGCTCTGTTCTTGGTGGGTTTTGTTTTCTTTTCCTTTCCTTTCCTTTCCTTTCCTTTCCTTTCCTTTCCTTTCCTTTTCCTTCCTTTCTTTCTTTCTTTCTTTCTTTCTTTCTTTCTTTCTTTCTTTCTTCCTTTCTTAGGCCTTCTCCAAGCTGAGGAAAAGGGAAGAACTCACTCTCTGCAGCCTGGGAGACACACAGGCGCCCCCTCCCCACTCAGACCATCAAGGCAGCCATGTAGGGACCCTTCCAAGGAGACCAGTGCTGCAGATGCTTGGGCCTGGCAGGAGGGCAGGGGCACTCATGGACATAGCTGGGCTGGCGGGGGTGGGGGTTGGTGGTTGTGGGGAGTGGGGGTTTGTGGTTGTGGGGAGTGGGGGTTGGGGGTTGTGGGGAGTCCTGGCGGGGCGGACACGAGGTGGGAGGTCTGGTTTAGACCAGACAGAAAACAAGTTTCTTCCCTTTCAGTAGATCTGCTGTGTGAAGCCCGGCTCAGCGATCCCACACAAATCCCGCATCCCTGCTGGGGCTCCCAGGTGTCTCCCCTGGCTCCGTCAGGGTGAGAACCCTCTCTGGCACTACGGGTAGCAGGATGAGGAGATGTTCTGCACTTTGTGAAGGAAGGTGAGCGTCACGGTGTGGTCCGTCATCAGAAGGTCCTTGCCCTGCCACGGCCATGGAAGTGGTATACTCTTGAGTTCTTGTCCCAATTGGTTTAGAGGCATCCACCGACCTGTCCGCCTGCCCATCTATCCACTTCCATTCATCCACCCATCTACCCATCAGTCTACCCATCCGGCAGCCCATCCATCCGCCCATCAGTCCTCCACTTCCTTCTGTCCATCCATCTGCCCACCAGCCCATCCACTCCCATCCATCACCCACCACCCATCCACCCATCCGACTGTTGTTAATGGTCTTCAGCTTCCCATGGGGCTGCAAAGTTTCCTGCGTCCACGTCCCTGCTCTCGGAGGGCAGGACTCACAATATGGACTGCTTTTACTTGGCTTCTTACTATTTCTGCATCTTCCAGGCCGGACACACACAAAGATTATTATTTTTTGTAGCTCAGGTAGAGCGTGGTGAATGCTTGGAGGGAGGAGAGATCGGTTCTGGCTGCAGGGATGGGGAAGCCTTCAGGATGTGCCATATCGGTGGAGCCTTGAAGCTCACACGGGTGTGGACACAGTGGTGGAGTGCCTGTTTTTTGGGGGGTGGGGAGAGGCTGGCTGTTTATGGGAAGGCCTGAAGATGGGGGGCTGGTGAGTGCCACTCTGCTGGACCTTCTCTTGGGGGAGAGGCTGGCTTTTGGCTGAGGGAGAGAGGGCAGTTGGAGGGTTCATGAGCGGATCAGAGAGCTAACACCCTGGGCGCACCCTTCCCGGGCAAGCGTTTGGGTTAGCCGGGGAAAACTTTGCCCAACTTAATGAGAGCAGCAAACAAAGTTGCGGGCCTGAGTGATTGGTATGCATTGTTTTGTTTCTTTCATTAATTCCTGCTGCCATTTGGGATGCAGGGATGAACAATAGCAGGGGCCTGTACAGATCAATACCAGATTGCTGATAGTGCCTATCTGCTCTTGGAGCAGATTATTTGATAAATGGCGCGGTCCATACGTTTTGACAGGCGTTCGCCGTACAGCCCAGCCCGAGCCGGTTTGCTGGAGCCCCATCCCAGGAAGCCAGGAGAGCAAAGAGGATATTTCCTTCTGGGTACAAACCCATATAGAAATTGTTGCTTTTAAGCTATAGATAATGAATCTCTAGCAAGAGGGAGGAAGGTCAGGAGGGACCTGGGTTTTACCTCCCCCATAAATTGCTTCTCCTTCACCTTGGGGTTTACTGGCTCCTGGATATGATAGGGAAGGGTGGGAAGGGTTCTATTTGGATGGCAAGGCAGCCCCCATGGGATGACTGGGTTACAGGTGGCGAAGCTGCTGGTCCACTGAGCCATTCGTTGATGGGCCCTTGAGGGAGCCCTGATGGTTGGAACCAGGGCCCAAAGCAGGTGGTGCCAGTCCTGGGTGGGATTTTAAGGAGGAACAAGGGACAGACAGAGCAGTGGTGCAAGGCAAGGGGCAGCCGGGGCTCAGGTGAGCTCTGCTGATGGACGGTTGTCACATCTCGTGGCTCTGCACGGGCATGGCAGTAGACACCCCTCTTTCTTTCTCTTTTCCTTTGTTAAATTTTATTTATTTATTTGCAGAGAGAGAGAGAGAGAGAGAGAGTGAACAAGCAGGGGGAGCAGCAGGCACAGGGAGAAGCGGGCTCCCCACTGAGCAAGGAGCCCAATGTGGGACTCGATCCCAGGATCATAGGATCGTGACCCGAGCAGGTGCTTATCTGACTGAACCACCCAGGTATCCCAGACACCCTCTTTCCATTTCTCCTGTATCTATTTGACCTGGCTTCCTCTTGTCCTCTGCATAGTGGGCACACGCTTCGTGTCACACAGGTGTCAGGCTCTGTGATTTGGTCCATCTCAGACATGTACATTGCTCTCCCCTGGCTCCCCCATCTTTCTCATCATCCTTGTCCAGGGCTGGCCCCACAGAGGGCATTCCCAGTGTTTGGGAGTGAGCAAAGGAGGGACCAAAGGGGCCCCTTGGACCAAATTCTGGTGTATGGACAAGAACAAGGTGGGCAGGGCCACACCTGGATGCTGGGGAAGCACCTGGAACTCAGAGCCGCCTTGGAGAAAAAGAGTGCATTGTATATATGGGGTACTGAGGAGAATGAAGTATTTCCACAGCGTTACTGTGTCTGAGCCTCCTGGGTGTTCCTGTGAGGTGAGCTGAACTTTCCACCTGCCCCAATCAACAGAAGGGAATTTGAGGCCCCTGCTTTGCAACCAGCCGGGATGAAGCTCCATGAGCCTGTCCCTGCCTACCCTTTCTCCAGGGTGAGCAGTGGCTCATGGACAGCAGTAGGGTATGTGTGTGTGTGTGTGTGCGCGCGCACGCGCACGCGCCAGTGATGGACACTGTCTTCTTGGCTGCCCTGAAATCCACCCCCCCAAAAAAGGGGGGAACCCAGAGGCCCCTGTGGAGCCGTCCTTCCTGTAGTGCCAAATCCTTTTCCAAGGACTTATTGCTGAACGAGAGGCAATTACATGGGGAATGGTGACCCTCGTCTCACAGAGAATGTTGGGGAGGCAGGGGTTATGATATATGGGATGTCAGGCGTTATATTTTAGACTTTGCTTTTAAAAATCTCTAACAACCTCCTAAGGAATGATTTGACATCCTTAAGTTCAACACCGGGCACAAATAAAGCTTATGGCAAAATTAACATAAATCATTAGCATTAATCATGCAGGATTATTGATAGCCGTATGCAGGCATGTATCACAATCCTGGCCGGGGATTCGGGTCGGGCGATATTTCTTCCAGCTGTCCCGGCCAGCCTCGCCGCGTATGGTGGTGGCGGAGGCTTTCTTTTCTAATTTTCCTCCTCAGCTTGAGCTGTCAGAGACACCCCTTGTTCCCATTCCCTTCTTTTCACGCTGGGCCGCTAACTTCATCGCCTCGTTCTCCCTTGTCCGCTCTCTCGTTTTTAGAAACCAGAATTCTCGTCAGGGTCAGAATCCATCAACGTCCGTGGCTGTCACCCACCACGTGACTAGTGGAAGCAAAATAGCTGGGTGACAATTAGCCATGGGTGGCCTACATAGATCAGTTTCAATTTGGTAACCTTCACTTTTACTTACACATTCATCTCCGGAGCTCAGCAATATGCCACCCCCCACCACCCTGTGGGAGCTGGTGGGCTGGAGGACATAGGTGCCCTCACCAGCCTGAGGTGGGGGATGCTATAAAAGTAGAATAAAGCAAGAAACAAGACGTTATGGTCATTGATGGCATTGTGAAACATACTGGCAGGACATGTTACAAAGTTAACAACCTTTGTTGAAAAACAAGGGAATATCCATTGGTCTGACCTCTCCATAGGTCTCTCCAACTATAATGCAATTGTGGTTGCATTAATGGGAGTATAGTATAAAGAACAATGGAGGTGATAGGAAGGAGCTCTATCTTGCTATGCTGACCAAACCACACTGAAAAGTATTGTGCTCCGTGAAGACTGGGTAAATATAGATACATAGACTAAGGGTCTATGAGAAGTGAATGAAAAATATTCAGTGCAGACATATGAACCTGGGACAGTGATTTCTAGCATTGCGTGTTTGAAGAGCTTCCAGGGGAAGAGGGACCAACGAGTTCTGAGCAGCCTTGAGGGTTGGGAACTTCAGAGATGTGGATACCTGCCCAGAACAAGGAAAAACTTGAGAGTTGGCACTGACTAAAAACGGTATAATCTCCAAGGAAGTGGGGAGTGAGTTCTCCACCCCCAGACATAATCAACACAAGTTATGTGGCTATTTGTAGGAGAGGTTGGGGAGGAAATAAACATTAAATTAGAGGTCCAAGAAGATGACATTTAGGGTTCTTTCTCCCCATAAAGAGTGGGATTCTGGAATTCTTCAAAATTCCAAGAATATGTTGAATAACGTGGAATTTCATGGTTGTACCCAACTTGAGTGACAGAAACAACAGAGCAGTATTCTTCAACCTCTCTTTCCTGCCCTGTAGGATATAGACTCCTCTCTCACATCTTTCTCCTTCCCCTTTTTGTAAGCCTTTGGCTTCACAAGATTGCACTGGCCTCAAAGTGCTTGGCTAAATTCAGACAGAGCTACGTAGCTCCTATATGGAGAACTTGGGTGGGAGCATTTTAAGCATGTTTCTTTCTCACACTACCCCCAGCAGAATCCCAGAGAAGCGAGCAAGCCTGGTTGGCAGGGGGCAGTTAATCAACAATAGGCTTGGACAGTTCAGAGAAGGGGTCATTTCCAAACATCAAAGACTGGGACAGCCTGGGGTTTGATGAATAACGGAGGTCAGTTGCAAACAGTGGGTGAGGGGTTAGCCTGGATGGTCATCATCCCTGACCCCTGGCTCTCTCGGAAGCCATGGGATCCCTATTCTTGCTACCAACATAGCTGCCTCCTTTGGTGTTGTTACCAGCTCTTGTGGAACACTTGCATGGAGTTTAGCCATCTTTAGGTGTTGGTAGAAGGATGCAGAAAGCCCCTGTGCACTGTAGGACACAGGATTCTAGAAAGAACTTTCAACATTTTGGAAACACTACATGTCATGAAAAATGTCCAGTTCTTACTGGGTTAAATAAGAGGGAAATGTTTTGGCCTTTGTAAACAAAAAGTTTCAAGGCAGTTCTGCTTCAGGTGAAGTTTGATCCAGCAGATTATAGGATATCACGGAGGGTGCTCTTGGTATTGGCTTCATCATCAGCTTCCATGGAATATTACCTCTTCCACTCAATAGCTGTAAGCCATCCTTCCATGAATGCAATGTTTCTGGCATTGCAAGATTTGTATTTATACACAACCACCAAGTACTTGGTTAGAGTGGGTTATTAATTCCTGTGGTCAGTGTGAACGCATATACTGATTGATTTAGGACAAGTTAATGTCCAACTTTGATGCTTTACGTGGGGTCAACCCTACCCAAACTTCATGGCTGAGAGTGGGGGGGAATTCTTCACCACAGAAATTTGGAATATTGTTTCCCCCCCCCAAGATTTTATTTATTTATTTATGAGAGAGAGACAGAGCGAGGGAGTGCATCAGAGGGGAGAAGGTCAGAGGGAGAAGGAGACTCCACAAGGATCTGGGAGCCCGATGTGGGACTTGATCCCGGGACACCAGTATCATGACTGAGACACTGAGGTGCTCTGGAATATTGTTTTACCAGATGAATGAAGCTGAATGAAGCTGCACCTTAGGGTACAGAAACTAAAACATGGCCACCCTAACCTGAATGTGTCAAGTCCTTAGAAGAGAGGTCCCCATCAGAACTTTTCTTGTCTCAGGTTTCCTGGTGGGTCATCTCTTACTTTTTTCTCTACTGTCTTTCACCCAAACTTTTGCAGAGTTTGGGCTTTGAGGCATCTTAATTTTCTTGGAGAAATTATAGGAGATGAATACAGCTGGGAAAGAACCATTCTGTTGAAGCACACCTTGTGGGGGCCACCATTTTGGAAACACCAAAGGAGCCCAGGCCCCACCTTTCATTAGTGATAAATTTACAAGATGCTCCTTGGACTGGAGTTGGCCTGGCATGAGACCAGCAATGCCCTTCATCAGATACATGCAAAGAGATCATAGACTTGCAGAACCTGAGCCACAGGTCAGCAAGGTTTCTTCATCTGGATCATGTGATGGTTTGCCCAGGACTTGGTCTGCCTCTTGTGGAACTGCCCACTATTCCCCAGTGCTCACAGGCAGCCTTGCAGGGCATCATAATGACTGGGAGTGGCACCGTGGGCAGGCATGAATAGGTCCCTTAATTTCGTGTTTAAAAATACGTTAGTTGACCTCAGTATAATTCCTATATTTTAGTCATTTACGTGTCATGACTCAGTACTCATTCATTAAATATAGTGCTTTTCAAATGAAGAACGGAGATGAAAATTTTTCTTAATGATGACAAGTGATATAATTTAGTTTTATTTCTGTCGTATCATGGTGCCCGTGAGCCTGGCCGTAGCTAAGGGTCTGTCTGTGGCGCCATGGTGAGCTCCTTTTAGCAAAAGTCTCCACTGGACATGTCATGTTAGCCAACTCCGGTCGTGTGGCTCTGAGCCTCCCCCCATTTTGATCCCACTTGGTGGGAGTCGTTTGGCTCCATCAGAGCGGAGGATCCTCTCAATGAAGACACACCTGCTCCCAGGTGGGAGACTCCCTTCTCCTCTCCATCTCCCCATGTCCTCCGTGTTATTCCTTATGCTCCACAAGTAAGTGAAACCATAGAATAACGGACTCTCTCTGCTTGACTTATTTCACTCAGCATAATCTCTTCCAGTCCAATCCATGTTGCTACAAAAGTTGGGTATTCATCCTTTCTGATGGAGGCATCATACTCCATAGTGTATATGGACCACATCTTCCTTATTCATTTGTCTGTTGAAGGGCATCTTGGTTCTTTCCACAGTTTGGAAGCTGTGGCTATTGCTGCTATGAACGTTGGGGTACAGGTGACCCTTCTTTTCACTCCATCTGTTATCTTTGGTGAAAATACCCAGTAGTGCAATTTCACGGTCGTAGGGTAGCTCTGTATTTAATTTCTTAAGGAATCTCTACACTGTTATCCAAAGCGGCTGCACCACCTTGCATTCCCACCAACAGTGTAGGAGGGTTCCCCTTTCTCCACATTCTCTCCAACACACATTGTTTACTGTCTTGTTAATTTTGGCATTCTAACTGGTGTAAGGTGGTATATCCATGTGGTTTTGATTTGAATCTATGGAAGTGGTTTTTGCAAAACCCTGGATCTGAAGGTCTCATTTTGAAAATTGGAAAACCACCCCCTCCCAGTAGCCCCCCAAATGTCTTTTCCCTGAGACCTGGGACACCCTGTAGCTACTAGAGCTCCTGTCCTCAGGACTCACTACTCCAGTGTCCATTGTCCCATTTTGTTAGTTTCTTTGGGCGTGGTTCCATGCTACTTTGATGTAATTGCTTTATGCTAGGTTAATCTGTAGGGGTCTTAGCGTACTTTATTGAGACAAGGCTTGGTAGAGTGAGAGGAGGAATCTACCCATTTGCCATCAAACTCCTAGGAGGTTTTAATTTTACCAGACGCTTTTAAAAGTGAACCATTATTTACATTTAGCGCCTTACCAATGTGGTCGGATCTTCTGGCTTTGCATCCAAGGTTCTTCCTGTGCATCAGTTTTTCCTTGTGTAAAATGGCCGAGATGGTCTCTGACGTCCCTTCCAGCCCCAATAACCAGCAATTTTCTTTGTTTTGCCTGCTACTTGGAATGCCCAGTGAGTTTTTCTAGAGTGTGAGCTGTATCCAGTCCAGGTCTGCAAGCATTAGAAGTGGGGATGGGTGTACCTGAGAGCGTGAATCCTTAGGCTTGTCCTTCATGGAGCTTCTGCTGGGTGGAGGATGCAGAAGGGGCATCTTAGCACGTTGGAGTGGACTCGGCAAGGACTCCCTTGGCTCAGCCCCTGGCACAAAGGAATATAATCTGGATCCTTAAGGATGCCCAGATTTTATGTCCACCTGAAGATGAGTGGGGTTGGTGCTGGGGTGATGGAGAGAGAAGCAAAGATACAAGGACATGACATGGTGTCCCTCCTATCATATTTCTCCTGTCCTGTGACCTCAGGGACCTCACTCAAGACAATGCCATCCTCATGAGTTTCAGGGCAGGCCTTTACCCCCATGGACCCCAGGGGTCTGCCGAGGAGTAGGGGAAGAGGCCTCTCCTCCTGCAGGCTCAGCTCCCAAACACCATCCTAGACCTGGAGTGACCAGGGCCACACTCAGCTGGGGACTTAGAGGCTCCTGCTGAAGAGTCAGAAAGCTTCCTTGCTGATGGGGTTCCAGGAAGGGCTTGCTGGGGAGGTCTTCCTCTGCTCTGGGGTTTTGGATCTCTCTTATCCTCTGCACATGCTCAGCATTCTTTCTGGTCCACACAGCTTATCCCAGGGCTGAGTGGAGGTTCTGGAACCATCTCTGACTCCATTTGAATAGCCAGCGACATGCTGGTGTCAGCGGGCCCCTGGAGTTGATGTTGGTGATCATGGGGTCTCCTCTGTGGCCCCCAACCATCTATCAGCAAGCTGAATGAAGCCTGGCCAAAGGGCTTAGAAGGTTAAGGCCTTTCTTGTCTTCTTAGTAAGCCTCATAAATAAAAAAATGCACAGATGATCCCTCTCCCCACAGACAAATGTCTTGTTTTCTGGGGCTCAGGACACAGGCAGTGTTGACTAGTGCATACAGATGCGGGAGTCTGGGGCCCAGTGGGAGGCAGATGGCAATCCCAAAGGGTCCACTGGAGGGGAGTTTAATGAGAGCACCATTTATGAAGGAGCATGGGGGGGTTTAGTGGTCCATAGAGGTGTAGGGGGGAGGGGAAGCCCAGACCTGAATGTTGGGGGACAGCAGCTTGGAGCTGGAAGACAGAGAAGGCTGCATGGAGGGAGTCACCAGCCAGCAGTATCCCTGCCAGTAGGAGCTGGTGGAGCGACCGTCCCCACTCCTCTCTCCTCCTCCCTCTGACCCCTCACAGGTGCTCCCATGGCTGAACCCAACTGGAAACCCATGGACCATGCAGGGCAGCCTCACGGTGTGCAGAGAGCACCCTGAGAGGTGTAAGAGGTGTGAACCCCCAGCCTGTGGCCGACTGGGGCAAACTGTCCCCCCTGCAAATCTTGCCTCAGCTTCCTTATCTGTAAATGGGGAGTAAAACTGGTTACTCACAGTTGCGAATAAACAGTGAAATATGGGCAAATCCCTGACGTAAATTTACAAGGATTTTGGGTGTATGTAGGGGACCCTGAGGTCTGTGCTGTACACGAAATTATTCGGGTCCACACCTGCGACACCTGGCAAGTGCCATGGTCAGTGTTTGAATCCAGGTAACTGGATACCTGAGGGCTTGGGTCTCAGCTCCTGCCTTTTTCCATCTGACCTTGGAAGTGGCTTGTGAAGGGGAGTGAAGTGATGGTGAGTTGTTGAGGACGAGAGAGCGCCGTCGGTGTGATTGAGGGACCCCATCTGGATGTCCAAGGCAGCTGCATTAATGGGTTTATGCTATGGGGGTCTGGAGGGCAGGATCTCATGGAGGCTTGTGTTAGGGAGTACCCTGCAGGGACAAGGGATTTGGGAGAAGTGGGGGCACTCAACTCTTGGGAGAGAGAGGCCTCCTTACCTGGGATGGGAGACCTTCAGCTCTCATGCTGCCTCTTGTATGTGGTGGCGGGGAGGGGGGAGAGGCAGTTTGCAGGACAAGCCCCCAACCTTCATAATGGTCCCAGATGCAGATGCAGAGTCCTGTTCTCTCTCCAGAAAGAAAGTTCCATGTTACAGGGCATGGAGCCTCTCTTAGCTGGGCAGGCACATGTCTACCTTCGAAAATGGGGGGCCAGAAACTCCCAAAGCCAAGTGTGGAGAGAGCTCGCGGCTGCGTTGGTCTGGGCGTCACTGGAACCCCTTATTTATGTTTCCCTAAAAAAAACCCCAACATGTTTTGATGATTTCTGAAGAGTTTAAAAACAATATAGTTAATTGCTATG
This sequence comes from Lontra canadensis, assembly GCF_010015895.1. Taxonomy (NCBI): domain Eukaryota; kingdom Metazoa; phylum Chordata; class Mammalia; order Carnivora; family Mustelidae; genus Lontra; species Lontra canadensis. Next base: position 744,380 of record NW_022631202.1, on the reverse strand, counting down.
AGTGATTTCAGAGCTCATTAATGTAATAAATCTCTGGAGGGAGATATTCTTAGTTAACGATCAGCATAAAATCAGCAAGTCTTTCAGTGACAATGGAAGCTTCAGTTCGCTGTGCAGTGGAGACAGGATGGTGGACGCAGCGGATGGGGCCCACGATGTCTGTTAAGTGGCAAACACCCACGACCGTTCAGCCGATGGTGCCAGCTTGGCACTGGGCAGGAGCTGTTCTCTGCCACCTTGTCACCCTTCAAAGCAGGCTCATTGGTGTCATCAAGAGCTTTTGTGGCGCTGGGACTTTGGAACCCCAGCTTGATGAATTTTGTTTAAAATGAGCAAAGAAGGACCCATCAGGCTTCGGGCAGCTCCTGTGGGCCCTCATGAGCAATTTCCCAAGTTTCCAGCTGCCCTGTACATCCCTAAGCAAAACACATTCCTGATTCTTGAAACCTCCCATGGTTCCCCCACTGTCTGCTCTGTGTCCGCGAAAGGCAGCTCGCTCTACCCAGTCGTGCAAGCCACAGGTCAGGACCATGCATGGTGGGTTGACTGCGTGAGTGGCCTGCATCCTCGGCCTTGGCCCTCTATGTTTGCAGTGCTGCTGCTCTGACTCCAGGATTTGTCCTGTGACTTGCTGTCACCAAACAGTGTTAACAGCAGGACAGAAGCAGGGGCAGGAAAACACTTTCTGAGTGGGCTCGTGCACTCCTCTGCCTTGGTCTTCCCCATGGGACCATGCCTGCTGGTCTGTGGAGGATGAGAGCCAGCTAGCCCATTTGCCCCCATCCCAGCCAGATGTGCAAGGGAGCCCCCAACAAGATCGGAACTGTCAGCACAAATTGTCCAGCTGGGGCCTCTGAGCTAAATAAATGTTTACTTTCTGAAGCTGCTGAGTCTGGGGTCTCTGCCCCCAGTCTTAAGGCAGTAGATGGACACACCACCCTCAACTCTTCCTTACTCTGCAAGGCCCGCCTCCTGTCCCGTGCAGGTGTCTTATTCCCCAGACACATTCCTATGATCCTCACTTCCCTTCTACTTCCCACGGTCCCCAGGCTGCTGTCATTGCCTGCACCTGGCCACCCGCACCCACTCTTTCCCAGTCATGGTCCCTTTGCCCATCCATAGCCCGAGGGGTCTTTTTGGCAACAGATCACATTCCTCATCTGCTCAACACCTTGTGAAGGTTTTTGATTCACTTAAAACACCATCTCTTGACCTTGGCCTACAAGGCCACAGGTGGCCTGGTTTGTCTCTTTCTGTGATCCCAACTTTCTCGCCCTTACTCCACTCCAGTCCTAGGATCTTCCTTCTGTGTCTTGAACACACAGCTCCTGGTCCTGCCTCAGGATCCTTGCACTGGCTCATGCCTTTGCTCAGAGGAGGCAGGCTGCCCCTTGGCACTGGTGTCTCTGTCCAAATGTCTCCCACTCAGAGAGGCCTGGGTGGGCCCAGGAGATTGGGGTGTGGGGGGCACAAGCCTCAGAGGTATGCTATTTCTAACACCTGTCTCATAGCTCAAACTTCCAACGAAACCCCCTGCTGAGACGGAAGCAGGCTCCAGGAGGATGCCCTGAATACCCAGGGTAAAAATCCAAATCACATCCATGCACGAGGAGAAATCCCACAGATGCCAGAGCATTCTCAGGGGAACCTGGAGTGCTTGCTCCAGTGGTCTGATCCGGGCGGTGGCGGTGGTGTCCTAAGGCTTGTTCCTAAAGCCCTGGCAAGAGATTCTGAAGTCCTGGCCTGGGTGTGGATTTTCTTTTACAGATCACCCCCCAACACCCCGGCTCTAGGTTTAGTGCCGCTGGTCTCTGGTCCACATTTCTGGGCCCCTGAGAGCCAGGTGATACCCTGCAACGATGCTCCTTGGAGTTCAGCTCTGGACAGTGCCCTCCTCCCAGCATGAGTGGCCTGGCCTCGTGCCATCAGTGCCGTGCTGGTGGGAAGCCGCCCTCCACCCATCATCACGGAGGCCATGTCATTCTGGGCACGCTGCAATTTGGAGACCCAGCTGTCAACACCCCAGGCCGGGCGTCAGACTTCGGGTCTCTTCCTTTACCACTTGTTGGGAGGTGAGCTTCCTGCGGAGAAGACCCTATTTCTGCAGTCAGTGGGGGCAGAGTTCTGGGCCTTGAGAAGCATCAGCGGGTGGAGGCGCGGTGGAGAAGACGTGGAGGGTGGCGTAGGTGTGAATGGCTCAGGGCCAGCAGCCTGGGGTTCGAGTCCTGACTACACATGTGAACTTGAGCAAATCTTTCGAACCCGTGGTTCTCAAGTGGGGGTCATTTAGGCACCCCCACCCCGCCTGCCACTTGACATCATCTGGCAGTATTTGGGACTGTCACAGTTGGGAATCAGCGCTAGAAGCGACTAGAGGCCAGGGATGCTGCTGAACACTACGAAGCACAGAAGGGCTCCCCCGGAGTGGAATTATCTGGGCCAGAATGTCAGCAGGGCTGAGGTCAGGCAAAGAGCTCTCCCCTTCCCGGTGGCATGTCCCTCACCCGCGAGGCCCTCCACGGGGAGGGGAGGAGGTGAAGCACCAAAAGCTACACCTTGCACCCCACCAACTCAGCACACTCTGGCCACAGAAATGTCCCACACAAGCAAACAAAACATGAAAGAAAAGGAAGGAGAAAAAAAGTAAAATACGGATTGGCGCTCCCGGTTTCAGTGTGGCTGCAGAACAAGCTTTCCGGAGGGAAGGGGTCAGAGCGTGCAGGGCCCTCGGTGGGTCTCGGGTCCGGCTGCCCGTCAGAGTCAGCTCCTTGGCATGCGAAGGGAGGTCCCAGCGATTTTAAACATTCAGTTTCCATGCTTCCTGGAGACAAGCTGGCCGCGTCATCCGGGGCGCAAGGGAGGAAAACGAGATTCATTCCAAGGCTGGAGGGACACTTGCCTGATGGGGTCTAAGTGACAGGCGGGGAGCTTTTCTGTTTTCCAGGGAATTCCTAAGGGCTTCCAGTTCAGCCACGATCCCATGAGGGACATCAGAGTTGGAGCCTGTCCACCTGAACCCATACAAGGGACGGGTCCACCAGCCAAAGTGGGGCTGGCCCGGCCAGGGTGGGCGTGGGCTCCAGGGAGCTGACTGTGTGCCCAAGAAGGGTGACCCGTGGTGCTCAATGGCGGACGTGTGTGTGCTTTGTCCTTATGGGCATTCGAGTTCAGTTGCGCTCCGTAACTTCAGGATCTTGTGAAGCAGCAGCAATTTTGCAAGCAGAGGAGTGCCCTTGGGCTGCTGCCCACCTCTCCCTGTCATCTTCTGGGGCTTCTCCTGAGCTCGGAGGCACGAGGCGTCCTGTCAGCCACCTCCCTTTTCTTTCCCTGCTGCTCCCATGGCTCCAGGAGCTACTGTAGGGCTCTGGGAGTGGATGGCGTGTCGCCTCCCCATGAGGCGAGCTTCACCTGTACAGGGAAGGTGGAGGAGGGATCCTGTGAACAGGGACGCCCCCCCCTGCCCCAAGCCTGTAAAGCCGGCATCTCCATTTGCTCCAGCTCCTGGGGCAGCAGGGTGTCTGACCTCAACAGGGGACCCGAGAGAAGCGGGACTACCACAGGACCAGCCCCCCTCCCCACACCCACCAAGTGCCATTCTCAGACAGCTCCAGATTGGCGTGATGAAGCCAGCACTGCGGCTCACAGGCCCGTCCCGGTGAGGCTGTCTAACAAGATTTCCGCAAGATTCCTTTTGGTGTATCTTAGTATAAAGAGGGAAGATTCCCATCAGTGCCTGTGGTTTAGGAGGCACCATCCGGATACTTTCTATTTTTACTGACTATTCGGTAAGACCAAGGCAAAGAAGGAGGGGGTGGCGTGGAGTAAGCATTAAGCTCCCGGTTGGAGAAAATGCCCTGTCTGGGTTTGCCCCAGACCTCTTCCGTCCACGATAACTCCCGGCGCTGCAGAGATAGGCTTTGGAACAAATGGATCGGATGTGGATGGTGTAATGAATGTGGGGAGAAACCCGAGTGATTTGAAAAGCGTGTTTGTGCTTTCTCTGGTTTCCTGCTTGGAGCCAGCAAATGCTCTCTCCCTGATAGTGCTGGGTGGTTTCATCAAAGGCCAGGAGCAGGGAGACATGACACTGCCGTCTGTGCCTGATCCGAGCATATGGGAGGTGTGTTGCTTTACTTTCTCTAGTTGAAGAAAACTTATTCTTTCCTCTTGTAAGTCTAGCGAAAATACCCTAACCCCTCAGACAATGACATTACTGTCACCTGCTTAAAATAGTCTGACGCTCTTCAAGTCTTAGAACATTCTCCAGGGCTCTCTGCTTTCTATGAAAGCACTTATTTCAGTCAAAATCCTTCGTGCTTTTCTCTACTCAAGACACTTCACCAAAAAGAGAATATAGCAACTCAAAAAACCACCATGTCAGTTTTCAAGGAACTCTCTCCCTTCTCGAGAAATAAACCTTTCCTGTCTCCGTGGCCCCAGGGAAGAGAGGGCCTCCCTGCTTCCCCGGGTGGCCACACGGGGCTTTGGGGGGCAGAGCTGGCCTGGGAGGGGTTCCTGAAGCCCGCTGGGCTGGCACCACCTCCCCTCCCTCTGCCCTGCCCAGGGTCACCATCACTGCCCCGATCCACCTGTGCTTTCCCTCTCCCTGATGGAGGACAAGTCCAGGTGCTCGTCCCTGACCCCCCTGCTGCCTGCCGCTGGCCACATCCTGGGGGGCTGAGGGGCTGCCTTCATCACCCGCATGATGAACCTTTTGAATATTTGGACGTGGGCTCCTGGCTGGAGATGTCATGTCTTCCCTTCTGTTGTTAAGTCCGGAGACAACACGGACTCCCCTGGTTTACCTGTGTAGTCCCAGGGCGTCTCAGGTGCCAGGAGCCGCTGCCGTGATGGCCTCGTCTCCTGTCAGATGTGGTTGGCGAGAGACGAGGACAGCATGACCACTGGGCACCGCACACTACAGAGGTCAGCTTGCAAGGACAGCGGGACGGCAGTGATGTGGCCGTGACTAGTTGTCAAGTGAGTGTAGAGAAAATCGGGACAGAGGGGTGAGGGGGGGCGGACGTGGCAGGCAGGGCGATGGAGGAAGGGTGGGTTGGTGGAGGGGAGGGCAGGAAAAGAAAAGTCCTGTCATCCCTGATGAAATATTCAGTGTTGTCGGTGGTGTTCCAGAGGCCGTTTCCCCCAAGGGGGTGGATTTCTAGATCATTCTTCAGGCCCCTTACAGGCAACTGGAACACTCTGTTTAATAGATTGGTGGTGCTCATCAGAGACATCTGTAAGGCATTAGCAGTGGTTGCATGTTGGGGGATGCTGGAAGGTCCGAGTGGGGTTTTTCGTGCGTCAGCAGCACACGCATGTGCGCATGTGCGCAAGCGGGCCCTCGCACCCGGGCCAGGCGGGTTCGCGGCCCCAAATGACTTTTGCCTCCGGCATGCCACCTTTTTAAGCCTATAGAACTCCGAAACTGCTGTATAGTAACAAGTTTGTGAGATTTTGGAAAGGAAAGCACAGTAATGATGCCAGTTCTTATGATCATAAATAATCATAATTAACAGGACTGCTGTATATTTATGTTGGTTTGTTTTCAGACACTTTTCATTTTATTTTGAATTTTTTCATATTGTGTTGACTTGAAACACTTCTGTCTATAGCGTGGCGTGCTCTGCAGAACACTGGGGAGCAGCATACTTTATTTGTCCTCAGAAACAGACCACAATAATGTGGTAACTTCTATCTGCTGGCAGGTTCACAGAAGGGAGATATTAGTCTCCGTGAAACCGCGATGTATTAGCGAGAGAGGATCAAAAAGCCCACGGTTCCGCATTCGCTCTTGGACCAGGAACGTTCGTCTGACTCTGACTCTCCCCGTGTACCCAGGAGGCTGCCGGAGGAAGGCACATCTACATATTTTTCAGTTTAAGTTCTTGATAAGCTTGGGTAGGATAACTTGACGATGAGTAATTGCTCTGTGCCCCAAACCATAGGATGACTCATGGTTAAAAGCCTGGCGAGGGAAACAATAGCTTTTGCTCTGACACTGAAGGAGAGGCTGTGGCCTGGGTCCTTAGTGATCGATAATCTATAACCCATACATTGATTCCTCGGCATGGGGGAGGGGCAGCTGGGAAACTCTCAGCGGCTAGCATGTCGTGTGAGTGTGGAAATGCTCTGCAGGGTTAGAAATTAGACCTGGCTCCCATCAATCTGGTGTCAATAAGCATTTGACTCCCCCACCACCCCGGGGATTTTTTTTTCTGGGCAACATTCACTGCAGATGTTTCAGGTGGTGAGTTTATGGCTGGGTCTCTCTCTCTTTCCATTTCCCCCTCGGCCCCTCTGAGGAGGGGCTGTCATCTGGACACTTCATCTGTGGTAGTCACCCCCTCGCTGGGAGGGAGCAGCGGGCTCTGGCTGGGGGGACCGCAGACGGCTTCAGAACGAAATGATCTCGCCAGTTAGAAGAAATGAAACAAAAGTTTGTTTTTCCTTCTTTCTCTCTCTGCTTTCCCTGGGTTGTGATTTCAAACTTTTAATATGTGCATACTGGTGAAACATTGTCCCTACTTAAATTATTTGTCTCCCTGTATGGCAGTTTTGTTGGGAAATGAACTATTCATGTAGCTTTTAGAGCCACCATGGGTTTAAATTTAAGCCTTAGGCCAGGTCTACACAGGCAAAGACCACAGATGATTATGATTATGGTTGCAGGCTCTCCTTTCTTGTGATTATCAGGATATTTCATCCAGAAGCAATAGCAATTTTATTCTTTTTGTTTAATTTTTTAATTCTGCCTCCTCTGGCCAGTGGGGACTCCCTAGCCATGGCCTCAGTGGATGTCGGGATGCCTTACTCCATAACGACTCGTCAACTCCAGGCACCCGGGTCTGTTCTCTTTGGGGTCGGAATGGATCCCAATGTGCTGCTGGAGAGTGGGGGACCCTGAAGGAAGCCTTTGAGGGCAGGACTGGGGTTGGGGGGGCAGTGGGAGGATTGTTGAAAGGCAAGGAGCTCCTCAAGGGTCTGGTGAGAGAGTGGCTGAGTGGCTGACACCCAGTGTCCCCTCCCTCAACATGGCAACAGGCTCTGCTCTGGCGCCCCTGGAGGTCTGGGGAGATAGCACCAGGTGGTTACCATGGAAACACATCAGCCAGGGGAGTCAAAGAGCGTGGAGAGGTGGGGCGCTGTATAGTGTCTGCAGTTGGGTGATGGAGTGATGTGTGAGTGTTGGAAAAACTCCCATTGAAGGCTTCTAGGGATAACTGTGTGTGTGTGTGTGTGTGTGTGTGTGTGTGTGAGAGAGAGAGAGAGAGAGAGAGAGAGATGGGGGCAGGGCGCAGAGGGAGAAACCAGGATCCAGAATCGAGGCGGAGGGAACTACAGGTCATTATCATTTTGGTATTTAAAGTCAGCATGGCCCCATGTCAGCCTCCAAGATGCTGGTGACGTGTGGACGGACCAGTTTCCCAGCCTCCCCCGAGCCCAGGCCAGTCACTGGGGCAGCCCATCTGTGCCCTGCTCATCATCCTGCCCCTGCGGGCGTGGCTTGGCCCCTCCCCAGGGCGGTGCCAGAATGCATTTGCACTCTTCACGAAGTGATGGAAGGACCTTTGCTCTCAGCTGACTGACTAGTTCTCTAATCTAGTGGGATCCTGAGTCCCAGGGATTGCTGGGTGTGTGGTCTCCCTGAGAAAATGCTGTTATGGTTAATATGGATATTCTGATGATCTGGCAATGGTGGAAATGTTCTTACTGCTTACTGTTTCAAGCACTTTACACGCTGTTTCATCCTCCTCGGGCCTCTCTGACTAGGGAAGTTTTTTGTACCCATTTAACAGATGGAGACATTGAGGCTTAGAAAGATGAACTATCACACAGCAGGCGGAACAGGGGGTTTCTGGCGCCTGTGCTCCCAGCCTCCTTACAGCACGACCAAGACCTCACCGCCATGTATTTTCACACTTGCTGGCTTTGCTGGGGGAGAAGGAGCGCTGGATGAGGAGGTGGGAAGGCGGAGTTCTTCCATCTCTGGCTTGCTCTGTGGTCTTAAGTCACACAGAGTAAGGCTCTTTGGCTCTCAACTTCCGGATCTGTCAAACAGAGGCTTGGGCTGAATTCACCCTTAGATCCACCCCGTTTCCAGGTCAGGATGTTCTCCTAAAAAGGACATGACCCGGGCACTTACGGAGTACTCCCGGGACCAAGCAAGCATTCGGGGGCACCTGGTTGCTGTGTTCCTGTGAAAACTGCCCCAGATGTTACAGTTCTTTGATGCTGGAGTGTCAGAGGGCGGGAGCCAGCTGTGACAGGGACTGGAGCAGGGGGTGGGGCGGGGTCTGGGGGGGGGATGGGCAGGTGGGTGGCAAGTGCCTTCCCTCCCTGCGGATCTGCTGGCCTCTGACCTCCGATGAGGGGTGCCAAGAGCTGCTTAAAGAGCCCAGGGAGGGGTCCTTGTGCAAAGTACTTGGAGAAGCCTTTGAAAGCAAAGAACGTTTTCTTTACGCTAACATTGAACGCTCTGCTTTCTTGGGTAGTGAACTTTGTCATGGTAAGGTTTATTAATCAACCCTCCGACGAGAACTGCATGTTCCCTTTTACTCAGCGTCAGGGGCTTCAGTAGCTGAGGCGCTCTGAAAACTCCCTTCAAGGATGTACCATATTTTTCATACCTGGGACTGAATGGAAATTTTGACCCCGCATAAGACCTCTGAGCTGGTTATTGCCCCCAGCCCTAACCATCCATGTCGAGCTGTCTTAGCCCTTCCCTGTGCCCCCTACCCTTCCTTGCTGGCTGCCCTTCCTCCAGCAGGACTTGGCCACTGGTAGCCTTGAAAGGAAATCAGAGGCAGGAGAACGAAGGAGGTGAGCACGTTCAATCCTCCCTGTTTTGGGGCGCCCCACCCAACCTCAGCTCTTATTACAGGGTCCTTTCTCGGAGGTTCCCAAGTGCACTGCTCTGGAACTGTTTCCTCCCAGGTCCCTCTGGGTGCCCTCCTGTCCCTGGTCTCCTCTCCTGACTGAGCCAACACTCTTCTGGGATGACTTCCGTTTCCTGCCGAGGCCCCTTCCCTGACCCCCAATGCAGCCTCTCTAGTGGTTCACCTGCGGATACTCCTCAGACCGCCTCGAGGTGTTCCCGATCCACGGAAGCAACTAAAACCCAGGGAGGAGCTGATGGCCAAGTTACAAGAAGTCAGTTTTATGTGACACAAACCGAAGTCTCCTGATTCCAAATTTGGTATTATTTCCACAATTCTTACCGAATTGTTAAGCTAACTAAAAACTTTCGCGTGTTCATGACAGAAGGGCTTTCTTAAATATTTAGCTTGGCAAATAGAAGCCAGCCAGGCATATAATTCACAAATTTTCCAATTGTTTCCACTGCCAAAGGCAAGGGCCCTCATTCAATCCTAAGTGAGAACCTATAAATTTTAAAGAATATTAATGATAGTGAGATACCTAGGAAGATGGTTATTTACCCTGTTGACCAACATGAGAATATAAAGTAAATGATTAGCAAAAGACAAGTGGAATGTGTATTTACATGTTATGATATATGCAGGGGTAAAGTGAGTGGTACAAATGTATTTTTAATTTGAGTGTATTTATTACTTGTGAAAGTGAAGACTAATTATGCTGTCTCGATCCTGGCATTAGGAGAAGGGTTTCTGGGGAAGCTTACCCCCCTGCCCTTGCTTTGCTTCAAACACTGCAGGCTGCAGCTCTGCTGGGGACGGTGCTGGGATGGGTTTCCAGAAGGGTACTTGAAGGACAAAGAGGAGACTGATTTAGCTTCCCTTCCAAATTGCCCAGCCAGGTCCGTGCATAATTGTGACTTCCTCCTGCAACTTCTCAGTCTTGCATCTGAAGCCATAATTCAATTTCTGCTCGGAGGCCATCAGAGGGGGTGGCCCACCAGGAGATGCATGTTAGGTGTGGCGAATCTGTCCACTGAGGTTTTAAATCACTGGGCTGGTGCTGATGTCGTTGAAGGCCTGGGGTGTGGGTAGGCCCTGTGTTATTGGAATCATGGTGAATTCTAATCATAGGCTCCAACAGGCATCCAAAGGCAGTTGCAAACTTCAGCCAGGGCAGGCAGTTCCTCCTGGTGGCTGACACAAATAACCCATGAGGAGGAGAACTCAGAAAACGGGTGAAGAAGGTTGAAGTGGGATATTCCCTTGGTGGCAGTCATTCCCTCGTCTCTAGAGGCTTCTACTCAGGCCTCTAGTGAAATGATCCTCCTCTCTACCCTCTGGTCTTTATCAGATTGGAGATGTCTACAGAGAGGTGCGAACTGAGGGCTTCCAAGTGCCAGTCAGGGTTTGTGCAGTGCACAGCAGAACCATCTGTCCCACTTTGGAAATGCCCAATGCCGGAGTGGCACCCTGGACCATTTATATCAGAATCTCTGGGGTAAGATTTAGCTGATTCCACTGTAGCAGCCAGGGTTGAGAATCACTGCCCTAGGTTGCTGTTGATGTGCACTCTTGCCTGCTTTCACCCCTCAAGGGGGAGTTTTACTGGGATCTGGTGGGGGAGGAGGGGCACTTACCAAAGGCAGCATCTCTAAGGTGGCATTTGTGAGTTGGCAACTTTATCACAGCTTGAGGTTTGATTTTCAGCCTCACAAATCCAGAATCTAGATTTTACTCAGATTCAGAGAGTGGATCTATCTTTTGGGTATAGACTCACATGAGTCAAGGTCATGAGACTGATGTATAAACCCAGAAACCTGATGTGTTACATAAAAGTGACAAAGATAATGGTACGAGAACTGGGCTTCTTGTATCAATACGAGACTGTCTTGATTGCAGTCAAACTACTTTCTTGCAACAGTGTTTTCTACCTTCCCCTTAGGCAGCTCGTTGTACCAGTAGGTGAAGTGGGTCAAGCCATTCTTCTCAAACAGCATAGTAGTTCAGGCAGGGCTTCTCCAAAATAGTTTGATTTTCAGCTCTAATTTCCTACCTGCCTGATAAACTAAAATTTGCTTGGGAAAAATAAAGCGTGCTGGTTTCCATGGCTTTCCAGGATGCTAGGAGCCTTGATGTCTCATGGATACCTCTTTGAACAAATGGCAGAGGAAGGAGAATCGGTCATAAAGTGGAAGAAGGATAGTTTCCTGGTTTATGTGGATATTTTCCCAGGCACAGCTGTTTCTCAGTGTGGGGAACCACATGGAAACTGAAAGCAGTAAAGAACCAATGGGAGTGGATGGGAGGTCACGACAAGGGACATCATAGGAAGCAGGAACTTAGGGGAAGCAGAAGCTAGGAGGCAAAGAAAACATGCCAACACCCCGAGCAGCACTGAAGAGAGAGGGGGTCTTGTGAGGACAGAGCTGATGGGTAGAATGGCAGGCATGCTCTGCTGGGTGGGACCTCCATGCTCCTGCCCCCAACGGGTCAATGCATCTTGGACTTCAATCTGGAGAGTTCTCTCAGAGCACCAGAGCAAGTGTCTCAGGGACGAGTGGGTGGCTTTGCACACTTCACCCAGGCCCTATCCTGTTGCATTGGGAGCTCCTTCCCCAGAATCTGCATTCTGCTTTCGTACATTCTACAGGGACTGCCTGTGTTTCCCACGGTTCCTGCTCTGGACATGGGTGTGAGTGTGGTCCCCGGGCAGGGCTGACAGGGGCCAGGCCAGGCATGTCTGGGCCACCCAGGGATCTAAGCTGCTTCCTGGGGGATCCCTGTCTCAGGTGCCCCCGGCCGGCAGCTCGCCATGGAACCATGCTGGCATGAATGGGGTATGCTGGCTGCTTTAGAAAAACTAACGAGAACAGCTATCTCTGCATTGCCTACACCCATCCTCTTCAATAATAGCGATTACTACTAGAATAAATGAAAAATGCATTCCTTTAACACCGTCCTCTCATGGCGATACGCATCTTGAGCTGATTTGCAAATGCGAGGTTCTAAGTGGCGCGTGGTCGGAAGCAGTTAGCCCCTAATGGTATGCTGCGGCATGGGCAGCAGCCGAACCTATTAATGAACTAATCCTAGACTCTCCAGTGGAGGCCGTCGGGGCTCCTCTGTGCTGCACTTTGCATTTCAGCTAAAATCAACAATGTTAAAGAAAGAAGAATTTAAATGGATTAGGCAGCTGAGCTCCTGAATCAGACACTGTGCTCGGCAGCTGCGGGAGAGGGGGACGCCTGTGGAGGATCTCTGGACCCTGGGAGGGAGATGACATTTTTGTTGGCCATGCACTGGGGACTCCGCCTAATCGCTGAGTGGCTGTGGCGTCAGAGGCTCTGACTCCAGAGCCAGATGTCCCAGTCCTACCATCCCCTAGCTGTGTGATCCTAGGCAAGTGACTTAGCCTCTCTGGGCCTCAGTTTCCTCCTCTGGGAAATGGCTCAGGGATAAAACTTACATATGTTTGGTAAGTGCTTAGCAGTGCTTCGCACATGGAACATACTCTATAAAGGGTTGCTCTGCCCATTCCTTTATTCCACAAATATTTAGCAAAAATCTGTCTACCGTGTGCCAGGCAGAATTCTTAGTGCTTGGAGTTTAACCTGAGCAAGTGTTAAGTGCTTGCCCACATGGAGTATGCATTCCAGTTGGGATGATAAGAAAGAGGTCATTTCAGATTATAATGGACACTAGGAAGGAACTCTTGGCTCTAGACAGACAGATCGCAGGGAGCCTTCTGAATGGGGACATTTGAGAGGAAGCCTGGCTCATGCCCCATCGGGGACTGAGTGTGACCATCTGGGGAGTGGCAGAAGACTAGTGTGGAGGGAAAGCACAGGCATCAAGGCACAGACGTGCCGGAGAGGCTGGTGGGGCCCGGGAGGCTACAGCCAGGGTTGTGTGTGTGTGTGTGTGTGTGTGTCTGTGTGTGTGTGTCTGTGTGTGTGTGACTGCCCCTGTGTTCTCTTCTCTTCTGCCTCATCTCAGAGTAGAAATACCCCAGCAGATCAGCACGCTGAGAGCTACGCACACATCCAGCTCTGGCTTGGGGCCAGGGAACTGCCTGGTAGAATTGTCTTTTCAAATTATCCATGGGCTTCCATGGAGCTATGTTTCCGGAAGTGACCTGCCAAATGCATAATTTAGAATCGGCTGTAGTTCCAGAGTGAGGACACTGTCCACTCCACTGTCTGTTCCCTGGGAGGGGACCCACCAGAGAAAGTCCTCTGAGGCTTCAGGTGCAGAAGAAGCGGGGCCAGTGCCTTTTTAGTTTTATGGACAAGTTCTCCTTGATGGCTTCTGGCCCCATGGGAAGTTCAGAGCGACATTTTCTCTGTCCCGGGGGCTCTGTGTCCTTGTGACTGTGTATGAACCTTATTTCTGGCTCTAACACTGACTTCCCTACTCTCGAATTACCCAGTCCCTTCATCTGTTGACTTCATTCTTTCGCTATGTGGGCTTCCTTTGGAGAAGGGAGTGAGGCACTAAGGACAGAAGGAATAGGTCCCCGAAATGAGGTCATAAGATGCTCCTGCCATAATGTGGAAACCAGGCGGGGGCACTCATCTTCCAGGGAGGTTGCCTGGCGTGCAGGTGAAGATAGCCGGGAGCTTTTGCCCCTGTTGGCCCTACAGCTGCTGGGAGCCTTGGCTGTGGGTACCAGGGCCTCTGACCAGTGCCTCTCTGTTTAATGGATTGTTCTATGTTTAAAGATGCACATTAAAAAAAAAAATACAATATGTCCCCCAAAGCTAACTGAGGAAAGAATGTTCACCAAAGACAGAGGAGAGGCTGGATGTGTGGTACTTACTGGGAGGAGGTAGCTTGGTCCCCAGTGCTGTGCTGACTTAGGGACTTCCAAGGGTATTTTTGACCCTACCCCAGTTTCCCGGTATGTGCTGCTGCTTCGGAACCTAAGGGCACATGAGTGCTGATCCACTGTCTGGGTAGACGGAAGTCGCGGGAGGATGGTGGGAAGGTGGAAAGGACTGTTGAGTGTGACACGTGCCCCCGGGTCTTTCCCCTGCTCAGAGGCTGGGGGCCGTGTGGGTTGTCTTGGCTAGACGTTGTGGATCTGATATGGCTTCCTTTTATTGAAGACGCGGTGGTGACAGTCCGGTGATTCCTGTTCCTTTGCCATGGGTCATTTCAGCAACATCCCCTGTGTTGTCCTTGCTCTGGCTCACCCGATGGCAGCGTAGAAATGGCCAACAGGGGCATGTTCCCACTGCCGGAGGCACGGTCTTTCTTCCCGAAGGAAGGAGAAGTCACCCCTTGGGTCCTGGAGCCAGTGAACACCGCGGAGGCCCTGGAAAGCCCAGAAGTTTGAATGTCTGAAGATGGGCCCATCAGCCTTAATTTGCACTGCATCACATTTGCAAGTTGCAAAATGGAATTTGCAATTGCTTTTTGGCAATGTTCAAATTAGCACTTCTTAGCATATTAATGAACTACTTTTTTTCCCATTATGTGACCAATTTTAATGTAAATAGCAGTCTCGATGCAAGGGTTAGGTCAGTGTTTCAGGAGAATAAAGTTCCAAAGCTTCCCCTGGTGGCTAGGAATCTGGCTTTTGGATGGTCCTGGCTTCCGCATAGAACACATGGGTTTTTCAGACCCCCTGGCCTGGCAGGGGTAGGTCCCAGATGAGCTCTTGGCTCCAGGCTCAAGAGATCGGACAACCCCGAGGGTTCCAGGCCCCGTGCCTGAAGAGACTGGTGACTCAGCCAGGGCAGGACAGCATGCTCATCTCCGTGTCTCAAACAGGGGTTAAAGGTAGGCCCCGAGCCCCAGATCACTTTCACCTCTACCAAGGGAACAACTGTCTTCAAAACGGACAATCAACTATGATGGGGTTCTGTGTGAATTTCCCTTTCTGAGATGTTCCATATTGCTGCTCCTCTGGGATGTGCTTCAAGGAGCTGGTCCCAGTCTTGGGAGCACACGGTCCATCATTCTCCTGAGTGTTTTCTGGAACCACGTCAGGAAGAACTGGGAAGAAGTCCTGCCTCCAAGGATCTGGTGGATCCCGGGACAAGAGCAGTCCAGGGGTGGGATCCAATGCGCAGAGGACAAGAAAATAGCAAATGGGGCTCTTCCACAGGTCCAGTGACCCCAGAGCTGTCTTTCTGCCAGGCCAGCGGTCAGAGGCATGGGAGGTCTCAGTATGAGCTCCCAAAACACTGGAATCAGTGAGAGATGGAGCCCGAGAATTCTGCCTGGGTGGTCCCCAACCAGCCCCTCGGCTGCCTAGAGACCGTGGCCTGGGCCCCTGGGGAGGGATGGTGACCTTCTGCCTCAGAGTGACATAGCCACGCCAGGCTTTCAAAGACAAGGATGGACCCCAAGTTTCCCAAATGGCACTGCTTTCCTGATTCATTATTCAAAATGAACTGATTATTCATCCCCAGCTTGAATTACCAGCTAAATAGTATTTTCCTGCTGCGTGTACATTTGCAATGCTCTCCATTTCATCCTACGTGATAGCATTACATTCCAGGGGCTTCAGATACCTATTCTTTACTATCTATAGGTGGGTGCGTGGGTGTGCTGATTGCATTTTAAAAACAAGAGTTTGTGTATCTGATGGCTCTGGAAATAATCAGTAACTAAGGTAGCAGAGAGAAAAAAAAAATCCAGCTCCTGATGAGTAATTTTAAAACTGTGAATACTTCACAGCTTGATGGATTCCCAGAGAATCCCAAAATGTAACCCGGGACAGTAGGTGCTTTTTTTTTTTTTTTTTTTTCTTTCCCCCTGGAGGCCTTGAGAACAGGGTGGATATTTTGTTACCTGGGAGAAACGATCCTTCTGCCTCCTGTCATTCTGGGGAATTGACAGTAGACTTTACGTGTTTGTCAGTCTGCCAGAGAGCAATTGACCCCAGCCGAATCTCCTCCAGGAAAGCCCAGGGTCAGATGGGCTTGTCAAACGGCAGGTTGTCTGATTCTTGTAAGTGAAAATCCCAAGAGGGCAGAGCTTCAGGTAGGGCTCGATCCAGGGGCCAGAACACTGTCAGCCCCAGGCGGTGGCGGGGGGGGGTGGGTAGTCAGTTTGACTTCCTCTGCTTTGGCTCCATTTATAGGCAGCCTGGACTCTCTCTTTGTGGTGGCAAGATGGCTACCAGCAGCCCCAGACATTTATCTGTCCTCTCCGGAGCTCCGGTGGAAAGATTCTCTTTTTTACACAAAGACCTATTATGGAATCCGGCTGGCCCTGAGTGGGTCCTACACCCACGCCTGAGCCAGTCACAGTGGCCGATGGAATGTGATGTCCCTAGTTGTGGTGGTCTGGGTCACCTGTCCCTCCATCCTTGAAGCTGCAGGCAGGTTCAGCTCTACCCAAGACCACATGGATTAAGCAAGGGGGAGGGGAGGAGGAGTGAGTCCTCAAGGAAAATTGGGATGCTATTTCCAGCAAAAGGAGGAAAGCGGCTGGGCAGGCAAAAACAACAGATGCCCACCCCAACAGCTTTTCAGTTAACTATTCACAGAAGTCCAGGAGCAAGTTATATCCAGAGAACAGAAAAGGAGTCTGATTCTACTGATTTAACTATATTTTCTCAGTGAGTGGTTGGCCCACAGTCTGTGGGTTTCCTTTTATATGGAGGCTAGTAACTTTCACTCTTATTTGCAAGCCCATGGCTTACCTGGGAG
The DNA here is from genome assembly GCF_010015895.1 of Lontra canadensis. NCBI lineage: Eukaryota > Metazoa > Chordata > Mammalia > Carnivora > Mustelidae > Lontra > Lontra canadensis. The sequence continues at coordinate 727,837 of NW_022631202.1, read as the reverse complement.
AGGCTCCAAGCTCCCCAGGCTGGGGACAGATTGTACAGGGAGCCTTGTTCTGTTCCTGGTTGGGGGGGTGGGGTGGGATTGGGGAGTGGGGGGTGGGTGGGTCATGCCTGGTGCCCTCATGGGCTCCTTCCGCTCCCGTTTCCTGAGTATGGAGTCAGAAACAGGCTCTAGGAAGAGTAAGGACTCCACCAGTTCTTGGAACCTTCTTTTTCTGAGACGCAGCTATACTCCCTGGTCCTCCTGTCCCAGACGTTGGCTCCTGGGATGATTTCTGGAACATGTGGCTCATTTGGTAGGCGTGGAGCTAAGGTTTCTTTTTTGACTCTGGAAGCTTTAGCCATTTGGGCCCCAGAGATGCTGGAGGAAGCCACACTTCAGATCTCTCCATCCGGGGGACCAGGGTAGGGGGTTCGTCTACTGGTGGGAGACTATCTCTCTGTCTCTCTGTGTCTCTTCTTCTGCTCCCACCTTCTCTTCTCTTTCTCCTTCCCACACTCCCTTCTTCTCTCCATCCTTGTCTCCTAAGCACCCCCTTCTGACAGGTCCTGAAAGCTATTGCTGGTGGCCTGTCAGTCCCTTAGTTGGGACCACTGCTCCATTTTCCCCGGCGGCCCCGGGTTGGGGTGCAGCACCATTCGGTCTGGGGTGTGGGTAGAAGGAAGAGCTGGGAGAAGCAGGTCAGAGGCCCCCCTCCCACTCCCGGGATGCCACAATCCCAACCTGCCACCTCAGGACTCCTGGAAGGGCTAGGGACAGCTTTTGGCAGCACTCTGATGGGCTCGTTGGCTGCTGGTTTGGCCTGGAAATGACCTGCCAGGTGTTCGACCTCTTCCCCACTGCCCTTTCGGGGTTCACCATCCCCTCAGAGGCTGGACTGAATCCTGGGAGGACGATTCACAGGCAGGGGGCCATGGACACCTCCTTCCCACTTATTAGGGCCGAATCGCTCTGATGAAGCAGCGAGGGCCCGCCAGAGCCTCATTATTTTGGGCTTCATTGAAATGCGCAGAGAGCCATCCCTAGTACTTTATGTACTAAACTTAACCACAGTAATGTATTCAAATCATTCTGAATTTATCTAGACTGAGCATCCTTTCTATCGTCGTCGTCGTCCTCCTCCTCCTCCACATTTTTTTTTTTTTAAAAGATAGCAAATGTGCTTTTTGAGACAACAGATTAGGGCTACCTATGCTGCATGGGAGGGACAGGTGGCCCCTTCCAGCTCCCCTCTCCCAGCCGTGGCCGATCGGAGCTTACCTGATGTCGGTGTCTCCTGGACACCCGGGGTGCACTGTCCAGGGCCCCGTCCGACCCTGGTCACTCCTTCCTCGCATCCAGAACACTGCCTGTGAGGGAAGGCAGTGCAGAGGGCAGAAGAGCCCAGAGGAAGGACTCTGCCTAAGAGGTAAGAAACTGGTTCTCACCCCAGTTTGGATGCTGACATTTGGGGGGGATTTTGGGACACTCTGTCCTTTTCCCTGGGCCTCAGTTTCCTTGCTATGAAAACTCAGGGTGGTGAGGGTGGCCTTTGAACCGGCTCAGGGGCTCGTAGGCTGGGGTCCTGCATGAGCCTGGGGCAGCCCATGGACCTCTTGGAATTATAAGGCACTTGGCACTTTTTTTTTTTTTCCTGGGGGAGAAAAGTGCATAACTTTCACTGGATTTTCAAAAGGCTCTTATCTAGCAAGGGGCTAAGATGTCAAACATTCGTAGGCACTCAGGACCAGGCACCTTTGTGTGCCTCTGTCCAATGCCGTGGTTTTACAAAAAGCGCCACAGAGGCCTGGAGAGGGGTTGGGTGGGAAGAAGCTGGGCACGGTTCTGGGACGACCGCTGGAGACCGATCCCGGTGGAGACCCAGCGAGGCCCCACTGGACTCCCTCCTACAGCCTGGCCTTCCAGAGGAGCTCTGGGAGTCCCAGGGGAGAGGACACAGGAAGACGAGTGAGGTGGGAACCACGTCCACACCAAAGCTTTTGGTCACCCAAAGGTCACCCAAAGTGACCTTGGGTCTGCGTGGAATCGGTCTGTGACCATTGTGCGTTGTGGGTTTCCACCTTCACATCTGCCTCCTGGCCACGCAATGAAGCCTGTGGTCCAGCAGGGCGCTTGGACCCAGCAGAGGACACGCAGCTGCTCCTGGGCCTTCTCTCTCTGGATGGAGCCTGGATCCTTCCATTTCTGTTGCAACAGCCCCTCCACAGCTCTGACCCACGTCAGTGTCCCCATGTCATGGCCGCAGGAGTCAGTGAGCCGCCTCGAGTGTCGGGGAGGGAAGGCACCCTGCTCTCCCCTCCCAGGCAGAGGCACCTGCCCTTCTTCTGGCGGACTCTGGAACTTTCCTCCTGTCCTCTGTTGGACCGCATCTCTCTGGCTGCAGAGACAACACCGTAGGCCGTGCCCCGAGTCATCCTGCAGCTTTTTTTGATGTGAAGCAGCGGAGCCTTTGGCCGTCTCGCGTGGGCTCCTCCTGACCTGAATTTGTAAGCGGGCCTGCTTACAAATACCCCACGGCCGTCGGCACAGCCGCAGGGCAGTCTGGCCCCAACCAGGAGACCCTGCCCGGCTCCGCATGCCCGCCTGCCAGGAGACCAGGCTTCCCTGCAGCCTTCGCCAACCAGAAAGGCCTTTCTGAGGCGCCTTGGCTTAGTATTTCCCTCTAGTCTTCGAGCTAACTCGCGCCTTCACTCTCCAGGCATGGAGGGAATAGGAACGTAGAGTTGTTGTCATTGTTGTTTTTTAATTTAGTTAAAAAAGACGGTGCTACCGTCTTTCCAAAGCCAGAGGCAGGCTCCTGCTCTGGCTTTGGAGGCGCCATCTTCTGCGGCCGAGGAAGAAGTTCTGTGCGTTCACCATTAAATAAAATTTTATAATGAAAATTTTGTCTTATGAAGGTGAAACTTTGAGAACATATTAGAATTCTCATTTTTCTATGCACAGCAATCAAATGACCTTCCTATATTGCCACATAAAGTATGGATTTAAAGTTCAATGATCCAGTCAGTCATTGAACATTTTCTTAAAGAGTAATTTCTTCTGTAACTATGGATGTTTACATATGGTTTTCTTTTTGGTATTTACCTTTTAAGAATTGAAGAAACACTGACATTCTTTTTTGGAACTGTATCTTAATAGCCTTTGTTTATTTTTAATATGTGGCGTTCCAGGCCCTTGCTCTAATGATTTTTTTCACACTGCATTGATAATTAAATTCATTCATTTTCCCAGCTGCACAATTCCTTTAAATAAAAAGTTATGGGTAATAACACCTCTTACGCTCAAAGTACAGAGGAGAAAAGGGCATAGCGGGCTCTCTGTTGAGGGGAGTCACGCACACCGGGTGGGTCACAGGTCAAGGCCAAAGGGAACGAGCCTGGGGTTCCCAGGTATTCAGGACTTTATCATTCACAGACGATGACCCATGGGGGTTTGGTTTTCTATGCCTGGAAACCATGAATTCCGCACCCCCGCCCCCCGTTCACAAAAATGTAATTTATCTCCATGTATCCTGTGGAGATTTTTAGTTCATAATGTGTATTAATGGCGTCATCAAGAACACCAGAAACGTTGGTTTCCCTTAAATGATTGGAGAGACGCTTTGCCTGCTGTTACCAAGTAGCGTCTACGGAAGGAGGGCAGTAAAAGTGAGCTGAGATATTTAGTGACATAAAAAGAACCATGTAGATTTGTGAAAATGTAAAACTGTGATCATGCGAGAGGTTCTTGAAGTAATGAGAGAAATGCTTCGTCCCTGGGCTAGTGATTCACTTGTAGCTTCTGTAATTTCATGGATGCTATAAGGATTTGGTTTTTACACATTTTAATTTAGTCCAGAGATGTTCCTATTTTAATTATCCATACACAAGGGCACAGTATCTTTCTACGGTTATTGCTATATGTTACATTTATATATAGCAATAGCAATTTGAAAAAAAACCCAACAAAATGCTTTCACCTAGATGACCAAAGGGTTATACTCATTTGTTTTAATGACACTGTATGGACCTTTGCATTCTTAAATAGGATTTTTAAATACACGGGATGCAAACACTCATGGAGGTTCACGCAGACGGTTTCACACAAGAGAACAGAAAAAGAATTTGTTCAACGTCCCTTTTGTGAAGGGTTGGGAGATGCAGCCCCTGAATTGGGAGGGATGCCCGGAGCCCCTGGCTTTCCTTGTTGAAACCAAAGGGCACGGGATCCAGGAACTTGAGAACAAATTGATTCCCACTGAGCCTCCTGCTATCACATTTCAATAGAGAAAAAGCCATTTGGAGAAATGTGATATTTTAACTATTGTATTGGGCTCAATCTGTAGACACAAGGAAAGAGAAGAGACAAAAAAAATAGATATAATATATAAAATAAATACATGTATAAATTGATACCCAAATATATTTGTATTTATGTATATTTATAGTACACAATAAATTATATATGTATAAATTTTATGTATCATCTATAAAAAGAACAATCTGATGGAAGCAAATGTTGACAAAAGCAGAAATTCAAACCACCCAGCTCACATGCTATCGTGCTGCTCTGAATAAGTGATTCCCTTACAACCAAGGGGCATTTCTGCCTCCTTCCAGGGAGAAACAGCAAGCAGAAATGGGTCACATTTAAGGGAAGCCCCAGTCAGCCCTCTCTCTTGAGAGGTTGTGGAGTATCATGCTGAGCTACAGGGGGATGCTTCTTTTTCTGGTAATTCTGCAGGAATTTCTTCCCAGAAACGGTGACTCCCCCGCCCCCCGCCCCATGTCCCATGCCCTGATAGAAAGCCTTGGAGCTCTGCCAAACGGCCAGGTCCCCACAGACAAATCCCAGAGCCCTGTGGCAAGCATGGTTCAGGACATCACCTTAGCCTCACCCTGCTGGAGACCATGCTGACCTTTAGCTCAGCTGGCAAATCCTGTCCGGTTAATGGGGCGACACCTGACTCGGGACAGGGGGAGGAATGAAAGAGTTCTTCCAGGATCCTTGGGCGAAGACCCTAAGCCAGAGTTGCAAAATGGGTGTCTGGGGGTCCTACTGTACCCACAAATGTGTTCCTCTGGGTTCTCAGATTATTTGAAACCAAGATGACTTTGTTGCTAACATTGAATATTTGGAGATTTTACGTAATTATGTGGAGTTTGGGCTTCATTTGAATGTTTGAAAGTGCTGGGAACCTTGGATCCTTGCATCCATGCAGAACAATCCATCAGAGCTGACCCTCGGCCCCGTTACATGGCCCGGACCACCCCCCACCCCCGACCCCAGGCATCCGTAGCCCCTGTTTCCTGGGGCTCACACCCTTAGGCTTCCCCACCTGACTTATCCGTATGGCCCCCCGCCACTGCAGGTTTTTATAAAACACTGGTGTCTGCATGGGGACAGTTGGCCATCGTTTTGCACGGCCCTTCCTCCCCTCTCTGGGTGGCCAGCTGGGGTTTGTAAAAAGTGACAGCTGGCCTAAGAGTGTCAGCCACATTGCTCAGAGGTGGGATCTTTCAGATTATCCACAGAGACGATGCCCTTTCAGCCCAGACACAGCCATGCTTCTGAGAACATGATCCTCCCCGCCTTCTGGAAGGACCACAGAGGCTGATGTGTATGGGGTTTCCGGCACAGCTCCCTTGCAACCTGAGGCAGCTGGGGTGCAAGGTTAGCTCCATGCACCTGCCTTAGGTAAGAGTGCGGTCCTTCTGCGTTTAAAGATGTGGTTGCCTGTGACAATGGCACTGGCTGAGGTCTGGGGTCTCACAACGCTGTTGTTCCTAGTGATTCCTTTTCCCCTTTCCCTCCAGTGGTGGCACCACGTATGCGTGCATGTGCATGCCGGGGTGGGGTGTCTGGTTGGTGCCGTCTGGTGCAAGGGGAGGAGTGCCGGTGATGACTGTGCACAAGGCCACTCTGATAGAGGGCATATAGCTTGAAGGTCCTGTTCATGGTCATTCTCCCCTGCTGGCCTGGGAGTTCCTGGAGGATGGAGGCTACGTCATTTTCCTCTTTGTATCTCCGGCACAGACTCACTAGCTGGTGTGGACTAACTGCGTAAATAGGTAGGTTAACGGTGAGTTGGTTCTTTGGTTCTGTGCTCTCTCTGCACATCGGGGGCAAGGAGTTGCTAGATTACTATGGTGGTTGCAAGACATCAGGCTTGTGAAGAAGGTGGAGAAGCAGCCTCGGCTGGGGGAGGTGTGCCAAAATGGCCCCGGGGCCAGGGACCTCGCCTTGATTCTGCCACTTCTCAGCCACGGCCTTTTCCTAAAGAAGGACAATCCAATTCAATCTTTAAGGCTCTCCTGCCTGTTGAACCTCTCTGTTCCCCTCACCTCTCCCCCCAGCCCCTGCACTGTCTGCCCAACATAACAGCCAGGTCTGGCTCTGGGACACAGCTTCTCGAGGGCGTCTGAGGCATCATACTGACCTGGGCTGAAGGGCCCATCACACCTCTGTCAGCAGGGGCTGGGTGCGACAAAGCTTTCACGACCGATGGACTCGCCATCCCGAAATTGGACACATGCCCCCTTTCCCTGCTTTCCCCAAGAAGCATCCGTACCTGAATCCTGCTACATCCATTGCTGGCACTGGGACCTGACTCCTGGGCAAATAAGGCAGGACTCCAAGGCACCCCCATGTAAGTCTACAGTGAGAAGGTGTCTACTGAGATGGTAATCACCTGAGAGGAGTATCTGATCCAAGCTGGGTTTGGTTTGCCCGGAAATCCACATTCAAAACTTTGGGTTTTTTTGCTCATTGTGTCTAAGGGGAAATGAAGGCTAACTCAGGGTTTGAGACCCAGTAAGGTCAGAGGCTGTGTCCTATCAGGCCCAAAAGGGGCTCCATTCAGGCTCCAAAAGAACAGGATTTGGAGTGGGTTTTGGAGGGATGCACAGAGCAAGGGAAAATAACCCTCTGGCCGAGGAGATTTAGGTATAAGAAGTATAGATTCCCTAACTCTGAAAGCACAGGCTTTCTAAGAAAAGGGAATTGGAAAAATCCAAGTACAGAGTGCGTAGGTGGGTGAAGTGATTCTTGGGCTAAAGGTCTTGCAGGAGGGAAATCTTTTTCTTGTGCTGGGACTGAAGGCTTCCTGAAAAGGCGTCAGAATAGAAGGTGGAGGGTTACAAACTCAAATGCCTAACCGGGGCCAGATAGGATGTGGGGAGGGCTCCAGGCTGGTGATCTACTGGTGGGGGTGGGGAGAAAGGGGTGTTGGTGCGGGGGGTGTTCTGTCCTTGTCTCTGTTGGCTGAACTCTTCCAGAATGGTTGGATGGGAAGTAACTGAGGGAGGAAGGACCAAGCTTGGGTTAACCTCTGTGTCCTGGGAGGCTCACTCATACCCACTCATACCCACATCTCTGCCACACCCGCCCCTGCCACGTCTCTCCCAAGCTTTTGCTGCTTAATTGTGCCCAGCATCCCCCAACCCCCAAGTCCAAGTTAACTAGTAACTTGGACTTGTGTCCAGCTGGCCATCTGGGTTTTCTTGCCTTGTGCGCTCAAGAATTTATGCACACTTTACTCCCCACACTTCCTCCGGCACCCCCCCCCACCACAGGCACACACACTTCACATGCACATGACATCTCCACGGAGAGGCTGAGTATCACTGTCCCCCTGCAGTCCCCAGGACCCGAGTGTCTCTCCTTGTGGGTGGACCGGCAGGGTCGATGAACCTGTGACCTCGGAGGTTTTACTATCCGAGACAAACTAGCGACTGTTTCAAACATACTCGCCTGAACTGGAAACACATACTGAGTCTAAATTGTCTAAAGGCGGTTGGAGCTCCAGGCTCTCCAAATCCAGCTGGAGAGTTCCGATTTACGGAAACACAAGAATGTTCTGCTTTTACTGCTCAGAGCTCTCCATTCCCATCTATTGGTTTTACACATTTTCCCCATTAGAAAATGAAGCAATTAGAAGACAACCCAGATTGTTTTGCACTTAGGGGTTTTCACATATCTACTGGGTAATTTCATATCAGTAGCAGCTCGGGCTTAGCATCTTTAAAGAGCCTTGTTTAGATTTGTCTGGATATTGTTTTCCAGTTCAAAGTAATGTTAGAGCCGTAAGCAAATGCTTGGCAAAACTCAGATCTATTAGCCCTGCCGTTCACACCTGCAGTCTCTCTCCATCCAGGTGTGGGGTTAACGTAAGCATCTCAGGTATTGCGAAGATTCTTTAGGAAAAAAGAAAACAACAACAACACAACCCAAGACGCTTCATCAGAAATTACCTTACTGGTACTAAAACCTCAGTTCACAAGAATTTATAAAAAGAGATGTCTTTTAAATGCCAGGCAAGAGATTTGGAAGCATTTTGGCAGATTGGGACGTGCGTGCGGGACCAACCTGCTCCAGGTTCTTCTTATGTTAATAAATATTCATTTTGTTGGGGGGCGGGGATTCCAAGTCCTTCGGCAGAGGGTCCTTTTTGTAGAAGGAGGATCTATTTCTATGGCAAAAATCATGGGTTCTTTAGTATCAGGTGTTCTTTTCTAAAAATGTGACTCTTTCCTAACAATTCAAGCCTCTGGTGGGATGGATTCAGCTACGGCCTTTTCTTCCTGCGAGCAGATAAGCAAAGCCAGGTGTGAAAACAGTATGCTCTTCCCTTCTCAGCCACCTTTGTTTCTTTGGAGGGGCACACAGAAAAATCTTCATTCAATATTGATAGTGTTTCGATATGTTAAAATCAACAGCAAGTCAGGAATCTTAGATAAAATGTGTATAGATGGCATTTCCCCTCAGTTTCACCTTTTTGGACCAGAAGAGTCAATATTTTAAAGGGATTTTCTTCTCTCCTCAAAGCCTGCAAACAGCCTAGCTATCACAGAGAGCATGTCCAATTGGTACCGGAATGGTTCCTCCTGAAACGTCGGTAAAAATGACATTATTATTATCATTTTTTAAAAAATCTCTTTCTCACTTGTGTTCAATTTAGCAAATTTGGGGGTTGAAAAAAAACCCTTAAAATAAAATTTTCCTTCGTCTGGCAGAGAGTAACAATGATCGTAATAGGTAAAAATAAATGCTTTGTCATTCTAACAAATATTTTAAACCCAACCAGCAGATATATTCTAAATATATTTCACTTAAATTTATATGAAAGAGAGAGAGAGAGAGAGAAAGAGAAAGGGAGGGAGAGACAGAGAGTGTGCCTTAGTTGCAGCTGTCTCCAGAGTTTGGGCACCAATATTCTTTCATTCCTTTGCATGATTTCGATAAAATTAGGTCAAAGAAATGTTCATTTGAAAACAGTGCTTTGTCATATTATCTACAACACATGTCTAGCAAATTTATGAATCCAGCATTCATCGGCGCGAAGTTCCAAATCCTAATGAATGGTTTAGACAGCATTGTCATCAATTTTCCGCAGGTGCAGCTGAGGCAATCAGTCACTTCAATCAAAAGCCTCCGTCAACTTGCGTGGCGCTGTCATTTTTTACACTCGGATTGCTGAAATTAACAAAAACGATCCCTCCCTGGATGCCTGTACCCTCGTCCCGCCTTTGGGTGGCGCTTTTGAGCAGCGCTTTCCAGCAAGCCGAGCCCGCAGATTTCACAGCATCCTTTTTTCCTTTTTTTTTTTTTCCCTTTTACTTTATACTAACATAATATTTCTTTTGTGATATTATGGAGATAAAATTGCACTGTGTGTTTTAGCACACATTACAACAACCTCTTAAGGCAAAAAAGTAAATTCATGCAAATGAGTTATAGAAAGTGGAAGGATTTGTGGCTGGTGCCTTGCCTGCCCGGTAGACCCGGAGACCGCGCTGGGAAGGCTCCCGTTACCTCTGCGATTTTGTCAGGGTCTGAACTTCTTGGTCCCTTCCCCTGCCATGCCACCCGGTAGACTGCAGTCTGGGCTCTCAACTTTGGAGCGGTTGCTTTAAGAGTTAAGATTTAGGAGCCTTTCCTTTGCTTCCAGCGGGTTTCTGGAAATCTTCTCCAGGGCAGACTTTATTGGTACCGGGAGAGGCACGTTTTATGACAGTATGGGCGATGAGAATTCTATTCCTACCTTTTCAGCTATCGAGCTCCCTCTCCTCAAAGGGTTAATAGCAAATTCTGCAGATCCTCTCACTTACCTTGAAGGACTCCAAAAGGATCCAAAGAAGCAGAAAGCTTTGGCTTTTTAGATCATTGAAAAATAGCATTGTTTTCAAAAGTCTCTAGTCCAGAAAGGATCTCAATAGTTCCGGCAATATAAAGAGAAAACTGCAAGGGATACTCGCCACCTGCCCAAGACCAACACTCTTGTCTTTATCCCGAGAACGGCACCAGGCGCTTTCTAAATCTTTAAAATATATGGACAGACAGAAAGCACTTAGCATCCGCTCCTCCATGATGAATAGAGTTAACCTTTGTAGTTTGCCAAAAGTCAGTAAGTTTTTCTTTCCCATTTATTTCAGGAGAATCAGGAGTACAAAGGCAGGTAGGACCAGATCAACTCACATTGTCTTGGCCTTTCTTGCTCAACGACAGCAGTCAGATTGCTCACAGCAGCCGGCAGGAGAGAGGTACTAATATTAACTTATTTAAATCATCGGGTTACCTTTATTGGCAGAAGCACTTGTACTTATTAAACCGGCTTGAAAAATATTTAGGCGTCTCTCCCTTGCAGATGTCACTAATGGTCAATTACCCCAACATTTCTGTGGCCGTGCTGAAAAATACACGTGGTTTCTGAAGAATGCAAATTCTAAGGAATATAATAAAAATGTACTTTTTAATAACTAGTTGTGTCACTTTGCAAATAGCTTTGATGTAGGATTCCTGCCTGCATAAAATTGAAGCTACATCTGTGTCATCCATACCTGCGTTTATGACACCTTCCCTGAGAGAGCAATTAGGGGCTGGTGGAGGCTGGAGTCTTAGCTAATATTTGAAACTACATGTGCGTCTGCAGCTAAAGGGGGGAAAAAGGGCTGTGATCATCTGTGAATAGAGAAGAGAATTCTAACAGCTCCCACCTTCTAGACGCTTGATAAAAAATGCAGGTGGGGTCTGCCTGGAGAGTCTCAAGGGGGTGGCTTTTCCGCTGAGAAATGAGGAGTGGCACACGGCAGCCAGCCGGGCTTGCAGGAGGGAGCCTACCTCGTGGCTCCTTTTGGTAGAGTTTGAAGTTAAATGGTCCTGTCTGCTTCTCCTCTGGTCATGTCACTTATTAAAGATCACTTGAAATTCACCATTCCTTTTAGTTGATTAGCACTAATCCGTGTGCATTTTGGATATCCCTACTTTCTTATAAGGGCCTATGGAAGAGATCTTTTCTTGATATTTTCATCACCAAAATACAAAAAACATCTGACTGGCTATCACTCTTAACATAATTGCAGATCTTGTCACAAAAGGTGACGTAAAATCAAGTGTCCATAAATTAAACAAGTTGATGCATAAGAAAGGATCAACCACACAGAGAGTGACAGAGATGTGGAGTCTTCAAGGAGAAGCTTTGTACTGTGTGTGTGTGTGTGTGTGTGTGTGTGTGTTTTAATACTCTGCTTTCCATTAGGATGTTCTCTGCTCTACAGAGAAGGCAAATGTTTCCATATTTGATTTTTTTTTCTTTCTCTTACAATCCAAAAGAGAATCTCTGTTGTTGTTGTTGTTGTTGTTGTTTTCTTTCTAAAAGGAAGGAAATTAACATTATTTCTTTCTCCCCACCTCAAATACATGCGGTGAAGAGATTTCCAGCGCATTTTGTCTAAGCATGCAAAATGTTTTATTAATCAGAGCAATAGAAAGAGCAGAAATGAGAACACTACGTCTTTAAAAGTGCCCGGGCGTCCAGGTACACGGGGAGATGGGTAAAACCGTTGACCAAGCACAATGTACGTAGACAAATGTCTTCTCATTGTGTGATGCGTGAAGGCCATGATAGATGGCTTCTAACAACAAAGCGTGGCCACCGAGACAAAATTAGTGTTGTTTTAATTACCAGTGTCTCTAATGTTATCTATCCATAACTGCCTGAAATAGACCGGCACCAGGGTCAGAAAAGGCCTGAACGGATCCTTCCACGCTGAGTTTTACCGGCCCTCTAGTCGCTGCCCTGCGCTTAAAAAAAAAAAAAGAAGAAGAAGAAAAAAGAAAAAGTTTAACGCTTCCCTCGAAACATTTACTTATGGCAAAAAATTGTTTCTTGTTTAAGAGAAGTGCCTTTATCTTTTTCTTTCAAAACGAAAAAACAAGGAGATCTTATTAAATGCTATTTGGAGGTCAGAGTAATGGGCAGAAAATGGAACTGGCCTTGACATTCTTCAACGAAAGTTTACACTCTTGGAGCGGTGTTTTTTGTCAGTCACAAATAGCATGATGACACTAATAGGAAGGAAGATTCTTTATTTTTGAAACCTCCTTGAGCGGAGATGGGCCGCTCTTCAGACATTAGTAAGTGTGTATATTGTGAAGATGAAGTATCCCTTAGTTTCTGAGCTTGCGGGAGATGAAAGATAGGCCAGCTTTTGAAAATGGCCTGCGTGGCACATGCTATAAATGAGCAGGGAAAGCAATCGAGCTAATAGATTACAGTAATTATCCAATCTTTGGCTAGTTTGTATTGGCAAACTATAAATACAGTACACATTAGAACAAGGTGCTTACAGAATGTACATGAAAGGTCATTGTAATTTGCAAGTCGCTAGTCATTAGAATATGCTAAAAACCATTGCTTCGGGGCTCAGATTTTAATGATGAATACATTGATTATTAAGTAGCAGAGGAAAAATGTACAAGAGCTGCTGTGGTGTAATGATAGGTCGCTTTATTTTGGGAAGGAAATCAACTCAGCTTCAGAATGCATGCATTGAGGAATATAATTGCAGTGAGGAAAATTCCTCAGAGGAGCTTGGCACATATTAAAAGCAAAAACTTGAGACATGTTTGTGATAAGATTACTAATAAATCTCTGGTAAGTCTTAGACTCCTGACAATAATACAGCAACAGAGTACTTCATCTTCTCCAAGCTTTAGAATTTAAGATCAGTCACAAACAATCTAAATTACGACGGATGCTAGGCAGATGCAGTACCCGACGAGGTGGCTCGTCGTAAATCTCTCGTTCCTTATATGCAAATTAAACTCCATTTTAAAAGATAATTTTTCACATGGTGATCGCCTTTATTTGCAAAATGCTGGTGATTTTTAATGGGCAGAGGTGAAAGCCAGGCTCCAGATCTGGGAATGATTTCGCGCGACAGGGGCGGCGGGAGCGCGTCTTCTGGACCCTTCAGGTGGGGCGCCGCCGGCGACTTTGGGGGAGAAGAGAAGGTACGGGGACCAGTGGGCCTTAGACAACGCCTCGCCGTGCGCCCAGCTGGCTTGGAAACTGCCCGCTCGGGTTCCCTGGGTTCCACCCACGCTGCAGGGCTTTCTGACTTTTTTTTTCTTTCTTTCTTTCTTTCTTTCTTTCTTTCTTTCTTTCTTTCTTTCTTTCTTTCTTTCTTTCTTTCTTTCTTTCTTTCTTTCTTTCTTTCTTTCTTTCTTTCTTTTTTAAATTGCAGAGTGGGGTGCCAATTCCCACGTGTTCTGGCATGGGGGCCTTGTCTCCGCCAGCCCCCTCCTCCCCCTGCGCGAGCTCCGACGCGCACCCCAGCCTCGGTTCCCCAGCTGGCGCGTAATCTCTCACGTGGCTTTCGTCAGCACCGTTTCCACAAAGAGAAGTCAGCGTGGAAATGGGCCTGTAGTCCTGAGCCCTGTGCCAACAGCCATCACTTTCTGGTTTGGTTTCTTTCTTTTCTGTTTTTCTTTCTTTTCTTTTCTCTCCTTTTTTTCTTTCTTTCTTTCTTTTTTTTTTTTTTGCATTTTTAGGGGTAAAGCCACTTACATCTGGGTCTGGATAGGTGGTGGGGGAATGGCTTGTTTCTCCAAGTCACAGCCTGTACTCTTTTTTTTTTTTTTTAAAGATTTTTTTATTTATTCATTTGACAGAGAGATCACAAGCAGGCAGAGAGGCAGGCAGAGAGAGGAGGAAGCAGGCTCACCGCCGAGCAGAGAGCGGGATGTGGGGCTCGATCCCAGGACCCTGAGACCATGACCCCAGCCGAAGGCAGAGGCTTAACCCACTGAGCCACCCAGGCGCCCCCACAGCCTGTACTCTTGAAATGTCTGTCTCTCAAGCCCTGACTTTTTACTGTGGGGCTGTTGGGGGGAAACTTGGAAAGAATAAAAATGATTTTGGGAGAGTGGGGAGTGCCTGCCTTTTGTGAGATCTCTCATTCTGCTGCGTCATCCCTCCATGCCTGCGGTTTATAGGACATGCCTTGGCTCTCCGTGGAGCCAGGGGGCAGGGAGACCCGGGGGTGGGGGGCGTGTGTGGAGGCCTCTCCAGGTCCCCAGGGACAACTATCTGGCGCCCCTCTGGCCAAAGAGCCAAGCGGGGGGCTTTCACACCCCACCGGGATCGCCCTGGCTGCCTGGCAGTGGGGTGCTAGGGACAGATCCATTCTTCACGGGCCCCCAAGGAAATGTCATGACCGAGGGAACGAGGTGTCCAGGCCAGGCAGCCACACCAGACTGGGAGGCTGGGCAGGCGCCTGCCTTTCCCTGGTGCTATGGGGAGGAGGGTCCCACTTATTCTTCCATTGTTTTCTTGGATATCTACTGGCAGGTCCCAGGGAAGTGTTGTGAAGTCTTTGTGCATCTCTTTGTTTATCTGTCATTCTACCCTACACCCTGAGCGTACACACACACACACACATACACACACACACACATTCTTCAAATTAACTGACTTAAAACACAAACCAAGTGCTGTTGATCAGTGCTGATAAAAAGCCTTGCCAGGGAGGAAGGGACCAGCGGCTCCTCCGGGGTGGCTGCCGTGAGAACCAGGTGGCGTAGCACAGCCCTCTGGGTCCTGTGTAGCCCATGATCTCATCAGCCTGAGCATTACGCGGCAACACCGCACCAGGGTAAGAATATAAATATGCTTTACAATTCTCAGCTCCCTATCATAAGAATACTTCCTGAGTGGATGTAAATTTACAACAGGTGCTTATCAAATGTGAAAATGCTTGCAAATCAGAAACAAACTTTAGGGCTGTGAACATATTTCAGTGACGGCTTTTCCAAGGGCTGTGCTTGACGCCGAGCAATAATGTTGTTCCTCTTTAGTTTCTACATGAAGTGTCTTTCCATGGTTTGCCACAGGGAAAATTATGATGGTTGAGCCTCAGATTCTGGTGTTAAGATGCAGATTTGTTTAATGAAATCCGTATTTACACTGGGGCACAAATACAGCCAATATGTCCTAAATTCACAGGAGAGAAATTTACTTTGGGGACTAATAGTTTCATTAATTGCATGTTTCTACCAGAAGGCAGGCATCCTCTAACCGTCTCTACAGAGTCCATGATAGAAATGTTTTTCAACTGTCCCATTCTTGATGACAAAAATGTGTTGTCTCCATAAAACCAGGGGATGGCTTCTTTTCCTGGTTTGCCTGCCCTGAGCATTGAATTCCTCAGTATAATTGGGCTTTGCTTTTTTTTTTTTTTTCTGAATTGCACTTTTTTTTGTAGCTTTAAAGTATTCCTCCCCCGTCCCCCCCAAATCTTTAAGGTTTGCTTGCAAGATGTGCTTGTTGTGCACAGAGTAATTAGCCTGTTACAGAGATATTAATTAACATGTTGGAAATGTTTCCTTTATTAATGAGAAATTCACACATTCTATTTAAATTAATTTGTATAGTTTAAAATTAATTTATTGTGGCCTTCGATGACCTCCAATCTACTAAGACAAAACTGGAGTATTGTACTAACTGTTAAACCATTCATTAAACATTTTATGCAAATAGTGTTTGTTTATAAACAAATTAACTGCAAGGATTTTCAAAACAGGTGCTGTGTTGTGAATGCGTACTAAATGATGTGGTACTGAAAGAATTAATTAGACCTTCAGATGTAATTAGTTGCAATAATTTGCGTGATTAGCGGCTTGGTTAAGAAGTAAGACACACACATTGTGATGCATGGGAGAGTCTCTGCAGTGGTTTTGTCTTTCATATGGTGAGGATGAGCCTTCTCCATGTTTAGGAGATTTTTCAAAAAATTGCTGACATCGCTGGAGTTAATTGCCAAGTGTCCTGTGGGGGAAAATGTTTCCCCCCACCCCCCTTTCTTCCTTGGCTTCTTCCAGTGTGAGCCACTGGCTGCACCGCTGTTTGTTCGCACCTTTATGAATTTTTAAAAGAGAAAGTTGTTAACCCCAGATCTTTCCAGCCCCAGAGGAAATGACGACACTTAACACTTTGAGGGTTAAAAGATAGAGCACAATAATTATAAGCAAATGAAACATGTCCTGCATTTCAAGATCGGCTGTTGTCGTTCCGGGAATAGCTCTAGTCATTTTTCTGACGCCGCCGTGGAAGCATCTTGCCTGTTCCTCCAAAAGATGGGCTGCCACGGAGAACAGTTTAGTCTGAGGGGCTGTGGAAACTGGTAATCGTCACTGCTGATGGCTTGTTTACAGGATACTGGTGCTCAAGAGGCAAAGCCACGGGGATGCCTGGACCACAGCATGCAGCTGGTTTTATGCTCTGGGGCATGTTGCTGGGGGATGGTTTTCCAGGTCTGGGGGACTTTCAGACCCCTGTCCTTTCTGCTTGTAGTCTTTGTATAGTATGATCTTGCTTTGGAGAATCGTGGTGAAAAATAGACCGAGATGATTTCATTCGTTCAAAAATCTTGTTTTGTATGCCCTGGGATGTAGTAGTAATTGATATAGGTGAGGTTCTTTTCTGATGGAGCTCGGTGGAGGGCAGAGACAAACAAATAGGCAATGTTTCAGCTAAGTTCAGCTAGGAGAGAAATATGAAGAAAAGAAAACACAATCATCCTGATGGAGAAGGACTGGGAAGGAGTAAGACTTAGTCTACATGGTTTCTCAGGGCTTCTGAGTGGGTCCTGATTGCTTGTAAGGTTTGCTCCATTCTATTTCCATAGGAAATCTCTATAACCATAATACATGGTAATTTACTGGTGTGTGGGTGTATTAAATGACACCATATATGCATAAATGCCCAGCGTGGGGCCTCTTGGAACATAGTAGGTGCTCAGTGAGTGACTGATGAATATGAATTTGAATCTTCCTTGGTCAGACTCATGGGCACTTTGCTATGATTTCCCACAAGTTCTGTAGAAGAGCTTGGCCGACCGCTTTCTTTCAATCATGCAACTCTTTTTGCAGTCCCTCTGAACAGCTGTCCCTCTTGTGCCCTTCCCTAGACACTGGTGACATCCTATGCTGAAGGAGACAGGACAGAGGTAGGGGTGATTGGTGAACGTGTAGGCCTGGGGTTTAAAACATACCCATTGTTAAATGTGTGTGTGTGTGGTATGCCTACACATGCACATGCATCACGTGAAAGGCGTGCCCTGCTGTTCTTAGACCCTGTTAAGTGGCAGAAAGGCTTTCACACTTTACAGGAGGCTTTTTTACCAAGGGAGACTTGGGTTAGCTGGCCCCTCCCCTACCAGGCTGAATGGCCTTCAGTAGGGCTAGGTTGATGTCTGAGTTCCCTTCCAGCTACAAGGATCAATGATTCTACCCTTGACCTTGGAGAGATTGAGGATTTAGGGACAAAAACTTAGGAGTTTCCGTAAGACCAAAGCTTTCCCTCCTCTGAATTTCTTGGTGGGGTTCGATTTGGTTCATCTTCACTTTCAGCTGGTGTTTGCGAAGCAGTCTTTAAAATAGGCCCTTTTCGGATGATGTTTGAACTTGAGCAAAATTAGCATTTGTGTGTCATCAGTAGCTACCGTGCATCATTCTGGTCAGTGAAGGATGAAAAGTCAAAGAATGTGGGCCTCTTGATTAAAATGAACAATCAAGGAAAGTTCTGGAAGATGGATACCTATAGCTGGCCTGTTAATTTATGTGGACTCGATTCCAATTGCAAAGGCACATTTTTTTTTCCCCCTCTAAAACTTTTAAGAAATTAGGTTTTAAAGCTGAAGCGGTACTTCACTCAACTTAAAATAGAAGAGAATTTGATTTTATGCGGTGCCTTTCCTATTCCGGCACTCTATAATATTACACAGCAAGAGCTCCTGGTTGCAGGGTGTAAGGGAGGCAGGGCATGGCTCCTGAGGAGGTGATGCATGACCTTTTCTCAACACTTGGAGAAGCCCTTCCTGTGGGGTTTTAGCCTCTCTGCTCTGCACCTCTGGACCTCCGCACCTCTGTCCTACCCTTGCACTGTGATCACTGATAAACATTTACTGGGGTCTTAGGAGCATGGCCCGCCAACTGTCTTCTGTCCACAAATCCCACCCCAACCTGTAAGATTCAACCTGCACATTGTCTCTTGCTCCCCCAGGTATCATTAGTAGTTCTGGTCTCTGAAATAATCCCCTTGCCAGTCTTTGTGTATGAATCACCCTCTGTTCCTGTGTGTCCTTGGGAAAGTAACTGGCCTTTACTGCACTCAGACAGCGCCTCTGCTATGGGGCCACTCACAGGATTGCCTGAAGGTAGAGAGACGGAGAGCACCAACCAAGTGTCCAGCGCACAGCCTCTTGCCTTCCTGTCTTTCTCGTCTGGACTGGAGGAGGGCTTGGTGACGGTCCTGGCGTATCAGATGTTCTTGAGAATGCACTGATTACAAGAGTGACTGTCTTTGGAGAACATACACATCGTCGGCATGCTACCAGGGAAGACCCAAATACTGATCCTAGCTATTCTCTGTAGTGATATGTCACTTCTCTGTTCTGAGCCTCAGTTTCCCCTCTTGTAGAATGAGTAGTTCCTGTGCATTAGAATTCCTTCCCATTCTCTGATGCTTTAAGAGCCCATATTTGTCTTGAAACAATTATAGAACTGGTGGATAAATTAGCACAAGGTATTTCCTTTGCCCTCCTTACGTCCTCTCTAATTTTGGGTTACACATTTATTTTGGGTCATTCTCTCTCTCTCTTTCCCCCTAAGTGTGATGTATGAAAAAAAAAAAACCACAACAGGATTTAAAATAGACTGTGTAGAATAATATTTGGTCTTGAGCAGAATTCTATTCCAATATGTGCTCCAAAATTCCTGCTTAAGCATGTTTGGGGTGAAAAAGATTTGGAAGGGGATATTCCCTTAGACTTAGGTAGCTGGGTCTGGAGAGAGGCTTCAGCGAAAAAGGAAAGAAGTGGCCAGAGAAATCCTGTGCATCGTCTACAGTCTAGCTGCTTAGGACACAGAAGTGGTGACTCTTTGGTGGGAGGGCTTGAGCGATGCTAAAAATGAGGAAATAATCTGAAAAACTACAGTGATTAATACGAACGCTCGTCTTCAAAGAGCCATGAGATCTGTAGTAGTTACAAAATACACGAGGCTTCGGTTGAAGTTTTTATCGGAGAGATGCATCTGGGGCTCTATTTCATCCTCGCTCAGCTGAAGGCAACCTTGAGGGCTGGATGGAAAGGGGTTGAGGTGGGCGGAGAGAGGTCTGATGATAGGGAAGCAATATTCTCGCACGGGTGCCTCGGAAAACTTGGTGTCCTAACTTGGCTTAAGGAAAATACAGTAGGTGAGGCCACCAGCTTGAATGACACCAGTCCTGGCTATTCGTCTCACCTGAACCCCTTACCTGCCGTCCCTGGGTCTTAATCTGCACACCCCTCAAGTCGGAATGATGAGCTCTACTTTGCAAGGTTGTTGCAAGAATGGAGAGATTATATGGAGTAGGTGTTTGACAAGTGCATTGTTCCTAAACAGATTGTTATCATCCCCTCTGGTTTTCAAATGCCCATCCCAGCTACGGTTTGTCCTTCGCCTCTCCTCACACTCTTTTTTTGAAGAGTTAGTTGCTTTTCAAAGTAGCCATGGGTGGACGGTGGTTCTAGTCCCTATTGTAGGCCCCAGCATGAAGGTCTCCAGGTTGACATTTTGGAAAAGCAAAGAGAAGGAGTTAGAGGTGTGTCAAGTCTAGCCTTGAAAGAAGGCTCAATGAAGAGGCCAAGTTATCTGATCAATAGGAATTCACACATTCATACATCAAAGATGGGGTTACGGGCAACGTCCAGACAGTGCCCTAACCAAGTGGTTTGCTTCTGCTTTTGTACTTGGAAATTCCTTTCCACATCTGAAGCACGAGGATAACTGCCTCGATCATCCCCTTTTGTCCAATGTCCTTCGGAGCAGCTCTATCTGGAGCTCATAGTGGATGTTTCCTCCCCTTGGCAAGATGGAAGTGATGCTAGAGGAAAAGTTTCTCTGGTTCCTAAGCATCAGCAAATTCAAGTACGTGTCCAAGGTAATTGTATTAGGCAACATGCTAGTCCTTCGCTAATGGTCTTTATGAGCCCTGATGATAAAGTGTGTATGTTCCAATGATTATAGGAATTTTATTTTCATCTGTTTTTTTTTATTGCTATAAATATTTTGCATTTACCAAATAAAGTGGTTGCTATGTAGAGATCATAACTTCTGGGACCTAAATTTGCTTCAGATGATAGGCAAATTATAGACTACAATATGTGATCAAACAGCAGTATGGGGAACTTAAATAGAGTGAGCCCTGAGGACGGAGGCTGCTTAAAACTATGGGGGATGGAATAAATGGGAGTTTTAGCAAAGCTATCGCTGATTCCAGCAGATAAATTATGCTCTGCCTTTTTGTATCTCTTTGGGACTGTACTACATAAATTATGACCAAATATAATTTAGGCTATCAGCCTATATTTCTGAACATCCATCTTGTACATTTTAAGTACAAAATTACCATTTTGCAGAAGTATAAAATTGAGACAAATTTTTTTCCATCTGTGCATTTAACTTCTGCATGCTTTATAGCAGCGAAAGGGTTTGAGAGGACCTCATTACCATCCAGAGGGGATGTTAGCCCCGCGACTATGTAACTGTATTAAGATCTACATAAACGGGAATAAAGTTCGAGGGACAGTGGAATGTGGAATTATATATTCTTTCTTAAATGGAGATGTAACTTTTATATAAAACGGCTCATCTCTGCTTTCCTGAATAAGGGTATCTGTTTATAAATTCAAACTTGCTGATGAAGGAGTCTGTGTTTATGAAAAGCACTTTCAGAACATGCAGAAAAGGGCAGGCTCTCAGTAGCAAAGGGGACACCCATGGGGGCCTTCCAGAGACCTTCAGGCTATTGGTCTGGGCTTGAACTCTGGTGTGGTGCACAGAGATGACAGCAGCCACCATACAGCCCTATTCTATTGTCACTAGAGCACTGCCTACCTCCGATTTCCCAGTGATGTCAAGTGGGGACCGTGGATGACTTTTGTGTCCACTCAGCGGAGATGAGGCTCTGGGCTCCTTGCTATTCAGGTCACTGACTTCTCAGGAGGCCCGGGTGGGGCTGGAGAGTTGTACTTGACTAACAGCAATGGGAAGGCGGGGGTGGGGGCATGGGCAAAGATTGTTGCTTTCTGTCCTGATAACTGCAGGTCTCCCAAGGGTGCTAGGGCCAGGACAGCCTTCAGCTTGATGTCCTCAAAATGCTGGGCAACACAGCTCAGATGTGGAGAACTCCATTGCCCTGGAGGATGATTTTTCTGGTGTTGGACTGCTGGTGGTCTGAGTTGGAAGGGAGCTTCTCACGGTGTGCACCATGGATGATGGCAGATGGAGGTGAAGTCAGACTGTAGAGCCTCAGGCCAGGTGGACAGCACCGTTTCACCTTCAAAGCATTGTTCTTCACTTCTTCGCATACCACAGATAGTTAGTTCTCTTTGAAAGATCTCCGTGAAGTTTCTCCCCGAATCTTTCTTTGCATCTATATAGGACTCCTTGATGTCCCTCTCTCTTTCAAAGTAGTTTTTCTATTTTCCTGGGTCTTTCCTCTCTTCTTAGAAGTGTGTGTCTCTTCACTTCCACTTTGTCTATCTTCCTGTCTGCCTCTTTTTCGGCTTCTCTTCTTTTCTATCTTCCCCCAATGGCCAAGCTGCAGAACGAACATATATTTCAGCCAAATAAAGTGGCTCACTGGTCTACTCCGCACTCTCTATGAGCGCACTCTGTTCGAGGAGCTGAGGGAGGTACCCCAACACCAGCCCTCAGGGGGCTGCAGTGCAGGTGGAAAAGAAGGATGGCCAGGGGCACAGAGAACAAATAGTAGTAGATGGCTCTCGTTCAGCTGGAGGCTTGGGTGGAACTCCTAAGGAATGTTCCGATATAGGAACAATGACCCTGGGCACTGGTAGGATTGGTTGCACATGTCAAATAACATATTAGATTCCTGTTTCTTCATGAGTTTGGAGAGAATCAAATGAGATCAGAGGGAGAAAGACTTTGAGAAGGGGTAGGCACTTGGCTCTGCTTTGTAGGCATGGATTCAGGAAGGTAAAAATTCTAGCTTCATTTGTTAGTGAGCACAACTGCTCCAAGAAGTCATCCACAGAAAATTCTTCAGGGATGAAGTCTGATCATACCTAACATAAAGGATTTCTCATTTTCCATAGGGGACATAAGGTCACAGAAGCACCCATGGGACTGGATCTGGGATGGCTCTTCTGAAGGGCCTATGGGCCCATTGTAGGAGCCAAACATGGTGTCATGTTCTCAGAATTCAAAGTGGAGATGCATTCAGCAGAACCACCCCAGGTTTGACATCATTGGCGGAGTGGTTGGAGGAACAAGTGACAAGAAGCAGAACGCACCAAACCCTGATAATCAGGCTCCTAAGAGCCTAGAGAGGGTCCCAGGCTCAGGCAGAGGAGGCCGACTTCACTATTCCTTTATTCCCTGTTGAATGAATGTTTCTTGGGGACTTTGGTGAACCAGACATGTAATACCTCAGTGACTGAGTTAGGTCCCACAGCTTTCAGACCACCAGAGAGTAACTAAGAGATAGAATAAGTAAACTAAAAATGCCACTTGGTGAAAATGGCTGTTCATATTTCCTTCAGAAAATGATGCAGAGAAATCATTTAGGAAGTGACAGGGGTTGGTGACGCCACTCAAGGGGGTGGCGGGAAGTTCTCTCTGAGGACTTCAGGAGGTAACCTGCAGCCTAAAGATGAGAAGGAGCCAGCCATGGGTGGGTGATCAGCAGAGGGTGCCTCATAAGAAGGGCCCAGGTAAGGACTGTGAAGATCTGTCCCACTAATGACACCCTATCTTCGCTTCGTCAACAGTTCAGGTGATTACCACATTAGGGCCTTGGAGGAACCCTACTTTCCCCAAGTCCTACAGATAATGAGCGGCAGAGGGGGCATCTGAAGGCAAGATTCCTCGTTCCAACATCCTTTGACTGCACCCTATGTATGTTTAGGCCCAGACAGAGCTTCTAAGAGGTGTGACAGAGAAAACATTAATTTCATGACAGCTAAGTGACATCAAACCCCTTAAGGAGGGTACACCTTGCAGTGGCTACCTCTCAGCACTTTCCCAGGGCTGTGACATTGTGTAACTACAGGGGTTGCCCCATCCCCAGTGGAGTATATGTGAATGGGGGCCTTCCCTGTCCCCCAGGAGTGGAGTCACTCCATAGCTCGTGTGTGCCCTAGAAACACCAAGCACAGAAGAGCTGGAGGCCAGCTCTGCTCATCTGTCAACACTCAATGGCTCAGATTCTCTAAATCAATGGCTCAGATTCAGAATCAGTGCAAGTGGAGATCAGTGTGGAGAAGGGCAATGGACATGGCCATGCTTATCATGGAGAGGAGGATGACTGACTCTGATCATCCCTCAAATGCTGGAGTCTTGCATTGAGAATGGCAGAGACTAGGAGTGTCAGAGCTGAGATGAGCTTT
Source organism: Lontra canadensis (assembly GCF_010015895.1). NCBI lineage: Eukaryota > Metazoa > Chordata > Mammalia > Carnivora > Mustelidae > Lontra > Lontra canadensis. The sequence goes on along the minus strand of NW_022631202.1, from coordinate 704,126 downwards.
CTCCTCTTACAGGTGCTGGGGGAACTAACCATTAATTTGACATGAAGCATGTAATGACCCTGACCCAGAAATGCACCCATTGGTGCTATCAGCACACTTTATTTTTCTATGGTCAGTCTCCCCAGGAAACGAGGCTATAATCCAAAGCCAAACTTTTGAAATCACCATGGAAATAAAATCATAGACACTGGGTTCTTATCGTGAGCACGTTCTTTTGTTCAAGGCAACTGGAGATGTCCAGCTGGTTTGGACCTTTGTCTGAAGTCTGTGGGAAGAGTTTGGGCTGGTACCTGGGATGGCAGGGGAGAGGAGTGGGGGAAGCAGGGCAAATTGTCAATGGAAGCCTGGGGAGCACCAACACTCAGGGACAGGTTGAGAAAAAGGAAGCCATGGATAGAACTGAGCCCAGCAGTCAGAGGGGAAGAAAACCAGAGGCCAAGGGGCTTCAAGATGGCGGGAGTGGTCACCCGTGGTAAGTGTGCAGAGATGTCAGCAGTATAAGGACTGAGAAGTGTCCTTTACATCTGGCTACAGGAAAGTCATGGTCGACTTGAACAAGTGGAAATACATGCAGTCAGGTGTGACTTCTTTGTTTAGGGTGGGAGAGATTCAGTCAGTGATGATGCAGAGACTGGAGAAGAGGAGAGAGAGGACCCTGGGAGGCAGGAAAGATCAGGGCAGAAAGGCTGGTCTTCTGCTGAAGTCAACTAGTGGGCTAGTGGGAAGGAAGAACAGCCATGAGTGTTTGTAAGTCTGTAGGTGGAAGAATGGGCGAGGGTCACAGGAGCCATTGGGTGGAATGAGGAGCCATTGGAGATAGGTGGGAAGCCCTGATGGGGGCCTGGAGGGCAAAGCTGAGATGGGGGGTGGTGGGACCTCACTTGGCATGGTGCTGTGACTTTTACTTCTAGTGCTCAGCCACGTGGGTTTAGGGAAGGGACTAAAGACGCAGCAGGGCTTGACCTACGAAGGTTAATCAAAGAGAAATGATGGAGGAGGTGAGGGAATGAGTGAGTGGCTGAGAGCAGTGACTTTACCCCAACCAGATGGATCCTTCGTTGAGTTGGGAAGAGTGGCAGATAGGAGGAGCTGCGATAGGAGGGGAGAGTGGGATCAAGCTCTCCAGGGAGTCAAAACCAGGGTGTTCGAAGATGGGGAGATACGGCAGCTGGGATCAGAGAAGTGGAGGTGGGGGAGTGGGCCTTCTGAGCGCAGCCGCCCCTGTGCCGACAAGACCTGCTGCATAGGCAACACCCTGCCGGGGAAACTCTGGGCACGTGGCCCAGGTGGGGGCGTAGTCCGGCTTGAATCCTGGCTCTCCTGTGTGAGCTTGAGCAACATACTTCGCACCCTGGTTTCCCCCTGAAAACGGGAGTAGAGACGGGGCAGTTCCATTGATGGGACTGCAGTTGCCATAATGAACACCAGAAACCCAGTGGGACTGAATGAAGTGACCCATGCGATGGCCTCACGATAGGGAGTGGATGTGCAATGCTCAAGAAATGGCTACTGCTGGTGTCGTCGCCATGATGACATGGAACCACGGTTCTAGAAGGCTCCGTGGCAAAGACCTAGAGGGTGCTTAACACTGGGAGAATGAGGAATGGGAGGTGCAAGGCAGGTTGGGAACAGAAGCACGTTTAGGGGCTGGCTTGTGGGGATGAGGACTTACAGGTGCCTCGGCTGGGTGTAACAGAGATGGGAGCTTGCACAGTCTGGTCAAGATCCAGCCGAGGGTCTCTTGTAGAACCTGGCCAGGTCCTAGGGAGATGAGACTGCTCCTGCTGGGCAGAGCTCCATGCTGGGGGTGTGTGGAGCACCCCCACCTGCCTGAGCGGGTTGTGAGGCGGGGTTGGACCATGGAGGGGATTTACTGTCTCTAAAGCCCCAGGCGTTTCTTCCTTCCTTATCTGGTGCCTCTGTTTCCCCATATGCAGGATTAAGTTGACTTCTTAGTACCCTCCAGTCCTGCCAGCCTCTGATTCTGTCTTCGGGTCCTGAAGTTTTGCTGAAATGCTACTCTGCCTGTCTTTCCTGTGGGGTAGGCAGCTCCCATTGATGAAGTCACGTGGTTCCAGGGCGGCCTGAGTTCCCCCTAACCGCAGGCTGGTGCTTTGTGGTCAGCCATAATTAAACTCTTTGCCCAGATCAAGGATGCTGCAATAGAAAGTGCAAACATTTTGCGTGGAAATAGGTCTTGTCCCTGAAAGAGCTATAGGTTTATGGTGACTTAGATCCTCAGGACAGGGGGAATGTCATGTACATTTTCTGAGGTCTCCTGGAGCAGTGCCTGTGTGTTCGTGTTCTCACCTGACTTAACCAAGGGCGCTGGGTGGGGATGGGTGGCAGAGGGCCAGGACAGGGTTTGGCTTCAGTGTTCAGGCTTTTCCTTTGCTCCGTGGCAAAGACCTAGAGGGTGCTTAACACTGGAAGAATGAGGAATGGGAGGTGCAAGGCAGGTTGGGAACAGAAGCACGTTTAGGGGCTGGGGTGTGGGGATGAGGACTTACAGGTGCCTCAGCTGGGTGTAACAGAGATGGGAGCTTGCACAGTCTGGTCAAGAGGACCCTGGGAGGGTCTGTAGGTGGAAGAATGGGCGAGGGTCACCAAGACCCTGGCCTCTGCTGTGGATGGCACACTTGATCCTGGGTTTGCTTATCAAGTGGGGTGTTGTCCTCCCTGTGCATTTGGAGACAGTGTAGAGCACTGGGAGGTCAGTCCTGGAACCTCCAGGCAAGGAGCAGGGAAGTGAAATAGAAATTGAAAATACCAACTGTCAAAGCCAAATTCTTCAGGGGGCAGCGCGGCCTCTGCCCAGAGGTCCTACCTCTGGCGGCAAGAGCATGGAGGGCCAGCATGTGCACTGCATCCAGAAACCAAAGCCCTTGTGCTGAGGACGAGTACGGCCCGCCTCTTTCTCAGGCCACACGGCGTTGTGATTTTTGTCTCCCGTCCTGTGCTTTGTTGTAGGAAGAGGGAGCGGAGCAGTGGGGGGCCCGCAGAGGAATGCAATCTTGTTCTTGTTTGTCTGGGACCCTGTTTGTTTCCCACACAGAACAATGACCTCTCGGAAGCCCGTGCTTTCCAACTTCACCAAGGGTTACTTTGCAGCCCTGATTCCTCCCCTGATTATCTTGAAGCCTGTCAAGTTGTAAGGTTCTCCCTCTCCTCTTTGCTCTTTCTTCCTAATAGACATGAAACAGTCCAGTCAATAATATTTTACTTGTCTTCCCACTGCGTGTCTCTTCTTCTGATCAGTTTAGGCGGCTTTGACTGCAGAAAGTCAGAAGGGAGGTTAAGATCTGAAAAGTTCAGCCAAATGTTATCAGCCTCAGAGATGTTGCTAAGGGAAAGGCCCCCCAGCCCTTGGCGACCGGAGCCAATAATAGCCGCGATTCACTGATAGCATCAACGCCTGTCAAAGAGCCAGGCGTTTGTGGTTCGTCTGTAAACGCAAACACCTGTATCCAGTCAAGCTATGATGGTTATCCGCTCTTTCCCTGTCATTCCCATTGGTTCCTTGAAGGGGCTGCCAGGATGTTCTAAGCTGTGAGTTGATTTATAAAGTGAAGGGTCTTTGTGAAACTTTGGCACGGATGGGGAAATTGACTCACGCGCGCCTCTCCTTCAGCGGGTGACAAGGCGTTTTGACAACGGTTAAATCGACGGTCTTCTTTTAATTGCATTTTTGAACCCGTGGCACCAACTGCCTGAGCTGTGGGAAATGGGGGCTTGGGCGGTGTTTACTGCCTCAACATGCCTCTTCCTCCTCCCCACCCCATAAAGGACACTTGGTACTCGTTGATTTTTGTGTGTGATGAATTAGATCAAAGTGACTTACAGTGTGTGTGGAAGCTCTTCGGATCCCAGTATGGAGATAGTTGAGATCGATGCTTGGGTCACCAGCCACGGTGACCTGGAGCAGAGGGAGGCCTCAAGGTCGTGTCATGTACTCCCCAGGCTCCTCCCTTGGCCCCTGCATGCGGAGGCTCTGCCTGCCTCAGCTGGGAGGGCCTGTGTGAGCTCAGGTTCCGCTGGGGGGAAGGCACGGTGCCCCTTACGCACGGCTGTCAGTCTACGTCAGTCACCTGTGTGGTCACTTGCATGTGACTATTCATTTGGCTTTTCTTGTCGCCTGTGTTTGCTCATTGTGGGTTGTCAGCAGCTGGCAGCCGGGGGTTGGGGGATTGGGTCGGAGAGGAGCACCCAAGGGCAGTGGCTGGGCAAGTATTTTGAATTGGATCCAGTACAGGCTGGGCTCTATCTACCATGTCCTTCTCACACCCTGGCGAGCTCCTGCAAAAATGGGTAAAGATAATGTCACTGTGCTTGTTATAAGGGTTGTATTAGGATGAATAATATAAAATAATATATATTATAATATATATTTATATATAATATAATATATAATATATATATTTATATAGTATTATATAATATTATATATAATAATAATAAATTAATTATATGCTAAATTAATAATATAAAAATTGGACTTGCAATAAGGCAGTTTCTTAGGACAGTAATGCAAGAAGCACTTGGCAAGACACCCGGCCCATAGAAAGCTCTCGGTATTAACGTCTTGTCCTCCTCCTGATTACTGTTATTCTCCATCTGCCAGCCCAGGCCTCAAAGATGTGGAAAGTCTAATTTGGACCTGAGATTAATGAAAGAACTCAGATATCCAGCTGATATCAAATTAAAGCAAAAAGAAAAAAAAACCCAACAGTGATTTGACCAAGAACATCCAAGTCCAGCTCGCTTATGTAATACCCATGGAGGCGTATCTCAGGCTCCCCTTGAAAGCCCAGGTGGGCGGCCAGGGGATGAGGCCACTGTCAGTTTCCGCACTGTAGGTCCTTTGGATTCACGTGAAGGTGCTCACGATCCCATTTAGAGGATTATAAGCAGGATGCTCCTCAGGGCTATTGAGGTGAAAAAAGCTAAAACTATGATTTTTGAATTTTGGCCTCCGAAGGTTGAGGTATAACTGGTTCTATACTTGAATTGCTCCTCTATATTTTAATTAAAAATAAAAGGACTGCAAGGGGACAGTCCTCTGACGACATGAGCTGGGAGGAGGATGCCATCCCATGCTGGAGACAAAGGTGAGATACAGTTTTTGAGGCTGACTGAGGCCAACTGACAAAACATGTACGAGTGGCTGGCGTGGAAGCATCTGTAAGACTTCTGTGGAGAAGGGTTTGCTCTCTCTGCCCATTGTTCTTTGATCTCCTCCCTCAGGCCCTCCTCATTCCCTTGTTAGCATCATCATTAGAAAGCCCTCAGCCTCCTTCTGTTACGAGGTGGATTCATTCTCAACAATGATTGACTTGGGTCTCACCTCTGCTCAGAAACCCAGTAGGACCTATGTCCGTAGCCTGATGGACACGCTGTCGTATCGGCCACCACAAAGCTTTGAGGCTGCGTTGGATTTGCATGTTTTGGTAGGCTCACACCAAGACTGCTGTGTCTATTTAACGCAGGCGACAGTCTCCCCTGCCTGCCTGAGACTGTCCTGCTTTGAGCAGTGAAGATGCTGTGTCCTGAAACCCCTTGTTCCAGGCACACCACGAGGGTTGGCCACTGCATGTTAAAAGAGAAAAGCATCTCAATCCTTTCTATGCAAAAGAAAAAAAAAAGAACACCAGCAGGAAACAAGAGGATGAGATAATAATATGGCAAAGTGCAAAGAGTTCAAGAGCATCGGTGTAATTGGTTATTTTGGGGTGGAGTGTGGGCGTGAAGCCGAGGGAAACTTCACTCTGATGCTGAACTCAGTGATCAGGGAGATTGTGGTCCATCCCTTCCCCCACCAACCACTCTAACACAAGCACTTTCATTTCATCATCCTTTACTGAAACATGATTTGAGATGGGAGGACCAGGGATGTTCTAAGTTTTGGTCTTGCCACAAGAAGGTGGATGGGCTTGGGAGCAGCTTGGAAAGTCAGGTCTCTAGGGACGGGAGAAGGCGGCTTTTTGCCAAGGCAGGTGTCCCCACTCAGATGTCCAGAGCAAGCCAGCTTCTGCAGGAGGGACTGCTTCCCAGTGGCAGGACACTCCTTGCCATAAGCTGGGGCACCCCAGCCTTAGGTAGGAGAATAAGAAGGTCACAGGGTACAGCAAGAAGAACCCAGTTCATGCCTAGACTTTTATTTTTCCAACACTACCAGTTAAAATCAGCTTCTAAGTCTATAGATATATCTATATATCCACATATAGGGATATACCTAGATATAAGTAATTAATACAACATTAATACTTATTCTGCGGTTGATAAAAAAAGAAATCTTTTTTAAAAAAGCTGATTCTTGGGTGGAATTTTGAACCCAACCCATGGATATTTGCCCTGCAAGTGAGGGCCCACACAAGCGTGGCCACCTGGAGCCTCAGGGCCATGGTTCCTGCTCTGTCACCTGGTCCCAGGACCTCACCCCGAGACCTCCTGCAACAAAGTGCAGTTCACAGCGGCTGCACACGGGGGATCCTTCCACAGCTGTAGAAAGTACACGACTCCCTTTCCCAGAACTGGTCTCCTCAAGAACAGACCTTTGGTGACCACATGCTCAGTGGCCTCTCAGTTTTGCTTGGTTCATCATGGGAACACGTTCCTTTGAAGAGAATTGGTTCCCCGTGGATCTCCGCGCACGCTGCCTCTGATGTAGGGCCGCATTTCGTGGGGAGTGATGCCCGCTGGTGCACAGGGCACCGCTTACCTGACCCCTAGGAAGGGGTGCCACATCCCCGCGAGGCTCCCCAGCATCTGTTGGGAAACAGCTTCCTTTGTGTCCAACGAAGGAGCCTTCTCCCTATTTCTCACAAAGGGAAAAGGGTTACACGACGGAGGTTAACATAACAATCTTCTCTTATTATAGTGATTTATGTGTGCATAACTTCGGCAGCGGAATGTCATCTAGGGGGTCTTAAATTGGCAGACTTCAGGAACCACAGAGAGAGATGACAGAGAGAGCTTCAGGGACGGGAGAGTGTCGGATGCCATTCTTGGCTCATCCCCACGGAGAGGCCTAAATAAATCTCAGGGGGAAGGCAGTCAACTTTTCAACTTTTTATTAACCTGATCCCTGTTAATGAAATACAAAGAGGAGGAGATGATCTTCAACTTCAGATGATTTGAGTCTCGTGACGCGGCAAATGACTGCCTAGGGTTCTCGAGACAGCAGAACATGAGTCCTCTGGCAATTTTCATTCAAAGACAACAATACTGCCGTTTGCTATGATTATGACTTCAATGAGTCACTTGGTCTCATCTTGCCACATAGGATATGATCATGTATTTTTAGGCATGTCAAAAATGCATTTTCTCCGGTGAATCTGTTCTAAGCCCTGGGAAAAAAGGTGGTGTCTTAAAATGGAAGAGTTGCTGCCTTCAGCTCTGTGGGGCGTGTGTGGCGGGCAAGGGCTTGGCCCACTCCTAGGGTTGCTGACTCTCTGGGAAGTGGGGAGCTGGGAGCACGTGGAGGGCCTGTGGACAGCATGTTCCTAGTTTCCATGTCGCTTTGAGGAATGCTGCGGTCTTTCTGAAATCATGATCAGTGACTTTGGAAACATCTGTGTGGACATGGCCTCCGAGACTGCTTGGGCCTTTCCAGGCACCAATCTCTACCACCTTGATACGGTATGTCCTACACTGCACCACGCTCCTTCACGGAACACCGGGCTTCTGAAAGAGGACTGGAAATTTGTAAATAGGCATTTATTTTCCAAACCGTAGTTTGGTGAAAAGACGATGTCTTGAAAAGGTGGATGTTCCCAGAAGCTGATCTCATTAACAAAGAATGGGAGTGCAAGCTGTAGCATTTGACAGGTGAGCCCAGGTCACAGGGGTAGGTAGGGGTGGGAAGGGAGGTATGATGGTTAATTTCATGTGTTCCCTTGGCTGGGGCGCGGTGCCCAGATATTTGCTCAAACGTTATTCTGGATGTTTCTGTGAGGGTGTTTTCAGGTGAAATTAATATTTAAATGGGTGGACTTGGAGTAAAGCAGACTGCCATTCATAGACTGGGTTTCATCCAGTCCACTGAAAGCTTCAGTAGAACAAAAGACTGCGCTCCCCCAAGCAAGAGAGAATTTTGCCAGCAGATGACATTTGAACTTGAACTGTAGCACTGGGTCTTCCCTGAGTCTCCAGCCTGCCAGCCCCCATAACATGAGCGGATGAATTTCTCTCTCTGCGTCTACATACATATCCTATTGGTTCTGTTTCTCTGCAGAACCCAAGCTCATAGAGGAGGTCATTAGGGTCTGCTCGTCTCATCTAGTCTGGAAAGGGAAGAGAAGGAAGCTGATATGGACTATGTTGATGTGTAGGTTTCTGCAGGAGCTCAGTCGGATGGGAACTCCTGAGAGATTATAACACAAAGCTCAGACTCATTCCAACTGCCTGGGGAAGTGACCGGGGTATTAACCTGTTGACTTCCATGCCTTTAGCAGAGGGCTATCCTGGGAACATTAACACTCTGGCACCTGCTTGCAGCAAAACACCCTTGGTGCCCGTACTAGAAACTGTGACCATCAAGAAACATTGGCAGACCATGGAGAGCTCCATACCACGTTAGGTCTATAGAACGTTATCCTTCAAAAATGATAGACTTACACATTTGGTGGTGGTTGTTGGTGGTGGGATTCAGAGTTTAGGAAGGCAAGGAATATATTACAGGCTATATCTTCACGATGGGAGTGATTCCACATGTTACCGGTCTTACCTTAGTTGTGCCTTGGTTTGGCATGGTGGTCAGCACATTTTAGATGCACGTGAGCGGGATGGAGAGAAAGATGGAACCTGTTGATGGTCATCCACGTGCCTGGCACATGTGTGGGTCAGAGAAGAGTTAAATCCAGTGTTGCTCATGTCTGCAGGCACTGCGGTGCACCTCGTGAAGGCTATAATCCTTGGTTGAGGGCAGTACTTCGTTTCTTCTCTGTTAGGGAAACTCTATTTTCACGTTAATCTCCAAATACCTGCAAGGAAGTGAACTCGGGCTATCCAGTCTTTCAAACTGACTCCGTTTCTTAGTCCCGTGTTGCTAGCCGAGGCTCTTCATCCTTCCCTCCTCCCAGACAGAACCCCGGGGCCCACTGTGTTCCCTGCTGCTTTTCTAGCCAAGTGGTCATACGATCCCATTCTTTCTTCCTTTGAAAGAGTGGGATTTTTTCCCTTTCTTTTCTCTCCATCCCTTAGAGCCTTGACTGCCTTACTCTTTGAGAGGAAGATGCGCTTGCTAGCCCAAATTTTACATAAAAAAAAAATTCTTGGCCTATAGCTCAGATGTTTTAGGGGCCTACCATGTGGAAGGTGGGCTGTTTGCCTGCTGGCATCTCTGGGGTAATGGCCATGTTGTGCCTACCTGTGCTGTGAAACATTTGAAATAGCTCCTACGTAATAGTGGGTAAAATGCACCCAGAGTAATCATTTCACATGTTTAATAACCAATGTGCAAACAGGGCTGCCAATCTCTGCCTCGACAAGTTCCGAAGGGTGCCATGTTTTCCTAATCTTGTGGGCTGGGGGAACGAGCCCTTTAAAACTCAAAGTGGTTTGGGTGTTCTAATGGTCCTTGCTTGCCTTTTGTAAAAACCCATGTGTCTGTGGGGCATGTGTACCACTACTCACATGGTGACAGCAGTGATCAGAAACATAATTTTCAATATTTATGATTGAAAATGTAATTTAGAAATGAAAGAAAGGGCACTTGTTCCTCCTTAGCTTGAAGTGAAATCATTGTTTTGAGACGTGTTCTCCATACAGTTAATCTGGCCGGTATAATTTACCACACCACGGCTGGATTGTAAGTCTGGTGCTCTATTCATCAAATAAGACTTATTTGCGCAAGATGCATATGGATTAGTTGGCGTTGTGTGGTGCCGTGGCCATTTTCCAGATTTCAGAAATCTGGAGAAGGCTCCATGGGAGGGAGTTTAGTGGGCTAAACCCATGACAGGGTCCACCAGGGGGTCAACAGGTTAGTTGGCCATAAGTGGGGCTCACGTACCCGGTCTTCAGGTCCTTCTCCCACCGGCCTGTGAGGCACGGCTGCCGCTAGCCAGTCCAGACTTGATCAAGGCATGGAGGCAAACCTAATGGAGAAAACCTACGGCATGCCGAGCTGCGCCGTTCGGATGACCCGCTGTGTGTGTTTCGCTTTTTATTCTGAAATAATTTAAGTGTCACAAAAAGCCATAAAATAGAGCACAGAGAGCCCCCATGTGTTCTGATTCCAGCTTCCCCTAGTGACGCTGTCTTATGTGACCACAGTACATTGTCAAATCCAGGAGGGACAACGGCATACCACCATCGATGTTACATGACTTACCTGTGTGAGCTCTTATTGGGCGGGAGGTCAGCATTTCACACCTGCGTGATGTCACACGGAAGTCAGATTTGTTCATGAGGAGCCTGCGTTCCGCAGGGAAACAGCCAGCACGAGCTGAGTCGCAGTGGCCCTTCTTGGAGGAGAGCGTGCTCCCTACTTTGCTGGGGACTCACTGCTCGGCATATACACCACCCTGTTTGAGGCTGTGACCCCTGCAAGCATGGCAACAAGGCCCCCAGCGGTGAAATAGATGTGGAGGCAGACACACCTGGTCACATTTTCCTTGTGGCAGGGTTTAATCCATAAGCAGAAGAGGCACTGGATTTTGGTTCCAAGGACACTTTCCTGTCCTTGGGAACAGGGAATGTGGAGGATTGGATGGAGGTGCCTCTGAAATGCTATCCTGGGAGAGGTGTCAACCCAGCAGGGACCATTGTCTCCTCCCCAAACTCATTTCAGCCAACACCCATGGATGCCCACGGCGTAGAAGGCACCATGGTAGGTGTTGGCGTTGTCACAGATGGATAAGGCACGGCCACTGTCTTGGAGGGGCTCTCGGTGCTCCAGGAAAGTCCCACCTCCATCACGAATTAGACCAACAGCCAGGTGCAGTGGGCTTTTTTTTTTTTAATTTTTATTTATTTATTTGACAGATCACAAGTAGGCAGAGAGGCAGGCAGAGAGAGAGGAGGAAGCAGGCTCCCCACTGAGCAGAGAGCCTGATGTAGGGCTCGATCCCAGGACCCTGGGACCATGACCTGAGCCGAAGGCAGAAGCCCTAACCCACTGAGCCACCCAGGCGCCCCTGCAGTGGGCATTTTTGAGCAGCACATGAGGAATACTGCTCGGCGTCCAAGGCTGGGGCTCCGTGTCCAACTGGCGCTTGGCCTGCATGCACCATCTCCACCACAAAGATGGGCAACAAAAGCAGCAGGTGTTTTCTAGCAAGCTGTGGGGGGAGGAGGCTGGGTGGACGCGGTGGTGGAAGTGGAGAAGGAAACGAAATGAACATCAGCAAAGCGCGACAAACAGAATTTCCTTAAGAGTGCGCCCTTCTCGGCAGAGCTGCTGTTCCTCCCTGGCCTCACGGTGTTAGAGGATTAGTTCTGGATTCTCTTAGTAATTAATAGCGTTTAAGTTCCAGGGCAGTCAGTTTTGATTAAGCAAACATTAAATTAATCCAATCTGCAAACACTTACTCTCCAAGCACTACTTGGGGAAAGAGGCGGCTGGATGGACAGAAGGATGCGTCCTCATTGGATTGCCGGCCACCTCCGAGTAGTTACAGCTGGATCAATACGGCTCCTAGAGCTATAATAAAATGGCTTCGACATGCTCATCTGTAGCTGAGCACACAGTATACACATTGATTTCCTGGCCTGATATAACCCATTTACCTATTCAGCTACTCCGTTCAGGAAGGTGGAGGGGTCCCGTGGCCCAAGGGAGCAATGATGCCTGTAAGTAGGTTAGCAGATGCTTGGAAAATGTCTTAATCGGCTGCACGGCTCCTTCTCAAGGAAGACGTGTTTCCTTGAAAGGAAAAGTCCTCCTTAGAATCTTATCGGCGTCATCTGGGGAAACACTGGGAGTAGGGGTGTCACCTTTCCTGCTCATCAGGATGGGCCTTTCTCATCATTTAAAACTGGTTGTCGAACCACTGCCTTTGCTTCGTGGGGTGTCAGGGGCTCACGCACGAGCTCATTCCAGGCACGTCTTCGGCTCTCACTTAGGTGAATTTGGGGGATCTCATAGAAAGTACACCAGGATTGCTCAGACAGGAAGTATGTCTTCCTGGATCTATTTTTGCTTTCCAGTATGATTTTTTAAAGTAATAGAGGCCATTTAATATAAATTAGTGAGACGGTGTGGTGTATCACATCTAGTAGTCCCTGCAGTTTTGTTAAATAGACTTACACTTTAAACCTGATCATTGGGCTCCTACAAATAGTCCTATTATCCATAATACTCAATAAAACAAAGTTATTATTGTCAGAAACATTTTTAGACAGTTAGGAATATGCCTGCTTTTTTTTTTTTTAAAGATTTATTTATTTGGGACACCTGGGTTGCTCAGTGGGTTAAGCCTCTGGCTTCAGCTCAGGTTATGATCTCAGGGTCCTGGGATCAAGCCCAGTATCAGGCTCTTTGCTCAGCAGGGAGCCTGCTTCCCCCACCCCGCCTGCCTCTCTGCCTACTTGTGATCTGTCTCTCTCTGTCAAATAAATAAATAATGGGAGGTTGGGTGAGCCTGGTGGTGGGTATTATGGAGGGCACATATTGCATGGAGCACTGGGTGTGGTGCATAAACAATTCCTGAACACTGAAAAGAAATTAAAAAAATAAATAAAAATTTAAAAAAATCTTTAAAAAAAGATTTATTTATTTATTTGAGGGAGAGTGAGTGAGCATGAGTGAGAGGGAGGGACAGTGAGAGAGAGAATCTCAAGCCGACTTCCCTCTGAGCGCAGAACCTGACACGGGGCTCGATCCCAGGACCCTGAGATCATGACCTGAGCTGAAATCAAGAGTCAGACACTCAACCAACAGAGCCACCCAGGTGCCCCAGGAATATGCCTGCTTTTAAGTGGCTGCCTTTGGGCTGGTATGATTTTATGCTTTGAAAGTGTTCAGACGATTAACATATGTTCTCACTGATTTGAGGAATTTGAGAACCAAGACAGAGGATCATAAGGGAAGGGAGGGAAAAAATTAAACAAGATGAAACCGGAGAGGGAGCCAAACCTAAAGAGACTCTCAATCTCAGGAAATAAACTGAGGGTTCCTGGAGGTGAAGAGGGTAGGAGGGACGGGGTGACTGGGTGATAGACACTGGGGAGGTTATGTGCTAAGATGAGTACTGTGAATTGTGTAAAATTGATGAATCACAGACTGGTACCCCCGAGACAAATAATACATTTATGTTAATAATTAAAAAAAGAATTTCACCATATAAAAAAAAGTGTTCAGGTGGATTTCAGAATGATCAGAAGTCATTCTGAGCCTCATGTGGCAGTCAAGTTGATTCGGTCACTTTTCGTAAGAAACTATTCCCTGGAGAAGAGGACAAGATGGTCTGTGGGCCAGAGCATTTTCCTTCTGCCTGTCGCAGAGTCTGGAAAGGGTTGTAGGATTCCCATTTAGCCAGACTGGCTGATGTCTAAGGCCTGAGGGTGGAGGAGGAGGCTCAGTCATTGCACCAAAGACCCAATCCCTGGGATCCCCGTTTGGGATTTTGTGCAGGTCTCCTGAGTGTTGGGAGTGAACATGAGGATTCTGCTTAGGAAATGGAGCTTAGTGTAAGAGCATTGTAGGGAAATCACAGCTAAAAAAAAAAAAAAAAATCATTGCTGGCTACTATTTCCTTCAAAACCACGCTCCCCTTGAGAGATCAAAACAAATGTCAAGTTTGCCCCATTTCCATTCCTCACCTGACTTCCTGAGCAATCTTCGAGGCTGTTTTGCTTCTGGTCTAGCTTCCTTTTTGAGTCTGTTTCTTCATCTAAGCAGAACCCTGCACTTGACCACTTTCGGGATTTGGAGGTGACTTCAGGGTCATCCTAGACATGTTCCTGCTTCTGCTTTAGCTGCATGCTAAAGCTCTTGACCATAATCCAGCCCTAGAAGGTTCTTGAATGTGCTGGACATCTCCAGTTCTTGTTTAGCTTGTCGTTTCCAAATTGTGTTCAGGGGATCTTGATCAGTTGTGAGATACTCACGAACTTCAACTTGTTACAGCTGGGGAGAAGGAGAGACCGGGTCAACCTTCTTTACCTCCCTTAACTGATCGTTTTCATTCTCTCTGTGAAACACCTGTGAATATCCTGATTGTTCCCTGAAATAGAGCTTGGGAAATGGTGATTTTAAGTTGACGTACAACTTATTCTTTGTTCTAATCGTGAAGCTGATCATGTGAGGATTTGTATAGTCTAACTCCTTGAATCCTCACAAAACTCCTAGGTGGCAGGGGCTGTCCCCTATCACAATGAGGGAAGTGGGACACGCAGAGGTTGGTAATGTGCCCAAGGTCACGTGGCAAGAGCACAGTAGAACCAGGGTTTGGTTCCCCCGGGAGGTCTGCTGCAGAACCCAAGCACATGGCCACCATGCAAAAAGGGCAGTCCCAGCTTATTTCCACGTGGTCTTCCCACTAAGTTCTGCTTAATGGGCTCAGGACTCGAGGCTGAATGGCTGACTTAGGAATGCTATTAAAACATGTCCCCAACACCGTGATTCTCCTTCACTTCTAGAGGCCACCCAAGATATACTGAGTGTCTTCCATCACTGTGTGCATTTGTTCACATTCTCAGAAATAGCCAGACCAAGTGAGGAGAACCACAGAGGCTTTACATCTTCCTGGCCCCGGGCATCCTGCCATTGTCCGTGACTGTTTAGCTTTGCCCCCAGGAACAAAAGTGGTGAGTGTGAAGCCTGTGTGGTAGTGTCACGCTTACACCGGCTCCTATAATCTCTTAAATGATTATAGTACCTGTTAGATGTTAACTCTGGCTTTTGATGTGGCATCTTTTTATTAGGCTGTATGGAAAACAGCTTTTAATATCAGCGTGTATCTTACATATATGTTCCGGGAGCACATTACGTTAGAAGGTGCTGGAAAGGAAAAAGATGCGAGTGATCTTAAATGCGTCCAAGTGCCTTTATGAGATGCAATCAACCATGTCTTAATTCCCTCTATCCGTCATTAGTTGAGAGGTGAAAATATATGCAAAAGAGAATGGAACCTGGGTAGTAAGGTAGTGAAGAGGTTTTATAAATTAGATTATTTGAGTATATGATTCCTCAGACAGAAGAATATTGTCCAAAGGGCTCTTTAATTAGTATTCCACTTCCTTTGGTACACGAGAGAATATTGTCAAGGCCACAAGAGCTCTTCACAGCAGTTCAATTGAAAGGATGACCGTCAGACCTAGGGCTGCATCCACACCGGGAAAAGTTGGTGCAGGCAAGGCATTTCTGCCATTCAGTGCTGGGTGGGTGCTTTCGAAGGAAAGTGTTTGCTGATGTGGTTACTTTGGTCAGTGCCCACTAATGTCTGGGTGACAGTCCTGAGCATTCGCCTTCTGCAGGTGGCCGAGCTGCCCCCAAGTCCCAATCTGCCTCATCTTTAAGGGCATGTGCTCTGGCCAAGTGAGCTACATAACATTTTCTGCCTAACATGTAGCCCGAAAGAGCCCAGCCATCAGAGACAATTTGCCATTCTTAAGAACATACGAGTTCTAAGACTAAAACCAAGAGAAAACAGCAACAAACAAGAACAATCTGATTTCTAGTCCTTGGGTTCCTTCAGCAGGTGACTCTACTGCTTGTGTTCGATTAAATGCAAATGCTTTGGTGACCCAGTGCCGTGCTGGGGTGCCTGGGCTCCCTTACCTGGAAATATTTTTGGAATGTGCCTACTTTTTCTGGTGAGTTTCCAGAATGATGGAGGTCATTGTATTTTGAAGGAAAACTGAACTTGGAAGTTTTCTCAAAAGAGCAATGGGAGACAAGACCATCTCAGTGTCACAAAGAGAGTGATGAAGTTTCTGAGAGCGGTTTTTAGATGATCTAGACTCACCATATGGTTGTAATAACTACCCAATGGTGCCCTTCCACCGAGTGCCTTGGAGTGGAGGACTTGAGCAGAGGTCTTCATTACCCCTGCCCAAGAGGGGCGTGTGGCGGTGCATAGCCATGGTCACCCGTGCCTGGGAAGTGTCCTAATGTGGCAGGGGCTTAGCTGTGTCCTTTTACCTTGGAGGTGGCTCTGACAGCAGTCTCTGTTCACTTTCTGGTGTTAATAGAATTAAAATAAAAAAAAAATTGATGCACTGAGAGGATGTAATCCTAAGTAAAATAAGTCAGTCGGAGAAAGACAAATACCATATGGCTTCACTCATGGGTGGAATTTACGAAACAAAACAAATGACCAAACAAAGACAAAAGAGACAAAAAAAAAATCAGACTTCTAAATGCAGAGAACAAATTGGTGGTTTCCAGAGGGGAGGCAGCGGGGGGGCATGGGTAAAATAGTTGAACGGGGTTCAGAGTGCACGTGTTGTGAGGAGCTCTGAGTCATGTATGGAACTCTTGCTTCACTATACTATATACCTGAAACTAATATAACACTGTATGTTAATTGATAGTTTAATAATAAAAAAATTCTGATCAGTGGCCAAAAAATAAGAGTAATGAAATATCTGAGATTTTACTTACTTTAACTAAACTGCCTCCACACCATCTTTGTTCCAGATTTTTAGCTGCCATGTTGACTGACCCCACCCACAGGGGTGTGCACATTTTCATTTATGGAAATCCTCACTGCACTCCCTACTGGCTTTCTGTGCTGGCCTTGGGGGCTCCAGTGGAGGTCTCCATGTCTGCTGCTTGCCTGAGCACCGTGATTGGGACAAGGAATCATCTCTTTGATTAACCATATTTTCCAGCCAGACAAGTGAGATGATAATTGATTTTACTTATTGACAAGGATGGTCCCTGCTGACAGGAACCCTGTAGGGTCCCTGTAGGGTAAATGGGTGCTGGGTGAGGTGGGGCAGGAAACAACATCCACGTTCCCCATCCTTCTGTGCCCCCACAGCTTCTCTGCTGAGGTTCTGTGATTCTAAGCCTCTCATTAAAAATCAACATTTTTTTCTCCATGTTTATAACTAATACATGCTTACTGTGAAAAATATAGAACATACACATAAAGAAAATTATAAAATTAAAATAATCTGTAATCTCAGCATTCAGAGATGGGAACTCAACATTTGAAATACGTCATTTTGTTGTTTCCAATGCATACATATAAATACATATCCATGTATAGATTTCTGTTTCAAAATGGATCACAGTTTATATTCAGTTTTAAAATGTGAACTTTGGGTCACCTGGGTGGCTCAGTCAGTTAAGCATCTGCCTTGAGCTCAGGTCATGATCCTAGGGTCCTGGGATCAGCCCCACACTCTCTGCTCAGCAGGGAGGCTGCTTCTCCCTCTCCTTCTGCCTGCCTCTCTCTCTCTCTGTCAAATAAATAAATAAAATTTTTAAAAATATAGACTTTTCATTTAATTTATCAATGGCTCCTCTCACCATGCTCAGATAAATCTAAAGCCTATACTATATATTCATTTACTGTGTCATGACTATGATTCTGGTCACAAAGAGCATCCTGATAATTAAAACATCATTTTAATGCTAATAGTTGCTTATTACATGGAAATTCCCTTATTGTTGGACATTTTTATTGTATAATATACTAGCTTTCTTTGATTTTGAACTGAGATTGACTGTTTAAAAGTGTTCATTGGAAAGATCATATGATAATTGTCATTCTCTGATTGACTGACTTATTTCACTTGGCATAATACCTTCTAGTTCTATCCACGTCATTGCAAATGGCAAGATTTCTATTTTTGATGGCTGCATAGTATTTGTATATATATAGATATATATATATCTAGATATCTATATCTATATCTATATCTATATCTATATCCCATCTTTATCCATTTATTTGTTGATGGACATCTAGGTTCTTTCCACAGTTTGGCTATTGTGGACATTGCTGCTATAAACATTCGGGTGCACATGCCCCTTAGGATCACTACATTTATATCCTTAGGGTAAATACCCAGTAGGGTGATTGCTGGGTCATAGGGTAGCTCTATTTTCAACTTGTTGAGGAACCTCCATACTATTTTCCAGAGTGGCTGCATCAGCTTGCATTCCCACCAACAGTGTAGGAGGGTTCCTCTTTCTCCTCATCCTCGCCAACATCTGTCATTTCCTGACTTGTTAATTTTAGCCATTCTGACTGGTGTGAGGTAGTATCTCATTGTGGTTTTGATTTGTATTTCCCTGATGCCAAGTGATGTGGAGCTCTTTTTCATGTGTCTGTTGGCCATCTGGATGTCTTCTTTGCAGAAATGTCTGTTCATGTCTTCTTCCCATTTCTGGATTGGATTGTTTGTTCTTTGGGTGTTGAGTTTGATAAGTTCTTAGATTTTGGATACTAGCCCTTTATCTGATATGTCATTTGCAAATATCTTCTCCCATTCTGTTCGTTGTCTTTTGGTTTTGTTGACTGTTTCCTTTGCTGTGCAAAAACTTTTGATCTTGATGAAGTCCCAAGAGTTCATTTTTGTCCTCGCTTCCCTTGCCTTTGGCAATGTTTCTAGGAAGAAGTTGCTGCAGCTGAGGTGGAAGAGGTTGTTGCCTGTGTTCTCCTCAAGGATTTTGATGGTTTCTTTTCTCACATTGAGGTCTTTCATCCATTTGGAGTCTATTTTTGTGTGTGGTGTAAGGAAATGGTACAGTTTCACTCTTCTGCATGTGGCTGTCCAATTTTCCCAACACCATTTATTGAAGAGACTGTCTTTTTTCCATTGGACATTCTTTCCTACTTTGTTGAAGATTAGTTGAGCATAGAGTTGAGGGTCCATTTCTGGGCTCTGTATTCTGTTCCATTGATCAACGTGTCTGCTTTTGTGCCAGAACCATTCTCTTTTGATGATGATAGGTTTGTAATAGAGCTTGAAGTCTGGAATTGTGATGCTGCCAACTTTGGTTTTCTTTTTCAACATTCCTCTGGCTATTCAGGGTCTTTTCTGGTTCCATATAAATTTTAGGATTATTTATTCAATTTCTTGGAAAAAAATTGATAGTATTTTGATAGAGATTGCATTAAATGTATAGATTGCTTTAGGTATCATAGACATTTTCACAATATTTTCTCTTCTAATCAATGAGCATGGAACATTTTCCAATCCTTTGTGTCTTCCTCCATTTCTTTCATGAGTACTTTAAAGTTTTCTGAGTACAGGTTCTTTGCCTCTTTGGTTAAGTTTATTCCTGGGTATCTTATGGTTTTGGGTGCAATTGTAAATGGGATCAACTCCTTAATTTCTCTTTCTTCTGTCTTGCTGATGGTATATAGAAATGCAACTGATTTCTGTGCATTGATTTTATATCCTGCCACTTTACTGAATTCCTGTATGAGTTCTAGCAGTTTTGGAGTGGAGTCTTTTGGGTTTTCCACATAAAGTATCACATCATCTGCAAAGAGTGAGAGTCTGACTTCTTCTTTGCTGATTCAGATGCCTTGTATTTCTTTTTGTTGTCTGAGTGATGAGGCTAGGACTTCTGGTACTATGTTGAATAGCAGTGGTGATAGCAGACATCCCTGCCATGTTCCTGACCTTAGGGGAAAACCTCTCAGTTTTTCCCCATTAAGAATTGTATTCACTGTGGGTTTTTCATAGATGGCCTTGATGGTATTGAGGTATGTACCTTCTATTACTACACTGTGAAGAATTTTGCCTAAAAAAGAATGCTGTACTTTGTCAAATGCTTTTTTAGAAATTATTTATTTCTTTTCTGTGTTCCAGAATTCATTGTTTACGCACCACACCCAGTGCTCCATGCAGTAGTGCCCTCCACAATACCCACCACCAGGCTCACCCAACATCCCACCCCCTCCCCTCCAAATCCCTCAGTTAGTTCCTCAGAGTCCACAGTCTCTCATGGTTCATCTCCCTCTCCAACTTCCTCGAACTCCTTTCTCCTTTCCATTTTCTCATATCCTCCATGTTATTCCTTATGCTCCACAAATAAGTGAAACCATAGGATAACTGACTCTCTCTGCTTGACTTATTTCACTCAGCGTAATCTCTTCCAGTCCCGTCCACGTTGATACAAAAGCTGGATATTCATCCTTTCTGATGGAGGCATAGTACTCCATCGTATATATAGACCACATCTTCTTCAGCATCTATCAAGAGTATCATATGATTCTTGTTCTTTTTTAATTAATGTATTGTATCACATTGATTGATTTGTGAATGTTGAACCAACCTTGAAGCCCAGGAATAAATCCCACTTGGTCATGGTGAATAATCCTTTTAATGTACTGTTGGATCCTGTTGGCTAGTATTTTGGTGAGAATTTTGCATCCATGTTCATCAGGGATATTGGTCTGTAATTCTCTTTTGATGGGGTCTTTGCCTGGTTTTGGGATCAAGGTAATGCTGGCCTTATAAAATGAGTTTGGAAGTTTTCCTTCCATTTCTATTTTTTGGAACAGTTTCAGGAGAATAGGTATTAATTCTTTAAATGTTTGATAGGAGCCTGGTGGTGAGTATTATGGAGGGCATGTTTTGTATGGAGCACTGGGTGTGGTGCATAAACAATGAATTCTGGTACACTGAAAATAAAAAAAAAAAAAAAAAAAAGAATTCCCCTGGGAAGCCGTCTGGTCCTGGGCTCTTGTTTGTTGGGAGATTTTTGATGACTGCTTCAATCTTCTTACTGGTTATGGGTCTGTTTAGGTTTTCTATTTCTCCTGGTTCAGTTTCAGTAGTTTATATGTCTCCGGGAATGCATCCGTTTCTTCCAGATTATCAAATTTGCTGGTGTATAGTTGCTTGTAATATGTTCTTATAATTGGTTTTATTTCTTTGGTGTTGGTTGTTGATCTTTCCTCTTTCATTCATGATTTTATTATTTTGGGTCCTTTCTCTTCCAGGGGTTTATCAATCTTATTAATTCTTTCAAAGAACCAGCTCCTAGTTTCATTGATCTGTTCTTTTGGTTTCTGTTTCATTGATGTCTGCTCTGATCTTTATTATTTCTCTTCTCCAGCTGGGTTTAGGCTTTCTTTGCTATTCTTTCTCTAGCTCCTTTAGGTGTAGTGTTAGGTTCTGTATTTGAGAACTTTCTTGTTTCTTGATACAGGCTTGTATTGCTATGTACTTTCCTCTCAGGATCACCTTTGCTGTGTCCCATAGATCTCGAAGAGTTGTGTTTTCATTTTCATTTGTTTCCATGAATTTTTAAAATTCTTCTTTAATTTCCTGGTTGACCCCTTCATTCTTTAGTAGAATGTTCTTTAGACTCCATGTATTTGAGTTCTTTCCAACTTTCCTCTTGTGGTTGAGTTCTAGTTTCAAAGCTTTGTGGTCTGAAAATATGCAGGGAATGATCCCAATCTTTTGATACTGGTTGAGATCTGATATGTGACCCAGGATGTGATCTATCCTGGAGAATGTTCCATGTACACTAGAGAAGAATGTGTGTTCTTTTGCCTTGGGATGGAATGTTCTGAATATATCTGGATATCCGTCTTTTCCAGTGTTTCATTTAAAGCCTTTATTTCATTGTTGATCTTTTGCTTAGATGATCTGTCCATTTCAGTGAGGGGGTGTTAAAGTCCCATACTATTATTGTATTATTATCAATGTGTTTCTTTGATTTTGTTATTAATTGGTTTATATAATTGGCTGATCCTATGTTAGGGACATAGGGTTTTTTTTTTTTTTAATTTCTTTTCAGCGTAACAGTATTCATTGTTTTTGCACCACACCCAGTGCTCCATGCAATCCGTGCCCTCTCTAATACCCACCACCTGGTTCCCCCAACCTCCCACTCCCCACCCCTTCAAAACCCTCAGATTGTTTTTCAGACATAGGTATTTAATATTGTTAGAGCTTCTTGTTGGATGGGCCATTAAATATGATATAATGTCCTTCCTTATCTCTTATTAAAGTCTTTGCCTTAAAATCAAATTTATGTGGTATAAGGATTTCCACCCCAGCTTTCTTTTGATGTCCATTACCATGGTAAATTGTTTTCCACCCCCTCACTTTAAATCTGGAGGTGTCTTTGGCTCTAAAATGTTTCTTGCAGACAGCCTATCAATGGATTTTTTTTTTTTTTATCCTTTCAGATGTCCTATGTCTTTTGATTGGGGCGTTTAGCCCATTTACATTCAGGGTAACTATTGAAAGACATGAATTTAGTGCCATTGTTTTGTCTGTAAGGTGACTGTTTCTGTTTATTGTCTTTATTCCTTTTTGTTCTATTACTTTTTGGCTCTCTCTTTGCTTAGAGGACCCCTTTCAATATTTCTTGTAGGACTGGTTTGGTGTTTGCAAATTCTTTTAGTTTCTGTTTGTCCTGGAAGCTTTTTATCTCTCTTTCTATTTTCAATGGAAGCTTAGCTGGATATAGTATTCTTGGCTGCATATTTTTCTCATTTAGTGCTCTGAATATATCTTGCCAGTTTTTCTGGTCTGCCAGGTCTCTGTGGATAGTTCTGCTGTCAATCTAATATTTCTACTATTTTAGGTTACAGATCTCTTGTCCATAGCTGCTTTCAGGATTTTCTTTTTGTTACTGAGACTTGTAAGTTTTAATATTAGATAATGGAGTATTGACCTACTAATTGATTTTGAGGGACGTTCTCTATGCCTCCTGAATTTTGATGCTGATTCCTTCTCCAAATTAGGGAAACTCTCTGCTATAATTTGCTCCAATATACCTTCTGACCCCCCTTCCTTTTTCCTCTTCTGGGATCCCAAGTATTCTAATAGTGTTTTGTCTTATGGTATTACTTATCTCTTGAATTCTCCCCTCATGTTCCCGTAGTTGTTTATGTCTCTTTTTCTCAACTTCTTTATTCTCTATCACTTGGTTTTCTATATCACTAATTCTTTCTTCTGCTTTATTTAACCAAGCAGTAAGAACCTCCATTTTTTATTGTACCTCATTAATAGCTTTTTTGGATATTAACTTGGTTAGATTTTAGTTCTTTTATTTCCCTTGAAATGGATTCTCTAGTATATCCATGCTTTTTTCTAGTCCAGCTAGCACCTTGATAATCATCAGTCCGAACTCTTGTTCTGACATCTTACTAATGTCTGTATTGATTAGGTCCCTAGCCATTGGTACTGCCTCTTGTTCTTTTTCTTTGAGGTGAGTTTTTCCGCCTTGTCATTTTATCCAGATAAGAAGAAATGAATGAGAGAACAAAATACTAAAAGTGTAGCAACAACCCCAGAAAAATATATACTAACCAAATTGGAAGAGACCTGAAACTAGGGGGAGAAGAAAGGAGGGTATATATATATATATATATATATATATATATAAAACAGAGCTACACTCTTGGAGTGTATTTTGGAGGTAGTTTCTTCTAACAGACCAAATTACACCCA